>NC_141166.1:103692500-104110000 GCF_055505025.1 Bos grunniens
CTAAGATGGTATTCCGAAGAAGCCAGTGGGCAGAAGACAACTATTTTTAATAATATCAATGTTCATTATATTCACAGTTTGGAATGGAACTCATTGACCATTCTAATGCCATGTGTTGTACAACCTCTTCAGTATTCCAATAAAGAAACTGAGCCATAGAGCAGTCTATTAATTTTCCCATGTTCACAAAGGCAGAAAATCCCAGGAACAAGATCTCCTATGCCTAACCCACTATTCTTTCAACTACAATAAACTTCAATCCTCTATATATTATACTTTACAGAATCACAAATTCTGGCTTTTGTAAATTCTGTTAACTATTAAAAGATATTATTATAATATCCTTCTAAAATCAATGTATATATTTAATAAAAATCCAACAAAAATCCCAAAGGGATGATTTTAGAGACTGATATATTTTATTAGAAAGATTAAATAAACATGAATAGTTAGGAAAATGGTAAAAAGAAAATAATGGTAGTGAATTTACCATAGAAGATTTTTAACCTTAACTATAAAATTATACAATAAAAAATGTGATAATAATATTAGAATAAATCTCAGGTTAATAAGATAGAATAAAATAGTCTAGAAACAGACCCTGCAAAGGAGCTAATGTAAGAGACAGTATTATGAATCAGATGAAATAAACAATCTGTGACTATTATCCACTTTTCATAAACAAGTTTGCCCAAGATTTAGATGCTGCTTTTCTAAGTAGTAGACTGCATTTATGGGAGAGAGAACAACCTCTATCTAATCTAATGTTCAAATCTTCTTTGTTTACATGTACTGCAGGTTACTCTCTTGGATTCTGTGAAAGGCTAGAGAAAACTTTGGTTGCACTGAAAAGTTGAGAATCTTCATGAGATGTTACCATAGAGCATTAAGTTCAGAAAACCTCTTTCCCATCTCCAAAAAAAAAAGTTCTAAGAAATAAGCAATAAGACCTATTTATTAGTCTCTCTGTATGCATTCAGAAATTCTCTCTTGCAGCAAGTATAAGAGCCTAAAGAGAGGATTCATCCCTAATTTGCATAAGTTCTAGGACAATTAGATATACTAAGCTTATAAGGAAATAAAATATAGAAATATCAATAGCTTTTAAAACATAATCACCAATATTATATATATTAAAGTAACATAAAAGCAAATAATCTAAGAAAATATTTAGCAATACTTTTATTTAATATGCAAAATAAGAGTTGTATGAAAAAACTTCATATAAAACCAACAAGAAAAATGCAAAGCCAATAGGTGGGTGGAGAAAGGATGTGAATAAGAAATTCACAAAGAGTAAATGTAAAGGTCCTAATATGTTATAGAAAAGAATGTTAAATTTTACAAGAGTTATAACAAAATATTTGAAATATATATTTCAAGTTTTTGAAACATTGAAACATTTGACCCATTAATCTCTTTGATGGAATATACCCCAAAGTAAGTATTTTTTAAGGAAAAAAAGATTTACACAGTTCACAGTATTATTGGTAAAACATATTTTAAATTATTCAGACAGAAATCAACCTGAATTAACCAATGCTAGTGCAATGGCACCCCACTCCAGTACTCTCGCCTAGAAAATCCTATGGACGGAGGAGTCTGGTAGGCTGTAGTCCATGGGGTCACTAGAGTCAGACATGACTGAGCGACTTCACTTTCACTTTTCACTTTCCTGCATTGGAGAAGGAAATGGCAACCCACTCCAGTGTTCTTGCCTGGAGAATCCCAGGGACGGGGGAGCCTGGTGGGCTGTGGTCTATGGGGTCGCACAGAGTCGGACACGACTGAAGCGACTTAGCAGCAGCAGCAACCAATGCTAGATAAATGTTAAATAAATTACAATGTACTATTATGTAACTCTTAAGATGAGGATTGGAGAGTTTTTGATAATCTTTATTTGGTTAAGTTGTATAAAAATGTGGAAATATTGATAAAATAATAGCACAGGCAAAACTGGAAAATTATGTAGTCAACATCTCAAGTTTGTAAAAGGTTACATTCATGAAAAAAGACTAGAAGAAAATACTTGCCAAATAGAAAAGAATCAATAATGCTAAACACTATAATTATGAGTGGCAAATTCTTTTTTATGCTGCTCCAAATTTTCAAAATGTACATTTGTTATTTCAACAGTCAGAAAAATTTAATATTCTTGCCTTCCCTGACACAACTCTACATATAAATATTATTAGATTTAAAAGCTACTGGATTATATAAAAATTGCCTGTAACTATATTTTACTGACCATTCTATTTTTAGAGTTATTAAAGAGATATCACAAAGTTTTATAACTGATTTTCTACTTTCACATTACTAAAAATATTATTTATATTAAACCAATAACTGCTTTTATAATTAAAATTCTTTTCTCTTCCTTTTTTTCCCCTTAATTAGACTGATTAAAATAGTGTTAATTACCATCTTCTTTACTGAAATGTTAAATTTGGATATTTTACCTTTTGTGTCAAATTGCATACCTCAGAATACCCAGTATTTTAATATCTTGTGACAAGTAGTATTTAAATCCAATAATAGCCACATAAGGGCTATGAAATATGTGTTTATCTAATCCCTATTTTTCCCTTTAGTCTTTATCACGTTGTTTCAAAGAGCTTAAGAAGACTATATTCACATCTTGTTCTTACTGCTCTTCCAATTTTCTCAGGTTAGAAAGTTTACCTACAAAACCTTTAAATTGCACTAACAATCCACAAAGGAAATCTCCTTCTACTACATAAAACCAGAGGGTGGGTTGGAAGAGACAGCAAGAAATTTTTCACACTGGTATTTATAGAAATTTCAATAACCAATATACCTTTAGTATTATTTCTAAGACCTCTTGCATGACATCAGAAGCAATAAAAATTTCAAAGTTTAGAATAATTCACAGCTAAGTTCAATCTCAAAGACAGCTATCTTTTTATAAGATGTAATATATTAAGATCATTTATATAAACTGAAGTTTTAAAAACTGCATACCACAGAAAAAATAATTTGGTGAGATACTATCTGTTGCTCTATGAAAAGGTAGGTTAAACAGAAGTTTAACCTAGGTTAAACAGAAGTGATATTCGTTCTTCATTGCAAGACTTTACAGAGCTTTTAGTAAGCTAATATACATGCTAAATCTTTTCCAAACTTAACAGACTACCCTCATTCTAAACTCTCATTATTAAGAATTGCCTCAATACATGTCCCTCAGGAAACAGTTGGGAAATACATACCTGACAATTCTTTTACTACCACTTTTAATGTAAACAATTTTTTGGCCAGATCTGTAACTTTCCTCAATAATATGACTGCAAGTAATCTAAGCTAGGGATCATCTACACTCCTTCCCTCACAGCAAAAGTGACTATGACTATATGCTAGTTTTTCCAGTCTCCTAAGAATATTCATACCCTCTGACCATTTTTTGTTTTTGCTTTTTTTTTTTGAGAAGATAAATTGGGAAACGTGGAAGAGCAATATAGATGCCTAACTTGGTTGATGGTGGCAGAAACAACTGTCAGAATAACCACAACCACACAGCCGGGTCCCATGGAGAACTGGACGATCATTTAGAGTAAAACTAGCTCTAGAGAAGCAAGCTTTCTCCTCAGCACAAGTCACCTCTCCTCCCGGTTTCACTGTTGCACATGATGCCAACTCACTCATTCTCTCTCTGCATCTACAGCCCCTGCTGTCACTTGCAAGCTGACCCTCATTATTCTTTTCTCTATTGAGGCATTTTCTTAACCCTGAGTCCTACATCCCCATAGTTTCTGCTTACTGCTTCCTTTCTGTGTATCTCTCAGCAACTTTACCCCCCTATTGTCTTCAGCCTTTCTTTGAATGTCCCATTCAAACTTCACAAAAGAGATGAAAATCTGATTGGGTCTGTCAGTCTCATCCATTTTAAGGCAACCCAGTTGGTAAAAATGCTCTCGCCAGGACAATGTACACTCTGCTGACCAGACTCTATGTGGGTGTCTTTGTGTCCAGTACGCACTCTGGGGCTAATTGTATATGGTAAAAGCGGTGATGTCACCTGCAGAAGGAACCCCTCTGAAGGAATGCAGGAGTAGCAAGGACCTTGGAATCCCCAAGGAAAACCATGAAACTGACAGATGGCTTAGGGTGTCCCCTTTGAGTATTGTTTACAACCTCTTTTTATTGCCTTTAGTATATCCCAAGAAGTTTATAGTTTTCATTTGGGCATCCTTATGAGGCATTAGAAAATGTTCCTGCTTATATCTGTATAGAGTATTGATAATTAATAAGGGAAGAATAAGCATAGGAGCTGGAATCCTCATTGAAACTTCAGGAAAAAATAAATGTAAAACTGATTTGAGACATCTGTGATGAAAGAAATTAAAACTGTCTCCGAGGAAGATCCAGTTTAGTGAACAAATGTGAGTGATGAAATTGGATGGTCAACTAGTTGCTTGAAATAATGCATTGATGAGGTATTCTTATTAATAAGGGAGGAGATGTTATACCACTAGTAGTATTTTGACTGTTGTGAACTGGAGATGTAGAAAGCTGGGTCTCAGGAAGATTGCTTCTTTCCATAATCCTTACGGAAGAGTAGACCAGAGATGTTGAGGCTGAGAAGAGGCATGGCCCGCCAACGCAGGGCATCAATAAGCCATGTGCACTGAAATGGGTTGGGAGACATCTAAGGCCAAGAAAATGACAAGCAGGGAATGTAAAGAGCCTTGTGCTCTGTCATCAATAATTTGAATGCTCAAGAGAGGTCAAGACCCATAAGATTAGCCCCTTCTTCTTCTGTCACACAAAAATTGAAAGGCTAGTTTAAACTGTGCTTTTATAAGAGCACTAAAGAGTACAGTCATTCTTCCATGTAAGCCAATAAGAACACTCACATCTGCAGCAGTTTGTACTATGGTAAAACTACAGGAGCAAAAGAAAGAGCCCTTGGTCAGATATATTCTTAAGGAAACCAAGTGCCCAGAATCAATGAAACAGGAAAGTCACTGAGTGAGCAAGACCATGTCTTGAAAAAGTGGTTGTGGCATTGAAATCATGTTAATTGAGTTACTTCTCTAGCTTAATTTGTACCACTGATAGTAACATTTCCTCTCAGGGTACCAGTGATCAATACTGTGGCTGACGATGGTAAGCAAAAGAAGTGTTTCTCTCCTAGTGGCATTAGAGTTGCCTCTGTGACATTGGTGCTTACTGGCTCTGTTTCTCTGAAGAATGGCAATTCCACACTCTCTCTGACCTGAACATAGTCCAGGCACTGTACAGACCCTGATGTGAATTTAAAATGGTAAGTAGTCATATCAGTCTACCATTGTCATCAAATCAGATGAAATTGATATTTGTGGAAAAAAAATGTTCATGCAACTCTGAGTAATTATAATTCCAAATGCAACAACCTAGTTATCTAAATTTGGTAATTTATTTATATATTAACCAATGGACGAATGTACTTGGATATATCCCAAAATACATAATGCTTCTGGTTATCAGGCTTATTTGGAATTAGTCTATATTTGTGACAAATTTAACAGACTTTCAGTGCCTAAATTAACTAGCACATTTTCAGATGCCAACACTTCTTATACATAAACCCAGAAAGAAATATACAAAATATTCTTTCAAGAGCTGAGAAGGAGTTCTCCATAAATTTATTTAAGACATGGTCTGGTAATTTCTTGAACTCAAAACAGTTTATCTGAAATAGCTTTCACATGAGGCATGACTAGGAGACATTTTGGGAGCCTAACAAGTTATCATTCCCATTATATTGGGTTATATTGGAGTCATATTGGAGTGAAGTTTGTAAAGGAAGCAAAAAGTTGACATTTTCAAATTGTTTTCCAGATGACTCTTTATAAAATTAGTTGGCAGCTTTAGCATAATTTGAGCTCAACAGGTATGAAGAACACAAAACAATCCAAAACAAGCAGCATTGTTCTTCGGGATAACAGTCTTTTAAGGAAATCAAAGCAGTTCTGATGAATTGTAAAGAAAAGAAAAGAAAAAAAAAAACCCTTCCAGTGATCAGAACACTGAGGGTTGTGGTTCACTGGCTCTGTCTCAAAGGACTCAGGAAACTGGGAGGGGCCACCACTTTCCACACTCCACAGGACTCAGGGAAACTTGGCGGATGAAGAAAAATCCCTAGGGCTAGTGACTGGTCAATTATGAACTGTAATTCAACTGTCTCTACAGTTCCCAGAGAAACCAACTTGGGAATTGTGGTACCTTTTGAGACATGACTAAAGAATGGCCATGGCTGGTAGAATACAGTGCTAAGAATGGTGTTTGATCCTTGTGCTTAACAGTACAATATAGAAAATTCCTTACACTTACCAACTGTTTTATTAGTAAAAAAGGGAGCAAAAACTTGTGGGTATATCAGCATACCACTGCTTCCTAATACAGAACTGACTGCATCTGGTGTTAAACTGAAAAACTGATACTTCAGATACATGAATCTGCCACATTTCAAGGATATGACATCTATTGAGAACAAAAATGTGAAACAAAACAATTTTATAGAGCTGGTAAACACCTTGACAAATATGAAGACTCAATCATGTCAAACTGTTTTTAACATGTCCACTTTGCCATCTCTCTCCAGATACTTAACGTTTCCTAACACAAGAATAGAATAAATACAGGAGAGAAATCAATACCCTGCACATCCAAAGTGTTCTAGCTTGCCGTTGCAAACTTTCTTTTTCTCTGCAAAGAGCTCAGAGGTAGTCTCTCAGTTCAAGGATGAAACATTCTCACTGCTCCTTCTCCAAATATAAATATAGATAACAGATACATTAATTTCCTTAGAATGTAGCTGAAGAATTGTTTTTAGTTATGTTCTCAGCAGTGGTTTCTCTAGCTAGATTGAATGATTCTTTTATAAATGACCTTGTCAGGAAAGCCCCTAATAATTGGTAACTTTTTAATACTTAGTAATTGGTAGACAAGGCCTTTCTCATAATTTAGTGAGAAATCACTTAATGTACAGTTTTTTAAAAAGGATTATTTTCCTTGAACTCTAATACTTACAAAAGCTGCTAAATTAGCAGCCCTGGAGGCTGGAAACTTTCATTTAGCCTCAAAACCTGTAGAGCAGGAAAAGCCTTTTTAAAAGAAGCCCTTGGGAATGGCAATGAGAGACTTCTATCTCCAATCCCAGCTAGTGTAGGAGAGAGGGTTTTAACAGATTCAGTTTGGGTAATAACTTCGGGTTTGGACAGGAGTATATAAGTCCAGAACAAGGGTCATCCATTAAGTCATTTCCAAGAGACTATCTAATTATTTTCTGGTACCAAGTAGTCTTCTGAATAAAATAGAGGTCTCCTCCAATCTGCTGCCCAAATCACCGATGTTTTCCACATTTCCTCACCTCTCCTACACTTTAAAAAGATTTCATTAAAATCAAGCTGGGTTCTTTTTCTCTCTTTGATGATCAGTGCTTCTTAGCATAATATTCAGGACCTTTATCCTCAGACATCCTTACAGTCTTTCGATGGTTCCCTCCCAGAACACACATAAATTCCATGGCGGCTCTTGAAGGCTTGAAAGTCTGAAGACAATGTTCATGGCTGGATGGCCAGAAACTATTGGTCTTTTGAAAAGAATTTCTTAATATTTACTGATTTCTAACAATGCCAAAATGGGAAGCTAGAAACATCAGTAATTTGATTTTTGATGGAAAAAAAAAAAAAAAAACAAGAATGCAATGTCTAAAGACTCAGATTGTCAGTTTTTGCTATCAATAATTGAGAAAATTATTCTTTGGTAGACTTAAAATATGTCATTTTTTTCTGAATGTTTATTATTCTGAAGAAATGGCTCCTGAATTATATTTTAGCAAACTGCAAACTAATTAATGTAAGGGGAAAACATTATTAGCTATATTCAGTAACTCCTTGATTCTCCTTCTGGAGTTATATACAGCACATAAAATTTGGAGATCATGAGACATAATACATATATTGTTGTTGTTTAGTCCCTAGGTCATGTCTGACTCATGTGACCCCATCTGTAGCCCATCAAGTTCCTCTGTCCATGGGATTTCCCAGGCAAGAATACTGGAATGGTTGCCATTTCCTCCTCTAGGGGATCTTCCAGACCTAAGGATGGACCCTGCATCTCCTGCATTGGCAGGCAGATTCTTTACCTCTGAACCACTAGGGAAGCCCATATGAAAAGTAATACATATATTTCTCTTCATGAAAACACTACTACAATTTTTGCTATTGCTTTCATCAAGTTAAAAGTTTGAATGATTTAATTTTCCTTTAAAATATTCTTTACTGAAAACTCCTTATCATGTGAGAAAAGAATATGGAGATTTTTTAATTTGATTAAACATTTTTAATGGGTCCATTATATGACTTTACATAGTCAGATTTCTCCCAGAAAGTCAAATAAAATTGAGGAAAACATGTTGAACTAATTTACTCTATTCATCAAAGTCTTATATGCATATTGCAGGGAGAATGATGATGATAAAAATTATAAGTAAGGCCTAAACAAGAACATGTAGTTTAATAAACAATGGATCATATATATTAAAAAGGCACACAAATATTATGATCTAAGACAGTCATCCTTTCCTTAGTGTGATTATTACTGAAAAAAAATCCTCCTTTCCCCCCATTTCTATTTAGGCTTATAGTTTATATTTAAATCTCAAAATCTGGTAAGTGATAGAAAGTATGGCTGATATCGTATATAGTAATATAGTATTTTGGATTAAGGAATTCTTATTACATTTCATCAGCATTCATGAAAATATTATGAAAGGAAGTTACATACCTATATTTTTGCTTTGGAAATATAATTCTGGAGTCAACATGAAAGGTTGATTAGCATGAGAGGCAAAAGGAAGTAGAAGTCCTCCTACTAAAGAAGATAATAATCTAAATCATAGATTTAAGATTTATAATAATTAAGTCTAACCTAATTGAAGCAAGAGATGATGAAGCCTTGCAATGGAGAATCAGGTATGGTAAGGAAGTGTTTAGAGATATTTGAGGAATGTCCTCAGATTTGATGATCTAATAGATATGGGGCTAAAGTAAAAACATGTCTCAAGGTTAAGCTCAGGTTTTGACTTGAGTGACTGGATGCATGAGCCATGGAACATGATGAGAGAATCAGCAAGAAGAACAGACTCAGTTGGGGGAAGATAATAGCACAGTTACGGAGGTTTCAGCATGCGATACTGGTGGGATAACCAGATGACAGCCATTACAATACTTTGAATAAAACCTTCCTTCTTCATTAGAGAATGAACACATTACTAGAGAGAACTTCATTGAAATATCTCTCAACAAGAGTTCAATTTTCCTCCAGCTCAATGCTGGGACATGGTAAAATCTCAACAAGTGTGCATTGGAATTGGAAAATGAGTGAATGTACAAACAGATAAATACATTCTCTTTGACATCTCCCACATTGACAGCAATTACTTCTGCATGTCTGTGTCTTTTGCTGGCTCTGAATTACTTGAGAAGCTATCCTTATTCCAGAATTTAGCAAGTGACCGGTGGATAGAATATAATCAATTAGTGTTTATTTGTTGAAAGTATGAATTAATTAGTGAATTATTGGGGGAGTTAAACAACTAGATTGTCTATTATTATTATTATTTATTTTGGGGGGAATATGCAAGGCAACTGGGGGAAGACATTACCTCTTTCTAATCCCTGGAGTACTTTGTTAGTTTGCTAAGGCTCCCATAACAAAGAACTACAGAATGAGTGGTTTAAAAAATAGAAATTTATTTTCTCACAGTTATAGAGGTTATAAATTATGGAATCAAGGTATTGTCAAGGCTGGTTTCTTCTGAAGCTTCTACCCTTTGCTTGTAGATGACTGTCTTCTCCCTGGGTTTTCACATGGTCTTCCCTCTGTATGTGTCTGTGTTTAAATTTCCTCTTCTCATAAGGACACCAGTTAGATTAAGGTGGATTAAGGTCCATTCTAATAACCATATTTTAAACTAATTACCTTTTTAAGACCTTGTCTCCAAATCCAGTCACATTCTGAGGTAGTCAGGGGTGGAGGTAGGACTTCAGCATAGGGATTTAGGAAAGACACAGTTCAGTCCCTAAGAGGAGACATATGAAACTCCTGGAGTCTATATGACCTTCAAGCATCTTGAGTTACAGATTTCCTCAGATATCATTAAACTATCTGACTTGTAATCATCACAGTGTTTATATCCTTCAAAATTCACTAATTCCTTGGTATTCTATCAGTATATATATCATTCAGTTGGAGAATATAATATAGTTAATTAATATTATTACATATTATACCCCAATAGAAAATAAAAAATTAAAAAAGATTACTACATGAATTTCTAAATACTTTTCCAAATATAAATTTAAAGTACCTAAAGATGCAAAATGTAAATTGTGAGGAATGTGTATTCTAATATTCTAATATTTTGGAGAATCAAATATATGAGAATAATTCTTCAAAGAATCAACATAATTATGAGACTTGTTTTCTGTATTTCAATAAGAAAAGAACTTATATTTAAAAAAGCAACAAACATAGAGTAATTAAAAACATCTCTGTTTTTACAGTATTTTCATGTTAATGATGAAATTATGTAGGGACCAAGTGTTTATTTGGAAGAACTCATGCCATTTTTTTTAATATTAACCTCAGGGCAGACATTTTTATTTTTAATTAAGTTGAAGTTTCAGATGCCAAGCTATTGTGCTACTTCTGCAACAAAGGTGAGGCAGGAAGGGAAGAGGAAAATCAGCCTCAGTGTGTTTGGGGAAGGCAGGAAGCCAAAGGAAGGATACGACAGATTGGGTGAGTCTACTCTCCTCACTGTTCACACCTTGCTCTTTGGAGAATGTTCCACTTCTCAGCAGAGGAAACCTATGGGGCTCAGGAGAGTCATGAAATTCAATTTCCAAACTTAGGTTGCATTTTGTCCTTAGTTGCTGATGATTTTTTTTCTTTTCCCTCAAATGAGGCACTATAGACTCTTGGAACCCAGAGTTTTTCCTATTATGGAATCATCCTACTGTAACTTGTAAATTCCTTATATCTCTGTAATGAAGAGCTCAAACTTAATTTTTCATTAATGTAAGATTTTTGCATCTAATTTTATGAGCAATGTAAGCTTTGGGAGAAATATTCTCTCCTCTTATTCTAGTTTAACCTGCTCACTGGGCCAACCTAAGTTTTTTTTTTTTAATCCTTACCCATTTTACATAAACTACACTCCATGTAGCAGCAAGACTGATCTAAATCAACATGTATGTCAGATAAGAGAATATCTACGTAGAGTAATTTATACAGTGAGCCAATTTAAATGTCTCATTTAAATTTTATGGAAATGGTCTTGCTTGTCCAGCAACTGGCTATGGAATCGATTAGGAGAAACTTATTTCCTAGCCTCTCATTTTCTCTGGCTCTCTGACACTGTCTAAAATCTAGCCTCTAACACTCCTCTAACCAAACAACACAAAACAAAAATTATTTTCAGACTAATGTAACTTCTTCAAGCCAATACATTTCTCTTGCAGGTCAACTGACATCTGTTAGAGTAGGTGTGGTGTAATATGACTCAAGTCAACTTGTAGGCAGTTTGACATTGAAGGTCACATTGCCATTCTCTGTCCATAGGCAGTATTAAGAACTCAGTCTATTGGGTGCTGCAGGTCCTAACCAGCAGTCACTGGTTGTGCACCAAAGGTCTGGTCAAGATTTACAAAGCATGAATTTATTTCTGTTTGTGTGCTAAGTAGCTTCAGTTGTGTCCAACTGCAAACCTATGAACCATAGCCCACAGGTTTCTCTGTCAGTGGGCTTCTCCAGGCAAGAATACTGGCGTAGGTTGTCATTTCCTTCTCAGGTGATCTTCCCAACCCAGGGATTGAACCCAAGTCTCTTATGTCTCTTGCATTGGCAGGTGAGTTCTTTACCACTAGCTTTACCTGGGAAGCCCTTATTTCTGTTTATCTTAGACTTTATCTGGCTTTAAAACATCTAGTTTTAATTGAAAGCAGAGGGGAAAAGTTTTGAGGTTCATTTAAATCTCTGCAGTGTACCAATCCCAACATTGATTTTATAGCTTAATAATAACAGTGATTTCCTCCTCAATTTTTACAGTTTCCATATTCACACAGCTCTTTGCAATGGCCTTTTTTAAATCTTTAAAATGGTAAAACATAAAAACTTCTTAATAATGAATTTTTATGAAGTATAGAATAATCTCTGCTTTACCCAACATTGGGCTTCCCTGTGGCTCAGATAGTAAAGTCTATCTGCAATGGGGGAGACCCGAGTTCAATCCCTGGGTTGGGAAGATCCCCTGGAGAAGGAAATGGCAACCCACTCCAGTATTCTGGCCTGGAAAATCTCATGGACAGAGGAGCCTGGCAGGCTATAGTCCACAGGGTCGCAAAGAGTTGGACATGACTGAGAGACTTCACTTTCTTTCTTTCTTTTGCCCAATATAATCATAGGGACCCATGGCATGCAGAGAAGAGGTGTGTAGGTAGCATTTGGTCACTAAAAAGTGGGCTCATTGGGAAGTCCCTCTGACTCCTGAGACTCAATCAAAAATGTGACTCACTGCTGAACTTGAAAACATCAGCTAGGTCATCCCCATGCTGTAATAAGGAAGTCTTTATATTCTGATGACCATCCTGTTAAGCCTTGTTTGTATTTGGTTTCCCTTACAACATTGTCCCAATTCATCTTACTAAATGGTCAGGCCACATTTAGCTCTACACCCACTTTCTCCAGACCACAGTGTTTGATCATAGATTCATAGATCATTTAACACAAGCAACAGCCATTTCACCAACAGCCTTGCTGTCATTAAGCAGCAGCTACTGTCAAAAGTTCAGGAACAGGCTCAGCAGGATGATGAAAAGAATCAAGACACAGTGCTTTCCCAACTGTCACAACAGCAGAGAGAAGCATCTGGTGTCCAGAACAGCAGGGAGAAAGGGCACCAGCCATGGCGGGTCTGATTCTGCAGGCTTTTTGGAATAGCTCTGCCTACCTCCCAACTCTGTCTCAAGGGACAAGCCAAGGAAGTCCATAAAGCTCCACAAGACACAAACTAATTATTTTGCCAGAAGTCACATAGCATTATCAGTTTCAATCAAAGTAAGCTTTCCTGAACACCAAAAATAAATAAATAAATACAATTGCTTACCTAACAAAAGTGTTCACTTTAAAAATAAATATCTTTGGTTCTTGAAATTCATATTCATAATGGAAATGAATAAGTCTCTTTTGTCATGTAATCATTTGTTATCCAGGTTTGCATCATCTTTGACACTAGTTCCTAATATAGTGATATTGTGAAGAATAACATACAGAATACACGCAGAGTGTGTTGAATTGAAGTTTGAACAAAATTAACCCTCCCTAAGTGGTAATTTTCTTTACTCTGAATAGTAAATAATAAGTTCCCATCAATCTGACTTAAATGGTATTAAACTGGCAAATACCAAAATTCTAGGTGATAGAGTCAATCTTGCTACCAAAGAAATAAACTCCCCAAACTTATTTATGAGTCAGTCAGTTGGAATGGATTCTTTCAAAGATATATTAGTAGTGATGAAGGTTCCAGGTCAACCCAAAAAATCATTAGCTTTTATGAATTTAAAATAGTGCAATCTTTCAGGGATAAAAGTAAATTCCTCTTAAAAATATAGTATCTTTTAGATATCATCAAAAAAATTTGATTCTTGAGTAAAACAGCAAGATTAATTAAAAATAACTGACCAGGAAATGAAATCTCTTGTGAAAATTTTACATGGAATACATTTAAGGATTTGGTGGTGGACTGCTTTATTTCTATTTCACTGTGACACATTATTTTCCTAGTTTCATGTATTTCTTTTCCTTTTATCAAAATTTATATTTGGGTTTCCTCAAAAAAGAGATGAGTTGTTTAATAACATAAGGGAAGACTAGCATCTTGATTAAAAGTAAGATCCACATCTTATTTAATTTTTAATGGCAGTGCTAGCATACATTCGTAGGTTTTATATTATACAAAAATATATAGTTGTTTAGTCACCAAGTCATATCCAATTCTTCTGCTACCCCATGACTGCAGCCCACTAGGCTCCTCTGTCCATAGTATTTCCCAGGCAAAAATACTAGAGTGGGTTGCCATTTGGTTTTCCAGGGGATCTTTCCAACCTACATTGCCGACAGATTCTTTACCACTGATCCACTGGGGAAACACAAATAAATATATAATCCATTACATATTTAATATATTCTTATATGAACATAGTTTATAATATATGTATTTATATTATATATATGTGTGTGTATGTGTATATATATAACACACGTATATATGAGCCACAAATAATGAAAATTATTTAAAGAATGAGGAAGGCAAAGAAAGATGCAAAGAAAGGAAAATCATCAGATGGTCAATATTGAAACCACCAGATGGTCAATACTGAAATCAGATTGATCATACTCTTTGCAGCCAAAGATGGAGAAGCTATATACAATCAGCAAAAACAAGACCAGGAGCTGACTGTGGATCAGATCATGAATTCCTTAGGGCAAAATTCAGACTTAAATTGAAGAAAGTAGAGAAAAACCACTAGACCATTCATGTATGACCTAAATCAAATCCCTTACGATTATACAGTGGAAGTGACAAATAAATTCAAGGGATTAGATCTGATAGACAGAGTGCCTGAAGAACTATGGATGGAGATTCATGACACTGTACAGGAGGCAGGGATCAAGACCATCCCCAAGAAAAAGAAATGCAAAAAGGCGAAATGGCTGTCTGAGGAGGCCTTAGCTGAAAAACAGCTGAAAAAAGAAGAGAAACTAAATGCAAAGGAGAAAACAAAAGATATACCCATTTGAACGTAGAGTTCCAAAGAATAGCAAGGAGAGATAAGAAAGCCTTCCTCAGTGATCAATACAGAGAAATAGAGGAAAACAATAGAATGGGAAAAACTAGAAATCTCTTCAAGAAAATTAAAGATACCAAAGGAACATTTTATGCAAAAATGGGCCTACTAAAGGACAGAAATGGTATGGACCTCAGAGAAGTAGAAAATATTAAGAAGAGGTGGCAAGAATACACAGAAGAACAATGTAAAAAAGATCTTCATGACCCAGATAACCACGATGGTATGATCACTTACCTAGAGAAAGACATCCTGGAATGCGAAGTCAAGTGGGCCTTAGGAAGCATCAGTATGAACAAAGATAGTGGAGTGATGGAATTCCAGTTGAGCTATTTCAAATCCTAAAAGATGATGCTGTGAAAGTACTGCACTCAATATGCTAGCAAATTTGGAAAACTCAGCAGTGGCCACAGGACTGGAAAACGTCAGTTTTCATTCCAATCCCAAAGAAAGGCAATGCTAAAGAATGTTCAAACTACCACATAATTGCAGTCATCTCACATGCTGGCAAAGTAACGCTTAAAATTCTTCAAGCCACGCTTCAACAGTACTTGAACTGTGAACTTCCAGATGTTCAAACAGGATTTAGAAAAAGCAGAAGAACCAGAGATCAAATTGCCAATATCTGTTGGATGATCAAAAAGCAAGAGAGTTCCAGAAAAACATCTACTTCTGCTTTATTGAATACACTAAAGCCTTTGATTGTGTGGATCACAATAAACTGAGGAAAGTTCTTCAAGAGATGGGAATACCAGACTACCTTCCTTGTCTCCTGAGAAATCTGTATGCAGGTCAAGAAGCAACAGTTATAACCAGAAATGGAAAAATGGACTGGTTCCAAATTGGAAAAGGAGTACGTCAAGGCTGTATACTGCCACCCTGCTTATTTAACTTATATGCAGAATACATCATGCAAAATGCTGGGCTGGATGAAGCACAAGCTGGAATCAAGATTGCCAGGAGAAATATCAATAACCTCAGACACGCAGATTACACCACCCTTATGGCAGAAAGCAAAGAAGAACTAAAGATCCTCTTGATGAAAGTGAAAGAAGAGATTGAAAAAGTTGGCTTAAAACTCAACATTCAAAAAACTAAGATCATGACCTCTGGTCCCATCACTTTATGGCAAATAGATGTGGAAACAATGGAAACAGTGACAGACTTTATTTGGGCTCCAAAACCACTGCAGATGGTGATTGCAGTCATGAAATTAAAAGACACTTGTTCATTGGAAAAAAAGTTATGACCACCCTGCTGCTGCTGCTAAGTCACTTTAGTCATGTCTGACTCTGTGTGACCCCATAGACAGCAGCCCACCAGGCTCCCCCATCCCTGGAATTCTCCAGGCAAGAACATTGGAGTGGGTTGCCATTTCCTTCTCCAATGCATGAAAATGAAAAGTGAAAGTGAAGTTGCTCAGTTGTGTCCAACCCTCAGCGACCCCATGGGCTGCATGGGGAAAATCCATGGGATTTTCCAGGCAAGAGTACTGGAGTGGGGTGCCATTGCCTTCTCCATATGACCAGCCTAGACAGCATATTAAAAAGCAGAGACATTATTTTGTCAACAAAGATCCGTCTGGTCAAAGCTATCATTTTTCCAGTAGTCACATATGGATGTGAAAGTTGGACCATAAAGAAGACTGAGCACTGAAGAATTGATGCTTTTGAACTGTGGTGTTGGAGAAGACTCTTTAGAGTCCCTTGGACTGCAAGCAGATCCAACCAGTCAATCCTATAAGAAATCAGTCCTGAATATTCATTGGAAGGACTGATGCTGAAGCTGAAACTCTAATACTGTGGTCACCTGATGTGAAAAACTGACTCATTTGAAAAGACCTTGATGCTGGGAAAGATTGAAGGTGAGAGGAAAAGGGGATGACAGAGGATGAGATGGTTGGATGGCATCACTGACTTGATGAACATGAGTTTGAGCAAATTTCAGGAATTAGGATAGACAGGGAAGCCTGGCGTGCTTGGTCCATTGGGTCACAAAGAGTCAGACACGACTGAGTGACTGAACTGAACAGAACTGAAAGAAAGATGGAGTGAAAGCTTTTTTCTTCTAGTAAGCAGGAAGAAGCAAAAGAAAATAGAGAAGAAAGAAAAGCTAAAATTATATGTATCCTTTACTGTGAAAAACTGAGAACCACAAAAGTATACTATTTCTTTGATTCTAACATGGGAAAACAGAAGTGTTAAAGTGTGGTGTGGAACCCAGGTTCTATGTATTGCAGGCAGGTTTTTTACAGTTTGAGCCACCAGGGATGTCCAAAATGTGGTGTACCCTATACTAAATGGGCTTTGCTGGTGGCTCAGACAGTAAAGAATCTGCTTGCAATGCAGGAAATCTGGGTTCAATCCCTGGGTTGGGACGATTCCCTGGAGGAGAGTATGGCAACCCACTCTTGTATTCTTGCCTAGAGAATCGCCATGGATGGGATCCTGGAGGGCTACAGCACATGAGGTTACAAAGAGTCAGACAACTGAGCGACTAAGTGCACACATACATATACTAAGTAGAGAGGACCACAGGACCTTGGCAATTCAGCAGTTCTGTCACTTAAAGTAACTTGCAACTGCAAGTAACATCATGGACACTTTGTGTGTGTGTGTGTGTGTGTGTGTGTGTTAGATCAGTCGTGTCCGACTCTTTGTGACATCATGGACTACAGCCCACCAGGCTCCTCTTTCCATAGGATTTTCCAGGCAAGAATACTGGAGTGAGTTGCCAGTTCCTTCTCCAGGGGATTTCCCTGAACCAGGGATCAAACCCAGGTCTCTCACATTACAGCCAGATTCTCTATCATGGCCACATTTCAGGGGCTTACATCAGAGCTTCTTAAACTTGAATGTGCATACAAATCACCTGGATATCTTATTAAACTGTTTTTCTGATTCAGTAGGTCTGGGGAGGTTATGGATAGTCTACATTTTACATATTCCTAGATGATGTTGATGATGACTACACTTTAGCAGCAAGAGTTTCCGAACTGTTGTATACAGAAATTTGGTGTTTATTGTTGACTGGATGATCAGTCTGGAGTCAGGCTATACCAGGGTTACTTAATGAGCTCAAACTAATACAATTATGTAAAGTTTAAAAATAAAATTAAAAAAAAGAAAATGAACTCAATGTTATCATCAAAAACCCAGAAACTTTATATCCATCTTTAATACACTCGATTTTTTATTATTCCTTTTTTTAAATAACTACAGCTCTAATTATTATCATACAACCACATCCGAAAGTGGGAAGCAGAGTGACATACATGAGGCCTTTACAGGAGGCCTCTCTCTTTTCATCAAGGAAGAAAACTCATTTCAGAAGGTTTAGAGCACAAGTCCTTGAATAGCTTAATGGCCAGAACTGATCATATGACTATTTCTAGTCTACAAGAGATTGGGAAAGAAACTAGCTAGACCTTTCAGTCTCTGTAGTGAGGCATAGAACAGGGAGAAGGGAGTTGAGTAAGGAGTTAGGGAAACAGTAAACAAGTCATCTATAGAAGCTTTCATATGATTACCCCTTGTGAGAGGTAGACAATTTAATCCTCTGAGTGGAGGAAAGAAAGGCAGAGCATCAACTAATTGATTTTATTAATACATTTTCATTAGGCCATTCTTCACATTTCAAGAATTGTCTGCAGCATATCTCTGGCAGAAGGTGACAGGTGATTTAGAATCATCTATTTTAAGTTGCAGTGTCTAATGAATTATAGGTTTAAATGAGGTTTATTTAAAATAAATTGGATTTTCCTTGCTTTTATCTAAAGATCTTTATTCTTTCTCCTTAATCTGTCAATGCACCTTACTAGGTTACCCATTTGACACAGTTGTACATAGGGAGTATGAGCTGTTCTATAGCTTATTTATTCACAAGACACATAACAAAAGTTGAAATTAAGGCATGATGAGGGTGCACAGTTGTTGAAATAAATAGAACAGATGGTGAGAACAAATTACTTGCTGTTTCACTTGATTTCATCTTTTTAGGTATTTGTTGAGCAAAAATATGCAATGCCTAAAATGTTTCAAATAATTTATTTAATTCTGTGGTTGATAATTTTCTCATCACAAACAGGAAACTGCAAAGAGAATAACTTTATACCTGACTGATATCTTTTAAGGAGAAGTTCGATGTATGATACTGGATGCTTGGGGCTGGTGCACTGGGACGACTGAGAGGGAGGGTATGGGGAAGGAGGAGGGAGGAGGGTTCAGGATGAAGAACACAGGTATACCTGTGGTGGATTCATTTCAATATTTGGCAAAACTAATACAATATTGTAAAGTTTAAAAATAAAATAAAATTAAAAAAAAAGAAAAACATAAGTTATCTAAATAAAAGTGGTAAAAACTTCAAAGCATAACAAAGTATCATTTTTTCCATGTAAATAGTGTCACAGAATAGTTTTACATAATAGTTAAGGATTTAACATTATTTTCTGAAATAATTTTGTTTGAAGAATTTTGAAACATTTTAGTGGGACAACCTGGAAGAAATGGACATATTCTTAGAAAAGTCCAACCTTCCAAGACTGAACCAGGAAGAAATAGAAATTATGAACAAGCCAGTCACAAGCACTGAAATCAAAACTGTGATAAACAAATCTCCTAAAAAACAAAAGCCCAGGTCCAGTTGGCTTCACTGGTGAGTTCTATCAAACATTTAAATATGAGCTAACTCCTATCCTTCTCAAACTGTTCCAAAATATTGCAGAGGAAGGACACTTCCAAACCCATTCTATGAGGCCACCATCGCCCTGATAGCAAAACAGACAAAGACAAAAAAAGAAAATTACAGGTCAATATCACAGATAAACATAGATGCAAAATCTTCAACAAAATTCTAAGAAATGAAATTCAACAACACATTAAAAGGATCATGTGCTATGTACTGAGCCATTCAGTTGCTTCCAACTTTTTCCAACCCATGAACTGTAGCCTGCCAGGCTCCTTTGTCCATGGGGATTCTTGAGGCAAGAATACTAGAGTGGGTTGCCATACCTTCCTACAGATGATCTTCTCAACTCAGGGTTCAAACCCAGGTCATTGCAGATGTATTCATTACTGTTTGAGCAACCGGGAAAGCCCAAGTTGGGTTTATCCAAGGGATGCAAGGATTCTTCTATATATGCAAATCAATCAATGTGATACATCATATTAACAAATTAAAAAATAAAAATCATATGATCTCAAAAGATGCAGGAAAAGCTTTCAGCAAAATTCAGTACTCATTTATGATAAAAAATATTCTGCAGAAAATGGGCATAGAAAAAAACTAACTCAATGTAATTAAGACCATATAAAATAAAGTCACAGCAAACACTATTCTCAATGGCAAAAAACTAAAAGTATTTTTTCTAAGATCAGGAAGAAGATAAGGATGCCCACTCTTGCCACTATTATTCAATATAGTTTTAGAAGTCCTAGCCTTGGCGATCAGAGAAGAAAAAGAAATGAAAGGAATCCAGATTGGAAAAGAATAAGTAGAATTCTCAGTGTTTGCAGATGATATGGTACTATACATAGAAAACCTGAAAGATGCTATGAGAAAATGACTAGACGTAATCAGTGAGTTTGATAAAGTTGCTGGGTACAAAATGAATACACAGAAATTCCTTGCATTCTTATACACTAACAATTAAGAATCAGAGAGAGAGAAGTTAAGGAATCAATCCCATTCACCATTGCAATAAAAAAAAAAAAATACCTAGGGATAAACTTACCTAAGGAGACAAAAGAGCTGTATACAGAAAACTACAAGACACTGATGAAAGCAATCAAAAACATCATAAACAGATGGAGACACATACAATTTCCTGGATTGGAAGAATCAATATTATGAAAATGACTATACTACCCAAAGCAATCTACAGATTCAATGCCATCTCTATCAACTTAAAAATAGCACTTTTCATAGAACTAGTAGAAAAATTTCACAATTTGTGAGACAAAAAAAAGACCCAGATAGCCACAGCAATCTTGAGAAAGAAGAATGGAGCTGGAAGGATCAATCTGCCTGACTTCAGGCTATACTACAAAGCTACAGTCATCAAGTCAGTATGGTACAGGTCAAAAAAAAAAAAAAAAAAAACCGGAAATATAGACCAATGGAACAAGATAGAAAGCCCAGAGATAAACCCATGCACCTATGGGCACCTTATCTTTGACAAAGGAGGCAAGAATATACAATGGAGAAAAGATAGTCTCTTCAATAAGTGGTGCTGGGAAAACTGAAGAGTATCATAAATAAGAATGAAATGAGAACACTTCCTAACACCACACACACACACACAAAGATAAACTCAAAATGGATTAAAGACCTAAATTTAAGACCAGAAAATATAAACTCTTAGAGGAAAGCATAAACAAAACACTTTTGACACAAATCACAGGAAGATCCTTTATGACCCACCTCCTAAAGTAATGGAAATAACAACAAATATAAACAAGTGGGACCTAAGGAAAAGCTTTTGCACAGCTAAAGAAACCATAAACAAGATAAAAAGACAACCCTCAGAATGGGAAAAAATAATTGCAAATAAAACAAATCATAAAGGATTGATACCCAAAATACCCAAGCAAATCAGGCAGCTCAATATCGGAAAAACAAACAACCCAATAAAAAATGGGCAGAAGACCTAAACAGACATTTCTCCAAAGAAGACATCATTCAGCTCAGTTCAATCATTCATTTGTGTCCGACTCTATGTGACCCCATGGACTGCAGGACACCAGGCTTCCCTGTCCATCGCCAAATCCCAGAGTTTACTCAAACTCATGTCCACTGAGTTGGTGATGCCATCCAGCTGTCTCATCCTCTGTCGTCTCCTTCTCCTCCTGCCTTCAGTCTTTCCCAGCATCAGGGTCTTTTCAAAAGAGTCAGCTCTTCGCATAAGTGGCCAAAGTATTGGAGTTTCAGCTTCAACATCAGTCCTTCCAATGAACACCCAGGACTGATCTCCTTTACAATGGACTGGTTGGATCTCCTTGCAGTCCAAGGGACTCTCAAGAGTCTTCTCCAACACCACAGTTCAAAAGCATCAATTCTTCAGAGCTCAGCTTTCTTCACAGTCCAACTCTCATATCCATACATGACTATTGGAAAGACTATAGCTTTGACTACATGAACCTTTGTTGGCAAAGTAATGTCTCTGCTTTTTAATACGCTGTCTAGGTTGGTCATAACTATTCTTCCAAGGAGCAAGCGTCTTTTAATTTCATGGCTGCAGTCACCATCTGCAGTGATTTTGGAGCCCAAAAAAACAAAGACTGTCACTGTTTCCCCATTTATTTGTCATGAAGTGATAGGACCAGATGCTATTATCTTAGTTTTCTGAATGTTGAGTTTTAAGCCAACTTTTTCAATCTCCTCTTTCACTTTCATCAAGAGGCTCTTCTTTTTCTGCCATAAGGATGGTGTCATCTGCATATCTGAGGTTATTGATATTTCTCCTGGCAATCTTGATTCCAGCTTTTGCTTCATCCCACCCAGCATTTCTCATGATGTACTCTGCATATAAGTTGAACAAGCAGGGTGACAATATACAGCCTTGACATACTCCTTTCCCTATTTGGAACCAGTCTGTTGTTCCATGTCCAGTTCTAACTGTTGCTTCCTGACCTGCATACAGGTTTCTCAAGGTGCAGGTCAGGTGGTCTGGTATTCCCATCTCTGTAAAAATTTTCCAGAGTTTTTTGTGGTCCAACAATCAAAAGCTTTGGCATAGTCAATAAAGCAGAAGTAGATATTGTTCTGACATAGAGATGGCTAATAAAAACACGTGAAAAACTGTTCAACATTACTTACTATTAGAGAAACACAAAATAAAACTACAATGAGATATCACCTCCCACTGGTCAGAATGACCGTCATCAAAAACCTACAAATAATATATAAATGCTGGAGAGAATGTGGGGGAAAAGGAACTCTCTTTCACTGTTGGTGGGAATGTAAATTAATACAGGCACTATGGAGAACAGTATGGAGATTTCTTTTAAAAACTAGGAATAAAACAACCATACGACCCAGCAATCCCACTACTGGAAATATACCCCAAGAAAACCACAATCTGAAAAGATACATGTACCCCAATGTTCACTGCAGCACTGTTTACATAGCCAGGACATGGAAGCAACATAGATGCCCATCAGCAGATGAACGGATAAAGAAGTTGTGGTATATACATATGATGAAATATTACTCAGCCACAAAAAGGAATGAATTTTGAGTCAGTTCTAGTGACGTGGATGAACCTAGAGACTGTTGTACAGAATGAAGTAAGTCAGAGAGAGAAAAAAAGTATATATTAATTCAGATATATGGAGTCTTGAAAAATGGCACCGATGAACTAATTTGTAAGGCAGCAGTAGAGATGCAAACATAGAGACCAGACTTGTGGACATAGCAGGAGGAGAGGGTGGGACGAATTGAGAGAGTAGCATTGGAACATACACACTGCAAGCATGCTAAGTCGTTTCAGTAATGTTTGACTCTTTGTGGCCCTATTGACTGTAGCCTGCTAGGTTCCTCTGTTCATGGGATTCTCCAGGCATGTATACTGGAATGCGTTGCCATACTCTCCTCCAGGGGATCTTCCCAACCCGGGATTAAACCTGAGTTTCACGTCTTCTGCATTGGCAGGCAGGTTCTTTACCACTAGAGCCACCTGGGAAGCCCAAATATGTATATTACCATATGTAAAACAGACAGCCAGTGGGAATTTGCTCTATGACACAGGGAGCTCAACCCAGAGCTCTGTGACAACTTAGAGGAGTGGGATGGAATGGGAGGTGGCAGTGAGGTTCAAGAGGGAGGGGACATATGTATACTTAGGGCTGATTCATATTGATAAATGGCAGAAACCAACATAACACTGTAAAGCAATTACCCTCTAATTAAAAATAAATGATCCCTCCAATAGAGAACTTTGGAGATATTAAATTGGTCTGAGGGCTTTTAACCCTGGGGAGAAAAAGGTTTTGGTATTGTTTATAGAATAAGTCAAGGTTGGAAAGATCAATTGGAAGCCTGTAACCAAAACTAGAAGGTAACTCCTGGAATGGACGGAGGTTCTCTTGAAATAGTTCCAACCTAAAGCTACCTCAGGTTAGTAGTTAGAGGAATGTTTTCAAGATTTCAGACCAAACAAAGCACTTGTATTTAGTCAGTATATTCCTATCCTTTTTATTTAAGAATTAAGGGGGAAAATGAAAACATTGTTCTGAAAACTCAAAAATATATAAATGAAATTTTTAAGAAAAAGACAGCCAAAAAATTAAAAAAAACAGTGGCTAAACAGCTACTCAAATAGGAATTCTCAGTAGAAGCAGAGCCTCTCAAAGTGGTAGTATCAAGGGTGATACATTCTGATCTTTTCTCAATCTTTCAGGTCAATGAAGCCTCTTTACTAACTGATGAGATTCTAAGAAATTTACTTATAAGAGAGTGACATAAAAAGAACGTTTTGATTGAAAATTTTAACTTTCCACTATCTAAAATACTTATTATACCAATATAGGTTTACTGATAAGGCAGATATGATGGTTAGACTAGAATAAAAGCAATGATATTTTATTTTCATGGAGACTAGTATTATGCCTATGGAAAAACCTCATTAATTATCCTTATGTTTTAGGATAAATCACTTTTCTGGATAATGGAATTGTTTCCTTAATTTCTCTTTCTGCTTTCTCATTGTTTGTTAATGTATAGGAATGCAAGGGATTTCTGTGTGTTAATTTGATATCCCGCAACCTTACTATATTCATTGATTAGCTCTAGTAATCTTCTGGTGGTATCTTTAGGGTTTTCCATATAGGGGATCATGTCATCTGAAAACAGTGAGAGTTTTACTTCTTTTCCAATCTGGGTTCCTTTTATTCCTTTTTCTTCTCTGACTGCTGTGGCTAAAGCTTTCAAATCTATGTTGAATAGTAGCGGTGAGAGTGGGCACCCTTGTCTTTTTCCTGACTTTAGGGGAAATGCTTTGAATTTTTCATCATTGAGGATAATATTTCCTGTGGGTTTATCATATATGGTTTTTATTATGCTGAGGTATTTTCCTTCTATGCCTGCTTTCTGGAGGATTTTTATCATAAATAGATGTTGAATTTTGTCAAAGGCTTTCTCTGCATCTATTAAGATAATCAAATGGTTTTTAACTTTCAATTTGTTAATATGGTGTATCACATTGACTGATTTGCGAATACTAAAGAATCCTTGCATCCCTGGGATAAAGCCCACGTGGTCATGATGTATGATCTTTTTAATATGTTGTTGGATTCTGTTTGCTAGAATTTTGTTGAGAAATTTTGATCTGTGTTCATCAGTGATATTGGCCTGTAGTTTTCTTTTTATGTGGCATCATTGTCTGGTTTTGGTGTTAGGGTGATGTTGGCCTCATAGAATGAGTTTGGAAGTTTATCTTCCTCTTCAATTTTCTGGAACAGTTTGAATAGGATAGGTGTTAGCTCTTCTCTAAATTTTTGGTAGAATTCACCTGTGAAGCCATCTGGTCCTAGGCTTTTGTTCGTTGGAAATTTTTGATAACAGTTTTGATTTCTGTGCTTGTGATGGGTCTGTTAAGATTTACTATTTCTTCCTGGTTCAGTTTTGGAAATTTATACTTTTCTAAGAATTCATCCATTTCTTCCAATTTGTCCATTTTATTGGCATATAGTTGCTGATAGTAGTCTCATGATCCTTTGCATTTCTGTGTTGTCTGCTGTGATTTCTCCATTTTCATTTCTAATCTGTTGATTCAATTCTTCTCCCTTTTATTCTTGATGAGTCTGGCTAATGGTTTGTTTATTTATCTTCTCAAAGAACCAGCTTTTGGTTTTGTTGATTTTTGCTATAGTCTCCTTTGTTTCTCTTTCATTTATTTCTGCCCTAATTTTTATGATTTCTTTCCTTCTACTAACCCTTTGGTACTTCTTCTTTTTCTACTTGCTTTAGTGTAAAGTTAGGTTATTTATTTGATTTTTCTCTTATTTCCTGAGGTAAGCTTGTATTGCTATGAACCTTCCCCTTAGCACTACTTTTACTGAATCCCATAGGTTTTGGGTTGTCGTGTTTTCATTGTCATTTGTTTTTATGCATATTTTGATTTCTTTTTTTATTTCTTCTGTGATTTGTTGGTTATTCAAAAGCGTGTTGTTTAGTCTCCATATGTTTGTATTTTTTTCCTTGTAGTTGACATCTAATTTTACTGCATTGTGATCAGAAAAGATGCTTGAAAAGATTTCAAATTTTTTAATTTACCAAGCCTAGATTTACGGCCCAGGATGTGATCTATCCTGGAGAATGTTCCATGTACACTTGAGAAAAAGGTGAAATTCATTGTTTTGGGGTTAAACGTCCTATAGATATCAATTAGGTCTAATTGGTCCATTGCATCTTTTAAAATTCGTGTTTCCTTGCTAATTTTCTGTTTAGTTGATGTATCCATAAGTGTGAGTTGGGTATTAAAGGCTCCCACAATTATTGTGTTACTGTTAATTTTCCCTTTCATATATGTTCAGATCCAATCAGATCAGATCAGTTGCTCAGTCGTGTCTGACTCTTTGTGACCCCATGAATCGCAGCACGCCAGGCCTCCCTGTCCATCACCAACTCCCAGAGTTCACTGAGACTCACGTCCATCGAGTCAGTGATGCCATCCAGCCATCTCATCCTCTGTCGTCCCCTTCTCCTCTTGCCCCCAATCCTTCCCAGAATCAGAGTCTTTTCCAATGAGTCAACTCTTCACATGAGGTGACCAAAGTACTGGAGTTTCAGCTTTAGCATCATTCCTTCCAAAGAAATCCCAGGGCTGATCTCCTTCAGAATGGACTGGTTGGATCTCCTTGCAGTCCAAGCATTTGCCTTACATATTGTGGTGCTCCTATGTTGCGTACATCAGTTAATTCAGTTCAGTTGCTCAGTTGTGTTCAACTCTTTGCTGCAGCACACCACACCTCCCTGTTCAACACCAACTCCCAGAGCCTACCCAATCTCATGTCCATTGAATAGGTGATGCTACCCAACCATCTCTTCCTCTGTAGTCCCCTTCTCCTCCTGCCCTCAATCTTTCCCAGCATCAGGGTCTTTTCAAATGAGTCAGATCTTTGCATCAGGTGGTCAAAGTATTGGACTTTCAGCTTCAACATCACACCTTCCAATGAACACCCAGGATTGATTTCCTTTAGGATGGACTGGTTGGATCTCCTTGCAGTCCAAGAGACTCTAAAGAATCTTCTCCAGCACCACAGTTCAAAAGCATCAATTCTTCAGCGCTCAGCTTTCTTTATAGTCCAACTCTCACATCCATACATGACTACTGGAAAAACCACAGCCTTGACTAGATGGAACTTTGTTGACAAAATAATGTCTCTGCTTTTTAATATGCTATCTAGGTTGGTCACAACTTTCCTTCCAAGGAGTAAGCATCTTTTAAGTTCGTGGCTGCAGTCACCATCTGCAGTGGTTTTGGAGCCCCCAAAAATAAAGTCTGCCACTGTTTCCACTGTTTCCCCATCTATTTCCCATGAAGTGATGGGACCGGATGCCATTATCTTCGTTTTCTGAATGTTGAGCTTTAAGCCAACTTTTTCACTCTCTTCTTTCACTTTCATCAAGAGGCTTTTTAGTTCCTCTTCACTTTCTGCCATAAGGGTGGTGTCATCTGCATATCTGAGGTTATTGATATTTCTCCGGACAATCTTGATTCCAGCTTGTGCTTCATCCAGCCCAGCGCTTCTCATGATGTACTCTGCATATAAGTTAAATAAGCAGGGTGACAATATACAGCCTTGGAGTACTCCTTTCCCTATTTGGAACCAGTCTGTTGTTCCATGTCCAGTTCTAACTGTTGCTTCCTGACCTGCATACAGGTTTCTCAAGAGGCAGGTCAGGTGGTCTGATATTCCTATCTCTTGAAGAATTTTCCACAAAGTTTCCCACAGTGTATTGTGATCCACACCGTCAAAAACTTTGGCATAGTCAATAAAGCAGAAATAGATGTTTTTCTGGAACTTTCTTGCTTTTTCCATGATCCAGCAGATGCTGGCAATTTGATATCTGGTTCCTCTGCCTTTTCTAAAACCACCTTGAACATCTGGAAGTTCATGGTTCATGTATTGCTGAAGCCTGGCTTGGAGAATTTTGAGCATTACTTTACTAGTGTGAGAGATAAGTGCAATTGTGTGATAGTTGGGTGCATATATATTTATAACTGTTATATCTTCTTCTTGGATTAATCCTTTGATCATTATGTAGTGTCCTTCTTTGTCTCTTTTCATGGCCTTTATTTCAAAGTCTATTTTATCTGATATGAGTATTGCTACTGCTGCTTTCTTTTGGTCTCCATTTGCGTGAAATATCTTTTTCTAGCCCTTCACTTTCAGTCTGTATGTGTCCCATGTTTTGAGGTGGGTCTTTTGTAGACCACATATGGGTCTTGTTTTTATATCCATTCAGCCAGTCTTCATCTTTTGGTTGGGGGATTCAACCTATTTACATTTAAGGTAATTATTGATAAGTATGATCCCGATGCCATTTACTTTGTTGTTTTGGGTTCGAGTTTATAAACCTTTTCTGTGTTTCCTGTCTAAAGAAGATCTTTTAGCATTTGTTGCAGAGCTGGTTTGGTGGTGCTGAATTCTTTCAGCTTTTGCTTGTCTGTAAAGCTTTTGATTTTTCCTTCATATTTGAATGAGATCCTTGCTGAGTATAGTATCTGAGTTGTAGGTTTTTCTCTTTCATCACTTTAAGTGTGTCCTGCCATTCCCTTCTGGCCTGAAGAGTTTCTATTGAAAGATCAGCTGTTATCCTTATGGGAATCCCCTTGTATGTGATTTGTTGCTTTTCTGTTGCTGCTTTTAATATTTGATCTTTGTGTTTGATATTCATTAATTTGATTAATATGTGTCTTGGGGTGTTTCACCTTGGGTTTATCCTGTTTAGGACTCTCTGTGTTTCTTGGACTTGGATGGCTATTTCCTTCCCTAATGTAGGGAATTTTTCAACTATTATCTCCTCAAGTATTTTCTCATGGCCTTTCTTTCTGTCGTCTTCTTCTGGGATGCCTATGATTCAAATGTTGGGGCATTTAACATTGTCCCAGAGGTCTCTGAGGTTGTCCTCATTTCTTTCATTCTTTTTTCCTCTATGCTTCATTTATTTCCACCATTCTATCTTCCACCTCACTTATCCTATCTTCTGCCTCAGTTATTCTACTGTTGGTTCCCTCCAGAGTGCTTCTGATCTGTTATTGTATTATTCATTGATTGACTCTTTTTTATTTCTTCTAGGTCCTTGTTAAACATTTCTTGCATCTTCTCAATCCTTCTATCCAGTCTATTTATCTGTAACTCCATTTTGTTTTCAAGATTTTGGATCATCTTTACTATCATTATACTGAATTCTTTTTCAGGTAGACTCCCTATCTCCTCTTTGGTTTGGTTTGGTGCGCATTTATCAAGTTCCTTTACTTGCTGAATATATCTCTGCCCTTTCATTTTGTTTAGATTGTTGTGTTTGGAGTGGCCTTTCTGTATGCTGGAATTTTGTGGTTCCTCTTTATTGTGGAGGTTCCTCCCTGTGGGTAGGGTTGGATGAGTGGCTTGTCAAGGTTTCCTAGTTAGGGAAGCTTGCATTGGTGTTCTGATGGGTGGAGCTGGATCTCCTCCCTCTGAAGTGCAATGAAGTGTCCAGTAGTGAGTTTTGAGGTGTCTCTGGGTTTGGTGTGACTTTTGGCCACCTGTATATTAATGCTCAGGGTTATGTTCCTGCATTGCTGTAGAATTAACATGGTATGTCTTACTTTGAAACTTGTTGGTTCTTGGGTGGATCTTGGTTTCAGTGTAGGTATGGAGGCTTTTGGATGAGTTCTTGTCAATTAATGTTCCCTGGAGTCAGGAGTTTTCTGGTGTTCTCAAGTTTTGGATTTAAGCTTCCTGCCTCTGTCTTTCAGTCTTATTCTTACAGTGGCCTCAAGACATCTCTATCCATACAGCACAAATGATAAAACATCTAGGTTAATGGTGAAAAGATTCTCTACAGTGAGGAACACCTGGAAAGGTTCACAGAGTTACATGGAGGAGAGAAGAGGGAGGAGGGAGACAGAGGTGACCAGGAGGAGAAGAGGGGGAATCGAAAGGGGCGAGATCAATCTATCCAGCAATCAATTCCCTATGTGCTTACCACAGCCTGGAACACCCAGAGAGGTTCACAGAGTTACATAGAGAAGAGAAGAGGGAGGAAGGAGATAGAGGTGACCAGGAGGAGAAGAGGGGGAGTCAAAGGAGAGAGACCAATCTAGCCAGTAATCAGTTTCCTAGGTGTTTTCTACAGCCCAGAACACCCAGAGAGATTCATAGAGTTAAGTAGAGAAGAGAAGGGGGAGGGAGGAGATAGGGGTGACCTGGGGAAGAAAAAGTAGAGTCAAAAGGGGGGAGAGCAATCAAGCCAATAATCACACCCCTCAATAAAAATGGGTACTGAAAATTAGATTCTTCAAGGTAAAAAATTGATAACAAATACCAAAAAGCAAAGATTAAAAATCTAGAGTAGAGGTTAGACTCCCCAAAATATAATATTAAAAATACAAAACAAAATCACAAAAATTATAAAAAAAATATATATATACATGAAATTTGCTTTAAAAATAGAGTCTTTTTTGCAAGGTAATAGTAGGTTATAATAATGAAAATTAAAGGAGTAATAAAGAACTTAAAAATTTTAAAAATTAAAAAATGATAATAATAAAATATATCTAGGAATTTCTATGGAGCTCTTGAGGGCAGTGTGGGGTCAGTCCAGTTTCAGTTAGTTCCTTGTTCCATCTTATACTTTTTCTCTAGGTCTATAGGCCCCTTCCGATGCTTTCAGTTCAGTTCAGTCGCTCAGTCATGTCTGACACTTTGCGACCCCATGAGTTGCAGCATGCTAGGCCTCCCTGTCCATCACCAACTCCTGGAGTTCACTTAAATGCATGTCCATCAAGTCAGTGATGCCATCCAGCCATCTCATCCTCTGTCGTCCCCTTCTACTCCTGCCCCCAATCCCTCCCAGCATCAGAGTCTTTTCCAATGAGTCACCTCTTCACATGAGGTGGACAAAGTATTAGAGTTTCAGCTTTAGCATCAGTCCTTCCAATGAACACCCAGGACTGATCTCCTTTAGAATGGACTGGTTGGATCTCCTTGCAGTCCAAGGGAGTCTCAAGAGTCTTTTCCAACACCACGGTTCAAAAGCATCAATTCCTCAGCACTCAGCTTTCTTCACAGTCCAACTCTCACATCCATACATGACTACTGGAAAAACCATAGCCTTGACTAGATGGACCTTTGTTGGCAAGGTAATGTCTCTGCTTTTGAATATGCTATCTAGGTTGGTCATAACTTTCCTTCCAAGGAGTAAGCGTCTTTTAATTTCATGGCTGCAATCACCATCTGCAGTGATTTTGGAGCCCCCAAAAATAAAGTCTGACACTGTTTCCCCATCTATTTCCTATGAAGTGATGGGACCAGATGCCATGATCTTAGTTTTCTGAATGATGAGCTTTAAGCCAACTTTTTCACTGTCCTCTTTCACTTTTATCAAAAGGCTTTTTAGTTCCTCTTCATTTTCTGCCATAAGGGTGGTGTCATCTGCATATCTGAGATTATTGATATTTCTCCCGTCAATCTTGATTCCAGCTTGTGCTTCATCCAGCCCTGAGTTTCTCATGATGTACTCTGCATATAAGTTCAATAAGCAGGGTGACAATATACAGCCTTGATGTACTCCTTTTCCTATTTGGAACCAATCTGTTCCATGTCCAGTTCTAACTGTTGCTTCCTGACCTGCATGTAGGTTTCTCAAAAGGCAAGTCAGGTGGTCTGGTATTTCCATCTCTTTCAGAATTTTCCACAGTTTCTTGTGATCCACACAGTCAAAGGCTTTGACACAGTCAATAAAGCATAAATAAATGTTTTTCTGTAACTCTCTTGCTTTTTCCATGATCCAGCAGATGTTGGCAATTTGATCTCTGGTTCCTCTGCCTTTTCTAAAACCAGCTTGAACATCTGGAAGTTCACCGTTCACATATTGCTGAAGCCTGGCTTGGAGAATTTTGAGCATTACTTTACTAGCGTGTGAGATGAGTGCAATTGTGCAATAGTTTGAGCATTCTTTGGCATTGCCTTTCTTTGGGATTGGAATGAAAACTGACCTTTTCCAGTAGTCAATGCTAACTACATGGTTTTAATCTTAAAATCTTGCACCTGTCACTTTCAAAGTGGTTCCCTCTTCTTCGTTTACTTTGGCTTCTTCTGTTTGCAAGTTTCATCAGTGTCTAATTTCCACCCTGACACAAGGGGGCGAAGATGGTCACTTATTTAGGCTTACTTGTTCAGTTGTGCTGTGGGGAGGGAGGAACAATGCAAACAAATATCACTGGTGTGTGTGGGGACTGCTCACAGTATATGGACCACACTGGGTTTGCCCCAGCTCACGATGTGTGTGCTTTCCTGGTCTACACTGCTCAGGCTCAAAGTTACTCTGCATGGGAACTGTCCAAAGCAGGCCCTGGATTTTGCACACTTCCCAGGTCTGAGCTGCTCAGGTTCAGGTTCTCGGGTACTCCACAAAGGCACAGACTTGGTTGAGCCTGTGTTTTGTGCTCTTCCCAGGTCTGAGAAGCTCAGGCAACCAGGTACTTGGTGAGCTCACTGTCCTAGGTGGTCTGTTCATCTTAATCACCATCCTGGTCCCAGCTGCTTGGTTTCCTGGGTGCACCACAAAAGTGCCGTCTCGGGTGTGCCATGTGTCTCCTCTGGGGAGCTGATCTTAGGCTGCAATCCTTCTGGCAGGTGTTAATGTCCAGGATCCCAGGAAGACTTAGTTAGCAAAGGGGAGCCTGCTCACAATTTGGTGGATGATGCCTTCTCTAGGGCTGAGATTGACCCTTGCCTTCCAGCTTTGGCTATCACCTACCTGTCTCTCTGCCTCCAGCGGGGGAATGGGCTGGTCTGCAGCTGGCTAGCTCTCCTCTGGTATTCACTCAATCCTTTGTTCTGTGAGTTGGCCAGGCTGTGCCTTAGGTTAGAGCTTTTTGTGGAAAGTTCTCTCTCTCTCTCTCTTATTTTTTTTTTTCTCTCTCTGGCTATCCCACAGTTTGGGTTGCTATCTCATGTTAGCTCCCTCAGATTGGCCTCAGGGCATTCAGGCCCAGTCCTTACCCTAAGCAGGCAACCCGCGCCTCCCTTTCAGCCCCAACTCCATGGTGGTGGATGCGAGCATCTAGGCTACTTCTCCGCTGTGAGTTGTGGTTAGGTGTATATTCTGTGTTTTTTTCCCCCACCTCCAAGTTATGTTGCCCTCTGAGATTCCAAAACCCCACCACAGACCTGCTGGTGAGAGAATTTCCAGGTGTTTGGAAACTTTTCCTCCTTTACGACTCCCTCCCCAGGAAAGGTCTCTGTCCCTAACTCTTTTATCTCTCTTTTTGTCTTTTATATTTTGTCCTACCTCCTTTAAAAGAGAATGGGCTGCCTTTCTGGGTGCCTGGTGCTCTCTACCAGCATTCAGTTATTTTGTGAAAGTTGCTCTGCATTCAAATGATCTTTTGATAAATTTGTGGGAGAGAAAATGGTCTCCCCATCCTATTCCTCTGCCATCTTAGGACCACCTCCATGTTTTACTATTATTAATAACCACACTGATAAAGATAGTGTCTTACCTTTGCAAAACTTTCCATGATCCAAATAGCAATATCTTACACATTGTTCTATTTGCTCTTTACATCTGGGTGAGATGTTAACCAACTTAGATCTCAGTGTCAGAAATGTTAAATGATGTGCTCTAATTTAGTCAGTCCATAAGTAGAAAAGACAGAAGAAACCAGAATTTCCAAAAGCATTAGTCTAGCACCTTCGCCATTAAGACAACAATAAACATTAAATTGTATTGAGCACATATCCATGCTAGGAACTGTGCTAGGTTCTTTGCATGCATTATTGAAGTTAATCCCCAGAGGGACCCTGTAAAGGAGGTATTATTAATAACCCCATTGTAGAGATGATGCAGTTCAGAACAGCTGAGAACCATGGTTCAAAGACCATACTGACTCAATACACTATATAGATTATATTATTAGTTGACATTCCCTTCATTTCAGGTTTCTTGCCAGAGACATTTTTTGACCATACCCAAGGAAAAGCAGGAGAGGAAAGAAGTAAAGGAAAACTTATTAAAGAGTGGCCTGAAGGAGAGAATTAAGAGAACAAACTTGGGGTAAAAACATCATGATTGTATTCAGGACTAGCAGCTAATAGAGGAAATAAGCCAAGAACAGTGCTGTCATCACCTCTGTTTCGAGAAATAAATCTTTTGCTTAGCACTTGCCCACTCTTCTTTGTTGGGTCTTCTCAGACTGTAAATGTTGCCTTACTGCATCCAAACACTCATCAGAATTATCTTCTTCTGTCTGACTTACCATCTCAAACATGTTGATCATTGTCAGATCACCTTCTGTATGTCCTTCATTTGTATATTGCAATGGACAATCTGAATAGATTGTAAGAAGCTAGAGGGTAGGTTCTGGGCTGTTGTGAATAGAACCTAAAACACTGCCATAATTCTCACAGACAAATATTCCACATACACAAGCAAACACAGAAATACACCTTTTAAGTCAGGGAGATGATTCTGACATCAAATATTTCCCCATTTTCTGCAGGAAAAAAATCATATATATTGCCACATTCATTGATGTCACTCAGCATAATTCTCCACCAGTTTGTTCAATTTCCTGAACTCTGAACCTCTCATTCATAGAATATAAACACTCGATAACTTAATGTTTTCATGACTTCGTCCACAGTTCTTTATTGGCTTCAAAAACCCTTCCAGCCTTCTTCAAAAGTTTGATTTCCACATATCTTTCAAACGCAACCCTCTAAACTTTTTCTCATCTACCTCAGCCATAACATTCAATTCCCTTCTCCTGAATATCCATAGTACTTTCTTATAATTGAGTACAGAAATTATTATACTGACTTCCTCTGAAGTTAATGCTGTACAAATGTTTGTACTCAGTTTTTAACTTTAGTCCACAAAACCTCCATGGGATTTCTTGAGTGCAGAGACTTTAATCTTACTTGATTATGTAATCTTTTCAGCTTCTAAATCCAGAAAACTATGAACTCTTCATTTACTTTTGTAATACGACCACTTGATACATTTAGTTATTAATTAGAATAACAATATCTGTTATCATGTGAACAAGTGAACAAGTACCATATGCTAAACATTTTAGCTATCTTATTTCAATATACCCTTAAAAAATGTTTGGAGTGATGATGACTAAATTTCTTTTACATATAAAAAAATGAGTCTAGGAAGAGATTAATTTGCCTAAATTCACACAGGAATTGTGTCAAATCTGGGATTTCAATCCCACTGTGTATTAAAGGAAGGTCTGTTTTTAACTATGTACATGGTCTCACAAAAAGCAGGTACTCAGCAAGTAGTGAATTTAACTGAATGTTGAGCTTTTAATAAATGATAATTTGCTATTAAAAGAATTGAATAAATTCTTAGGAATAAAGCATTACTTTAGTGTTAATGAGGATAAAATAAATATTCAATTCCATCTAAATAAATTAAGATTTACTATATAAATTAGCCAACTTTCAAAACCAAAACATTTTAAACTGTATACATTAGATCATTACTACATCTTGACTTTGAGATCCTTTTAAGACAATATTCTAAATATTCAATTGGAAAGAGAAAAAGACAAAATGTTGATAATAAAGCAACAGGGGAGCAGTAAGTTAAACTTAGAAAATAGGTTATACAATCTATACAAAGGCCTCATCAAAAGGCAGAGAAACCACTCAAGGATTACATTAAGTAATAGGGTTAAGAAAGTGGTCTAAAAAATTGAGTATCTTCTAATAACTATAAGTACATGAGTTTCTAAAATGCCATACATAATATCCATGAAATTATGTTGCATAATGTAATAACACATTATGCTGCCATTAACACATTATAACTATGTCATTTGGAAGGCTAATTTCTTGTGTAAAACCACTTAACTACATAAAATTGAAAATAATGATTATTGTAACTACTTTCACTTTTCATCTTTAGAAGTTCAGGATTAAATACTCCATATGCAGTTATTTTATGGTGATGTGTATTTTTTATGGAGTGGTCATATAGTGTTCTAACTAATTGTCTTAAAATTCCCAAATACATAAATCATTAGATCTTTTCAAATATTATCATTATGAGAAGTCAAGGTAAGTCACTTAACACCTACTTAATAAAGCATATAGTGTTGAACATATAATTTGGATGAAATCTAAAAAGAAAACTACAAATTTCAATAAAAAAGTGTTAAACATCTATGACAATTATAGCAGTTTTATAATGGTTAAGCCTAATTCTGTTGGAAGCATCTATTCATTAAAATACTGATATTCATAAATATTCTAAATCATTTTTTAATTAACTAAATTATTTTAGAGGAATAATCTCTACCCAGGTTGGTCTTGGTAAGATCCTTGAAAGAAAATTAAAAAAAACAAAGGAAAAAAGGGAGGGAAGCTGAAGTTGTTTTATGGACGAGACACTAGCACTATATTTTACACCCAGGATTTATCCAAATTCATGTAAAACAAGATATTTTCTCCACTTTCAGGAATAAGAAGAATGAGACTCAGAGGTAAAAATATTTTCAATATTACAGAGCTAATGTAGTCAAGGAAGATTTCCAAAATACAATGCAGCATATATTCAATCAGTAAACTTCATCTGAGCATTTATTAGAAACCAGACATGGCTCTAGATGCTGAAAATTACAAAGATGTTTAAGATAAGGATTCTGTCCTCAAGAATCCCATATAGTGAAGGAAGACAGGTAAATATATAATGTGATTCGTAATGTAAAGGATCTATTTTAAGATACTGTGAGAATTTAATCTATGAAGTCTTCCTATAATGTGGATATCATGAGAGAATACATTATGGAGAGCAAAGAAATAAAAAACTTCATCTTTATTTAAACTTGTCTTTAAAGGTTTTTATTTACTTCCTATTTTTCCTTGTCTTTTTTCTATTTTATGGCTAGCTAGGCTTGACTCTTTGACAGAATCTATTCTTTGTGAGCAAAACCCCTGACAGTATGCATGGCATATGGCACATAATACAGCTGTCATTCAAAAAGCAAGAAACCCAGGATTTTTTAAAAAATCCCGATAGCTAGCCTTCAAGAATAAATACTGTGTAAACACTGATGGATACAGTGTTCAAATGAAGATTAAATAGAATAAAGTCTAAATATGACTCAATTTGATAAACAATACTCTTACCTTGGCTATCACATTGATCTTGCCAAATCTCAACCACCAAGATTTCATGCATCTTTCTATTAAGGCTTCCTCTTGAACTGATCATTGATGATGCCTATATTCAAGATATGAAAGTATTACAGATGGTCATGTACATATTCTATCACATTTAAGTTTATAATATTTATTAGTTATATTGGGCTTCCCTGGTAGCTCAGATGGTGAAGAATTTGCCTGAAATACAGGAGACCTGGGTTTGATCCCTGGGTCAGGAAGATCTCCAGAGAAAGGAGTAGCATAATATAATTAGTTATAGCTATAGGAATCCTTAAAAGTATTTAATAATGTATTCTTTTCATCAATTTATGGTTGATATTCATCATTATATTGTTTTATTTTCCTCTATCATATTTGTCATTTCTTGTTTCCTTATCATATATCAGTTCGGATCATGTATCAACCCATTATGTTTTCCTTTTTGTTTCTTTTTCTTTTCTTACATTGGAGTTGGCAACATTTTGCAATTATTATCAGCTGCAAATTTAATTAACATGCTGTTTATTTCCTCTTCCAGATAATTAATAAAGTTGTTAGCAAAAACTTGGATGAACACCAAACACCCCACCAGACAGCTCCCCTAAGTCAGATGCTCTGCCATTTATAATTACCTTTATCTTATGGTCCTTAAGCAAATTTTCAGTGTTTATTCCAGAGCCAATTTAAATTAATTTGGAGGGAACTTCTTTAAGAAACATACCAACTGTTTCGTAGTCCCTTCTTAGAACTTTGATTCTGTAAAATATTATACTTTATTACTCACGTCAAGTGTATATTAATGAAATTGAACATTTAAGCACAAGGAGAGAAAAGTCTAAAAGTTCTCCAAGAGAACATAGTCTCAATAAACATTTAAGGCAAAATTCTAATTGCATTATTTATGAGTTAAATGAGGACCTGGAAGAGGCATTTACTTTTCACCTTTTGTGACAATGATTTCCCATTTTATTTAATGAAATTACTGATTTCAACTTTTATTAATCATTTTCAGCCATATAATATGTTCTTTAGTATTATACTGAAAAATAATTAAATTTTTTGCCAAAATTGATGAGAGTTTCAAGAAAACTTTACATTAGTATAATTTCAAGAGTTTTCAAATGTAAACCTTTAGCATTAATGCAGGGTTGTCCTCATAATTTTAAACATATAAGATGCAATACATCTAAATTTAAATATCCTTCTTAAGTTTATACATTATATGTTAATATATATTATTATTGTATTGTGGTTAGCTTTGAATCTCACAATCATAGAAAATTTAAATCTAGAAGATATATGAAATAATAATTAGTAAATTAACTTGTTTTATAGGTGAAAAATCAGTGAACCTGCAAAATGGTAAATAGCCCAGATTGATCAATCTAGTAATATAATCCTTGAAATACTTTCCTTGAACCAAAACTTTAGAGATTCAGATCTTTTAGAGACAGATATTTAAAGTCTTTATTTTCTGGATATGTTGATTATGGTAGCAATCCAGAAGACCATGTGTATGTGCTGCTTGGATTAAGTGATCGATTTTCATCTTTTCCAGAAGTCAAGGAGACATCACTATCAGAACATAGCATTGTAAATGAATAACATTAATATAATTAGATTTTTATAACACAACAAATCTATAGTATGTGGAGTTATAGACTGCCCGCTCAATTACTGGAAACGAACAGATATACCAATGGTCATTTGTCGTAGTTAAATTCAAGCTAAGGATATTTATTAAAAGTTCCAGGAACTCTAGAAGCAGGGCCAATAAAGAATCTTAACAGCCAATAACCCCTACTTGCGTCAAAGCACAATAGGCAACCAAATATAACTTGGAAGTTTTAGTTAAGTTTTCTCTTGCTATAACTCATTTAAATATCCATCACAGTGTAAAACATTTCCAAAGAAAGCATATTTGATTTTCTATTACTAACTGACACATTTTTCCATTTGAGAGCCCAATGCCATCAGTCTAAATGAACCAATTACATAAGACTTTGATATGAAATAGGTGGTTTCCTTTAAGTGTGAAACTCACACATGCCAAACTCTTCTCCTACATCCCCATTTTTCTAAAAAGATATTAAATTTGAGATCATAAGATGCTGTCTAGAAAATTTTCACTTACAGTTGTATCCCAGAATATACATATAATATTATTAGTTGCAAATTGGATAATGCAAATTCTATTCTTCACAAATACTTAATATCTTATTGGATATCTATTTCCTTGAAGTGAAAAACAGTCCAAATTTCATGATGCTTCCAGTAGTATAAAGAGTATATAGTTCTCTTTTATAATGAGAAACCTATACAATTAGAAACTCTACCTGTTCACCTGTTCAAGAAAGTCATAGCTCCAAATTTGGGAGCATTAATTGATTGTAAGAAAATAAAAGATATTGACCTTGATATTTAGATTATATGTTTAATTCAAAAAATTTTGCTTTTCTAATAGAACCAATGTGGATGTGAGAGCTGAACCATAAAGAAGGCTGAGCACCAAAGAATTGATGCTTTCAAATTGTGGTGCTGGAGAAGACTAAGAATCCCTTGGACAGCAAGGGGGCCAAACCAGTCAATACTAAAGGAAACGAACCCAGAATATTCATTGGAAGTACTGATGCGGAAGCTGAAGCTCCAATACTGTGGACACCTGAAGCAAAGAGCTGACTCATTGGAAAAGACCCTGATGCTGGGAAAGATTGAGGGCAGGAGGAGAAAGGGGCAAGGCAACAGAGGATGAGATGGTTGGATGGTATCACTGACACAAACGAACATGAGTTTGAGCAAACTCTGGGAGACAGTAAAGGACAGGGAAGCCTGGTGCACTGCAGTTCACAGGATGGCAAAAAGTTGGACATCACTTAGTGACTGAATGATTACATACTGCATTCTATGCTCTATAGAACTCATTATCTTTATAATAATAATAATATTTCAAATACTAATCATGGAAACTTTTAGAATTAATATAGGTACAAAGTATAGAAAATGAAATTATTATGTACAAATATATATATTTTTTATTTTGTGCTATCATTATATAATATATACTATTATTACATAGTATAAAATTATATAAAAGAAAAGAAATAAGAAAGGAGGGAGTAAGAGGAAGAAAAAGAAAAGAAAAGGAAAGAAAGGAAAGGAAAGAAGGTAGGAAGGAAGGAAAAAGAAAAAGAGAAAGGAAGGAAGGAAGAAAGGGAGAGAAAGAAAGAGAAAGAAAAATACAAATTAATGACACAGCTAATAAAATTTGGGAGTGGTACAAGAAAGCGGGATGGAAAAAAAGAGTATCAATGTCTTCTCACATGTAGATGAAGTGTTATATATAACAGTGAAAAATTATGGTCAAGAAATAAAACATTAGTAATTAGATTTAGAGGTAACCCATGTAACTAAAGGTAAAAATATAATTAAGGAATTTGAAGTAGTTTAAGAAGGAGACAATATTAGTGAGATCAATTCTTTGTCTTTCTTAATGAGAAACCAATAGAAACCATTTATGGTTGACATAAATGGTAGTAGAATTAGTAGAATTGAGAGCTTAGTATTTAGTGTTATGGGAGGAAAGGAGAGAAAAGAGTTGATAGGAAAACTCACTTTTAATTATATGTCTTTCTGTACTCTAGTATTTCTTTTCAAAGTATGGTTACAAATGTAGGAGACAAATTTCCAAGCCAAGGAAGAAAGCTACGTGGAGAAAATGGCAGCCAGTCTTGTGGAGCCCTGTGCTCCTTAGCAGTAGGATCATATATTGACACTTCACCGTTTATTTGCAAATTATTGTCAATTTCAGCATATACATTTTGTTGTTTGCATGATGTAGCTTGGTGAAGGCCCCTCAAAATGTTCCATATCTTCAAAGATCACTTGTATACAGTATACAGTGAAAGTGAAAGTTGCTCCGTCCTGTCCGACTCTTTGCGACCCAATGGACTATACAGTCCATGGAATTCTCCATGCCAGAATACTGGAATGGGTAGCTTTTCCCTTCTCCAGGGGATCTTCCCAACCCAGGGATCGAACCCAGGTTTCCCGCATTGCAGGCAGATTCTTTACCAGCTGAGCCACAACAGAAGCCCTGTATACAGTATAAGTGAAGTGAAGTGAAGTGAAGTCGCTCAGTCGTGTCTGTCTCTTTGCGACCCCATGGACTGTAGCCTAACAGGCTCCTCCATCAATGGGATTCTCCAGGCAAGAATACTGGATTGGGTTGCCAGTTCCTTCTCCAGGGGATCTTCCCGACCCAGGGATTGAACCAGGGTCTCCGGCACTGCAGGCAGATGCTTTACCCTCTGAGCCACCAGGGAAGCATATACAGTATAATGTACATAGTAAATATGGATCAAATATGTGATTTCTCCATTACTTATCATTGCATACAATATTTCTAAACCACAAGCATCCTACTTCATGTTATCTTAGAAGTTTAACACACATATATTGTGTTTCCTTAAAATGATAACCTTATCTAACTATTGCACCATGAAATTACACCCAGGAAGAAAAGAAAAAACTAAGTAAGCCGAGTTTTATTTTGATACATGTTGCTTTGTTATTTAGCCATGTGGAGCTTATGCTACATGACTTAAAAGAAAAAACAAAACATAAGTATTTGGGATCCTAACAGACAAAAAGGAGTTGAAAAAAATGTAAGTTGAATATTTAACCTCAAGAAAATATTTAAGAATGAACATTGTGAAACAAATGCACATTATATAAGACTGACATATTTTTAAACTTAAACATTACATATCATGCTGTTTTGGAGGAATTTTTAAATCTTATGGAAAATGCTAGAAATATATATGTAAGTTGTATTATCAGGAGTCCAGAAAACAATCTAAGGAAGATAGTTTTGAACTGACTGTATATACTGATATTTAGTTTTTTCTCAGTCACTTACTGTTATGTTTAACTTGCAATATAATGTTTAACTTTCAAACATCTTCTCTACAAAATTTTAAATACTCAGACAGCAAGTATAATATCTGATTCATTTCCTTAATCTCACCGTCTAGCAGAAATTATAAATATTTATTATTTACTGAGTTCCATACTTAAAGGCAATACAGAAAACTTAATAGAAAATTAAGCCATTTATCAAGAATTTGATCAAAATTTAAAAAAGAGAAATAATATAAATGAAAATATTTGTAAGAGAAACATCTGAGCAAGAATGGCCATGCAAGTGGCCAATAAGAAATTTACATTAGAGAAAAATAACTATAAAATGTGTTAATCTGGTAAGATTTTTGGAAGATACTTCAAAGATGAGCAAAATTAGTTATGAGGGTGTTGGGGGGAGGGGTGAGCTTTGACTCAGAGAAAAGCCCTCAAGATAGGAGCAAGTATATGTGATTGAAGGGTTCTATGTTAGAAAATAGTAAACCATTTTAAAGACAAAGTTTGTAACAATGTTCTCATTTTTTCTTATTAAATAGAAGACATCTTCTGCATGCTGACTGAGACTACATGGATTCTCATGATCTTTGGTTTTTTGCTTGTTGGTCTGTGGAAGGGTTTGTGATTACATGGGATATACTGCAGTATAAATAGAGTTTCTTCAGTATTTAGCCCAACTAAACTATATGTTCATAAGTATACATTTCTTTGATTATTTTGAATTATTAAAATCACCTCAAATTTGGGAACAAATAATTTTTTATTCTGGAGAGGAAGTAAATGTTAGGACTTAATTTACCAGACAACTTGAATAGGCTGTGCCACCCACTGTGTGACCTATGACTAAAACCTACTTGTGCCTCAGTTTCCTAATCTTTGTAAAATAAGAATGATGATATTCAACTCAAGAGGTTGTAGTGAGGTTTAAATGAATTGATACTTGTAAAGTACTCACAACACTGCCTGCCATATATAATAAGCATATCACAAGTACAAGTTATTGTAATACTTATTTGAAAATAGTAATTGCCCATGGATAAAAAGTTTAAACAACCAGAAAGATATATATTATAAAGTAACTGTCCCACCTGTGACTGGGTTCCTGCTGTTAGATGTAACCACTATTTCAATACCACCACGTATCTGCATTTCATTCTAAGAACCAAGAGCTCTTTACACTTTAAAGTCTTTTCTCTATGTCCTTCAGAACATGCTACACATCTATTTCTATAGATCTTGAGTGTTTCTCTTTGGTTTACTTTTTTGGTGTTATATTTCTGAGTTAATACTGAAAGTGACAGCTTAAGTCACTCAATTTTCTAACCCGATATATTCTCAGTATGTGAGAAATTTGTTGACTTCTGTATTCTCCTAATGTCTCTAAAATGTTCCAATAACCTATATTCTTTTTATGTTTGGATAGTGCACTCAGTCTGGTTCAGTTGCTCAGTCATGTCAGACTCTTTGCGACCCTATCGACTGCAGCACGCCAGGCTTCCCTGTCCATGCATGACTAACTCCTCGAGCTTGCTCAAATTCAAGTCCACAGAGTCGGTGATGCCATCCAACCATCTCATCCTCTGTTGTCCCCTTTTCTTCCCACCTTCAATCTTTCCCAGCATCAGGGTCTTTTCCAATGAGTCAGTTCTTTGCATCAGGTGGCCAAAGTATTGGAGCTTCAGCTTCTGCAAAGGTCCTTCCAATGAATATTCAGGACTGATTTCCTTTAGGATTGACTGGTTTGATCTCCTTTCTGTCCAAGGGATTCTCAAAAGTCTTCTCCAACACCACAGTTCAAAAGCATCAATTCTTCGGCGCTCAACTTTCTTTATCCATACATCCATACATGACTACTGGAAAACCATAGCTTTGACTAGACAGACCTTTGTTGGCAAAGTAACGTCTCTGCTTTTTAATATGCTGTCTAGGCTGGTCATAGCTTTTCATCCAAGAAGAACGTGTCTTTTAATTTCTTGGCTGCAGTCACCATCTGCGGTGATTTTGGAGCCCAAGAAATTAAAGTCTGTCACTGTTTCCATTGTTTCCCCATCTATTTGCCATGAAGTGATGGGACCAGATCTTCATTTTTTGCATGATGAGTTATAAGCCAGCTTTTTTCATTCCTCTTTCACTCTCATCAAGAGACTCTTTAGTTCCTCTTCACTTTCAGCCATAAGGGTGGGGTCATCTGTACATCTGAGGTTATTGATATTTCTCCTGGCAATCTTGATTCCAGCTTGTGCTTCATCCAGTCCAGCATTTTGCATGATGTACTCTGCATGTAAGTTAAATAAACAGGGTGACAATATACAGTCTTGACACACTTTTTTCCCAATTTAGAACCAGTGTGTTGTTCAGTGTCCCATTTGAACTCTTGCTTCTTGACCTGCATACAGATTTCTCAGGAGGCAGGTAAGGTAGTCTGGTATTCCCATCTCTTGAAGAATTTCCACAGGTTGTTGTGATCCACTCAGTAAAAGGCTTTGGCATAGTCAATAAAGCAGAAATACATGTTTTTCTGGAATTCTCTTGCTTTTTCTATGTTCCAATGATTGTTGGCAATTTGATCTCTGGTTCCTCTGCTTTTTCTAAATATAGCTTGAAAATCTGGAAGTTCTCCATTCATGTACTGTTGGAGCCTCGCTTGGTGAATTTTGAGTATTGCTTTGCTAGCAGGCGAGATGAATGCAACTGTGCAGTAGTTTGAACATCTTTGGCATGCCTTTCTTTAGGACTGGAATGAAAACTGACCTTTTGGATAGTGCTTTAGCCCCAAATAATATTCGATTCAGATTCCTAGGCTTTCTAATCATCTTCACCCCATCCTGTGACTGTCTGGTATGATGGTCTCCAAAGTACACACATCATGCAATCAGGATATAAAGAAAAAATCAATTGTAGTAGAAATTTTTTTTCTGTTCTCTAATTGCCATGTGAGGGCTTCTTGTTGCAGAGCATGGGGTGTAGGGTGCACAGGCTTCAGTAGCTGTGGCAGGGGGCTCCGTAGTTGCAGCTCCTGGTCTCTAGAGCACAGACTCAGAAGTTGCGGTGCATGAGTTTAGTTGCTCCATGGCAAGTGGGATCTTCTCAGACTTGGAATCGAACCTGTATCTCCTGCCATTGTCAGGCAGATTCTTTATCACTGAGCCACCAGGGAAGCAAGCCCCAGTAACAGAGTTTTATAATCTAGAGAACAGAAAAAATTTGTGTTTTGCTAGATATCAGCAGTGGTCCAAAGGAAAGAGGCTCATTGCTATGTATTCCAACCTGAGGAATGAATGAGATTCTTTGATGTGGTTGAAAGAGATGGCATTACACAGTTATCTGCCTTCAACATATTGCAACAAATTGCATTTTTTTTACTGCAAAACAAAAAGAGTAGGGTTTATTTCATAAAAAGCAACCCATTTAAAAAGTAGAATCTTTAAATCAATCTTGAATGAATAAAGAATACCATGAAAATCTTCACTAGTTATCTTACAAGAAAGTTCTTAGAAGAGATGTATTTTTACTTTTAAAAAGGCAAGTCTTTAATGATGACAAACGACTCGAGCAGTATGACAACTAGCTGCTTTGTTTAAAAAAAAACATATTATATATTATGTTTTATAATATATAAAAATATATAAGATGTAATAATAAATAAGAAATAATATATATAAACATTATATCTCTTTAAATAAAATTGTTTTATATCAATGGTTGAGAAACTTTATTTTGAAACAAACATGAATATAATGAAAAAATTATAAAAATAGATATTTAGAAATGATTTGTCATTCTAGATTTTTTTGGCCAAGGTGACTTGTCTACTTAAAAAGAAAAAAAATCTTGGAAAGAATTTTCTAACATGCTTTGTAATCTCCCAAATGAAGAATTCTATCAATGTTGAAGCTATTCATTAAAACATTAAAATGACACTCAATCCAATTAAATGCAAAAGTAATTGTCATCAGACAGATGGAAATTTACTATCAAGATTCTAATGAAAGTTTTTGCTTATTTTGGGGAGGGAGTGGAATTTAAAAATCACTGTAATGATTTCATAAATTCATTTTGTTCATAATAACTCTGTAAGGTATTGTTTCCAGCTCTGTTAACAACTAAAACTGAGCATCAAAATAAACTGAACCTAGAGCCAGTCTTTAGAAACTGCTATACCACCAAGAATTTAACTATGAATTCCAAAAATAAAAATAAGGAATTTTATCCAATTATATATCATTTACTAAAATATTATATAATTAATATCATTACTAGAAACAAAGCATATTTTACCCAACTAATAAATGAAATGCATATTTTCTTTTTTGTCATCCTTCTTAATATTTTCTTTATGTGTATTTTAGAATATATATTGAATATAGTAGCAGAAATATAATTTATACAAAAATTGAAACTGAGCATAAGTCACCACTCAGAGTCCTATAACAGGATTGCAGTGGCTCAAAACATGAACATCTCTTTCCAAGGGTCTAACTTACTATCAGTAAACTCACTTGCTTAGAGAAGTATATTGCTGATCTGTTGGTAGGCTAAGATAATATTGTGCTTTATATGTATTTCTCTACCAACACAGATGCTAAAGAAAATAAAGAGTAAGGAAAGCAGGTTTTATTATAGTTTTGGTTTGATAAATTATTTTTTAGATATTTATCTAGTTTCTGAATATTTGGTCACTGAGTGGTAAAGAATATTTAGATCAGAAAACAAAGAAAATTATATATTGTACACGTGTCTCTTTCCCTTCTGGTTTCCTCAGTGTGTATGCCCAGCAGTGGGATTGCTGGATCATAAGGCAGTTCTATTTCCAGTTTTTGTTCATCGCAGCACTGTTTATAATAGCCAGGACATGGAAGCAACCTAGATGCCCATCAGCAGATGAATGGATAAGAAAGCTGTGGTACATATACACAATGGAGTATTACCCAGCCATTAAAAAGAATACATTTGAATCAGTTCTAATGAGATGGATGAAACTGGAACCTATTATACAGAGTGAAGTAAGCCAGAATGAAAAACACCAATACAGTATACTAACGCATATATATGGAATTTAGAAAGATGGTAACAATAACCCTGTGTATGAGACAGCAAAAGAGACACTGATGTATAGATCAGTCTTATGGACTCTGTGGGAGAGGGAGAGGGTGGGGAGATTTGGGAGAATAGCATTGAAACATGTATAATATCATGTATGAAAAGAGTTGCCAGTCCAGGTTTGATGCACGATACTGGATGCTTGGGGCTGGTGCATTGGGATGACCCAGAGGGAGGATATGGGGAGGGAGGCGGGAGGGGGGTTCAGGATGGGGAACACAGGTATACCTGTGGTGGATTCATTTTGATATTTGGCAAAATTAATATAATATTGTAAAGTTTAAAAATAAAATAAAATTTAAAAAAATAAAAAGAAAAAAAATAAAATTATATATTGTAATATTATATATATTTTGAAAGATAGCTGAGATTAAAAGATAAAACTTTATGCTAAAATAAAATTTTGTGTATGTAAAATTTTGAAGGATGATGAAAGTCAAGCTACCCTACTTGCTCCTTAAGGCAGCTTGGCAGGCTTTAACAGAACATTCCATGATATTTCAAGATCACTTAATTAGAAAATACTACATTAATGAAGAATTTATTTTTCTAATAGGGGTGGATATGCAATGAAAGAATTCCACAGGAAACATCAGAAAAAGAGATATTTTTCTCAGTATTTTATAAAAACAAATAGTGAAATTCTCAAAATGTAACTTTCTATCAGTAGCAGGTAATATTCGTGATATGCATATCATTTATGTCTATAAGCTTAACAATTTCTTCCCTTTCCCCTTAGATTATGTCTCCTGAGAGCAAGAAGCTAATTTTTATAAGCTGTGCAGAACTGAAATTTGCTCCAAAATCTTTACTGGGTAACCTCTCTTCCCCCTACCCTTTTGGCAAGTTGTTTACAAAATAAAGAATTAAAATAGGGTACGTTAGAGTATTAAGTTTGAGAAAGGAAGGATTCCTTGGTAACAAAGTTCCAAATCAGGCCAACTGTCATACAGTTGTTACCTCAAATATTTATGATATAATTTGTATTTCAGTTTCATACACTTTAAAAATGTACTTATGTGCAGCTCAATTTCTTTGGGGTCTCATAAATTTCCTAGCAGGAAAGATATATATTCCAGTCCTCTCCACACATTGTCAGAATTGGGTTCAGAATTCAAGCTCTCTCCTTATACTAGATCCAATAGTGAGAAGGGTTCAAGGCTGAGATGCAGGTAGATGCTCCCTGATTTCCACTCTGCTAGCTGTGTAGTCGGGCTAATACCTATTTCATGGGCGTATCTGGAGGATTAAAAAATAGATTTTTATAAAGCTCTTTGGAGATCCTTGGATAAAAGGGGCTGCCGAGGCACACAGCATTCTTATCTCCCCAGTTGCCACGGAGCCTGCGATTTCCCATGGCATGTTGCATCAACCTGAGAAAAAGCAAGGGTGAGCTGTGGAAAATAGGAACATTGGCAACTGGAAGGGACAGATAGCACGGGCCCATGTGAACCGCACAGGCTGCCTCCTGGGACTCTAAAAGATAGTCAGGATTGTAATTAATGGATGGGGATGTTGATTCTCTTTCTGGGATAACTGTGGCATTGCAAATTGGTGAAATTACACAGTTTGTATTCTGTAATTTTGTTTGACTAAAAAAATTAACTAATAAAACAGCCTCTAGGAAAACTCAAAGGAAGCATAGCAACAAAATGTGTAATGTGAACAGCTTAGCATTGAACTTGAAAGGTAGCCTGAAGTTAACTATTTCATTTCATAGACCAGGAATTTCTACCAACCAAGTTAAGTAAGCATTCTTTATAAAGATCTTGCCGGGATTTAGCCATGGATAAAGATGCTGAACCAGGTTTTGCTAGAGGGAGAAAGGTCTTTAACTTAAGCTCTGCACTGTTTTAAGTGTCAAAATATATTTTGAACTCCTTTAATTCAAAAAAGCCATTTTTGGCTTTTAAAAAGTATTAATGTCAACTGACTCATTTTATAAATATGATCTCTGAAAAGCATATACTTCTTTTCCCTGCAAAGAACTAATTTAGTATTCCATTTTACTATTATATGACATAATGACATTAATTTCTTATCTGTGTGGGTGGGGAAGTAAGGCAATGGAGAGAATAATCCTTTTACTCTGGTGCTAGAAATCACCAAAAGTAAAATGAAGAGACTAAAATATGGGGATAGAGAGGGAAAAATCAATAAATATCTAAATTATTTAAAGAAAAGCTACTACCAAGTGTCTTACTGTCATGCATCATACCCCAGATCTGAAAGCAGACAGGTGAATTGTCTCCAGCCTGCATTGGTTTGGACACTCTTTCCAGCACGCTCATTAGCAGCTCCAAGTCTAGGCTCCCTGTTAGTAGAAAGGCAGGGATCACAGCAGGGAAGTTATATCTCAGGCTTCTCACATTCCTGCTCTATCTTAGTAAAGCTTTACAAAGCCTTTTCTGGCAGCTCATTAGTAGGTGCACTGATGCATAAGAGACAGTCATTAGAAGTGTTTTTCAACATTGGCTTTTGATCAGGTGACTAGTAGCATCGTGGAGACATTTACTTACATTGTTTTCCATAAGAGATTCTGTTGCTATATTGAGAATGACATACATAAAAATGTTGAAAACTAGTTTGACCTTTCTATGACAAAAAGGGAGAAGAAAAAGAAACTCCATTAGTTCCCTGAATGTTGTCCTTATACTGTCAACTATGACGTAAGAGATGCGTGGACTGCTCCCTCAGCAACTGCTCTCTTTTAGCTTTAATAATCTAAGCTAAGTTCAAATCTATCATTTGATTTAAGGTTATGACAAGAGGAACACTAGTGTGAGCAAATAAAAATGAAATATCATAAGCTTTATAGAGTCTCTTCTAATGCTAGGCATTTGTTTTTTTCACCATAAAGGCTGACTTTCCAAATAAGGGCAAAATCCATCATTCACAGCCTAATAAAGCATTGTAAAAAGTTAGCAGACAAAATTCAAATGTCTGATTAATCTCTAAAGAGAAATTCTATGGTAAAAATTTGTTAAGGCTACAGAGACAATTTTTTAATAAGTAAAAGCATAAAACACTTCATGTGGAGAAAGCATCTGTGGTCAGGTGAGCCCCCACTATAGCATAATTGAATTTGTCATTCTTTTAAGAGTCCACTGTCTGTAAAATAAAGCAGGTTATTATGGGTAATTGAACTTTTGCTAATAAATTTTCTTTGATAATTATCTTTCACTACTGATATCTGCTCTTGTTTTGTCCCCAAAACATTTACTTGTCAAGTCTTAGTTTGGTGAGAATTTTTATTTCATCAGTTCACAGCGTATACAGTTAGCCTTGGGTCCCTTCTCAACAGAAGAAAATCATGTTAAGCACATACCCTGACATGTAACTCAAAAGGATGAGAAGCTCCCTTTGTCATACTTTACTGAAGTGCATCAGCTTAATCAGGTCTGTTCTTGGCAATGCAGGAACATGACATGCCAATTACATAAACTTTCAACTAAGTGAAGACTCCTGCTGACTAATTCAGTGTTGATTGTTTTCCGCTACTTGGCTTTGACTGCTTGTTAAGACTTCAGGAAAAAAAAAAAAAGAGGGGATGGGAGAGGGGTTAAAAATTGTAGGAATTCTCTCCTTCCGTCAAACATTCTTATGATTGCCAGCAATTAGTTAAGCTTCTTGGAGGTAAAAATGACAAGATGGAACTTGACCAAACACAATGTGTGGAACTCACAGGCATCCGCCCCAGTTGAAAGACATTACAATGTTTGTTAACCTTACGGGTCATTCCTGATTCACTTCTGCAGACAGAAAACAAGATTTATATAACACAGATCAATACTGCCCTAAGACTTTCGCCATTGAGGATGCTAGATTGAGGCACTTCTCTTTATCAGTTTACCATGACACTAATGTATTTTGCCTGTTTTGCCTGGGCAGTGATGAATCTGTTGGCAAGAGAAAACAAATAAGTTTTGTTGTTGAGAGACATGTTGTCCATGATTTGTCTCAGCAGACATGCCAACTTGCTGGCCAATTCATTTCCTATTTAATTTAAGTGGCATTCTGTCTTCCCCTTTCAGGTATGTCTTTTGTCTACTGCACAACCACACTGGCAGTGCTCTGAGAGAGCCTGCCGTAGATCTCTGCAAGGAGATTGACACAGCAGAGCCAAGAACCCAATCTATAATTTTCAGAAGAATCTCTCTGAAATATAGAGCCACCATCTAACCCAATGTCTGGCATGAAACTTACTATTTACCCAGGGTCTGGCAAGAAAGAATATTTTAGCAATATTTTACAAATAGTTCATGAATTTGATCCTACTTCCAAAATATAAATACATAGCAAGTGTCCTTTTAGAATCAGAGTTTATTTCTTATATAGAGAATATTTTGTTCACTTTGTGAGGTCAAGCAAGAATTAATTATGAAATATATGTTGTATAATATATAAAATAAAAATATTTTATTTTGATATGTTCCATGTGGGTACAGTTCCTAATTTCTTCATTACCTCAATTAGTTTTACTCAATCCTCTCACCTTTAAGGCATTGGATAATGTTTAAATAGAAGAGAAACAAAACGCAAGGTGATTAATTTTAACAGCAATGCTTATATAGTTTAATTTTAAATGAAGCCGCTTTTTAAAGGAAGATAACATACCCTATCACCAGACACACATGACACCTAACTAAATATTAATAGAAAAGCCAAGGAAGAAATGACTTAACATTTCAATTCATGACAAAGCTGATGCTCTAGGAAAATGTGTCAAGTGCTAAAACCATAGCACAGGAACACCTCAAGCTGACAGTCCTTTAGCAATGGAACAGTTAACATAGCACAGCACAGTCCACAAATGTGCCAGCTAAATCTCTGTGTCAGAACACATTAATTATAGCAGTCAGTTTACCTTTCTCCTTCATAACATTTTTGATTAAAATTTCACACATTACAATGATATGTGTCTTTTCTACAAGCTGTGAAATTTTCTCAGCCATCAGTGGGTTTGGATTTTGTTCCTAAGAAGCTTATAAAACATAAAAAGTTGACTTATGAATTTCTGAATAGTGAAATCAAGGACAGCTTCTTTTGGATAGACTTAGAATTTTATACCAGGAGTGGTGTTTCAGAGCAAAACATTCATTAGTAATATTGTACCCCCAAAGCAATAACTTCTCTCTTAATATGCTGGCTCAAAATTTATAACTGTAAGGCTTAATTAAGCTGTAGATTATGTTTTGAAAGGTATAGTCAATTTAATGAATCCCTGAAGATGAAAAATAAACAATAAAAGATAATCAAAACATTTATCTATTTAATGGATTTATATAGTTGTGTTGTAAATGTTATTTAACAGATGTGCAAAGATTAATAAAATAATGCAATGATAATTATAAGCATATTCAAATCATTACTATCTAAACTGACATGCAATACTTCTATGTTAACTCTTACAACTACAGAATACATGTTTATATGTCTATAAGCTTGAAATACAATTACTTTTAAGGATGAAGCACATTGTAGGTTTAGAGTCTATACTTTTGAGGTTAGTTATATAACACTGACTGTTCTCAATTTAAAAATCAAAGATTTAATAATGTAAACTTGAGCCAAAATTTCTTTGATGTTTCATCATTTACCAAGTCTAAAGATTTCATCTATATCAATCATGTTCTGGAGTGATTCTTCTTGAGAGATTCTGTTGTAATAATTTAGAAATCAAAATATGAGTGTGCATCTGTGTATTCATATATACACACACATAAGCATATATCTAGCTACTCTCCCACCTATACAGGCACACATAAAATTTTAATTCCCCTGAAACTGCTAAAAAAAATCAAATATTAATTTTTTTCACTTAAAAATACAATAAATACCAAACTTTTCTCTTACTGAAACAAATTCATTAGTGAGTAAACTCAACTCCTTTATTATAAAAAAAAATTGAAATTTAAATACATTTCAACTTTTTTATTGAGCTTAAAAGTTATATGTATTTGAATGTCACTTCTCTCAGAAATGAATCCCAATCTTTCTATCATGAAAAGAACATTTCTTTTGATAAAGGAGCATTTGGAACCTCATCAGTATTTTTTTTTTTTCAGTTTTAACAATTTCTTACAAAACTCAGTAGTTTGTTTTATAATGGAATATTTTCCAAAAGGAGCATAGCCAACATTTGGAAACGATGGACAGTATAATGGTTAAATTTAGAAAAAAATATAAAGCTTCAGCTAAATGGTAGGTCACTAACTCAAAGATTTCCTAAGATATAGATTGTAAATATCCTTTTAACATCCATGAATAACCGGGGTGAAGTCATTAATGAAGTAGAACTGGTCACCTCCCAAAATACCTTGCAATTTATTGAATTTTTATAGCGGGAATCCACAATACATTCCCAAACTTTGACTAGAAATGAAAATGCTTAGGCTTCCTTCTCTTCAAGTCACAGCTCAATTTGCCACTGAAAAAAATCCAGTTTCATCGATTATGAGAGATTCCAGTTAACCCTAATTCCAAGGTCATTCCAGTTAATCTATATCCAACCTACTGCAATTTAAGCTCATCTTTTTATTCTTGTCATTGAAAGGATGAATGACCAATGACTACTGTCCATAAACTTGAGATAGAGTGATAGGATGTCTCTCAGCCTTCCCTTTTCTAAATCATTTAATCTGAATTCCCTTAACCTTCCTCACTTTCAAATCTTCTGGTTATTTCCTCTTTCTTCCTTCATATTGTCTTTGATTTTTGACATTTAGCTTAATGTGAGGATCCCAAACACTGAGACAGTCCCAAGATGAATACCAAGGTACAAGTATCAAATTGGTCATGGAAATACTGAGTTTGAACATATTAATAGTCATTAAAATATAAAACTAAATATAAATAAACTGCCATTATATCCTATTTCCATGAATTTTACAAATAAAATAGAAAGTACTACTTATTTAAGAGCCAGTATTTATTAAGAATGTTGGAGGTCACGAAACAAAGAGATCACACCAGTCCTTTTATCAAGCAACATAAACAAGATCAAGAATAAGTGGTATTGCTTCCCAAGAAAATGATACATTTGAGTATCATTGAGATGGATTTGGTGAAATAAGCTGTACAAGACCTTTTTCTCTCTCTGTCTTTTTCTCTCTCTGTCTAGACAGCCTAGAAAAGCATCATTTCCTGATCTTTGCAGAGGTCAGCCATTTGGGAGAGAAACATCCATTCTTAAGACTAACTTAGCTTTGTCTTCCTTGGGAAATGCACACAGGGTTCTGCTCTCCCTTACCCTCATCAAGTTTTATAGGACCTGCTTTCCAATGTCTTATTCCTAGAAATCCTGAATGCTCCTTCCTATTGCTCTGGCATGTGAAAGCTCAAATAATGTAACTCAGATCATCAGTTTCAGATGCTCTAAAAGAGAAACAGGCAAATTTTGGTCTAATAAAATTTTAAGAGACTAAATTGTTTGTCTTATGACTAAGACATTCAAACAAACTAAATGTGCATTGGTGGCGTATGGATAAAGAATATCTGAGATATTTATCTATATATCCCCAAAAACAAAAATGAAATCTTGCCTATTAAAATAATATGGATGAACCTTGAAGGTATTATGCTAAGTGAAATAAATCAGAGAGAGATAAATATCATATGATTTCACTTATATGTGGAATCTAAAAACAAAAGAAACAAAAGAAAAAACAGCTCATGGATATAAAGAACAGATCAGTGATTGTATGAAGCAAGAGGTGGCAGGTGGATGAAATGGGTTGAAGGGAGTCAAAAGGTGCAAATTTTCCATTGTAAAATATATAAATAATGGGAATATAATGTACAGGTTGACAACTACAGTTAATAATACTGTACTGCATATGTCAAAATAAATTAGGAATGGATCTTGAAAATTCTCATCACAAGAAAAAAATTTGTCACTATATGTACAGTAATGGATGTTAACTGGAGTTACGGTGGTCATTATTCTGTAATATATACACATATCAAAATAAGAACAAGAATTTTCACTTCTAAGAAGCTCTCAGATAATGTTAATGTGTGTGGTTGAGGACCACACTTTGAGAACCACTTGTGTAAGCCATGCCTAAATTGGCAAATTCTAGAAGCGATAGAACTTCCAGGGCTCCCTGGAAAATTGACAAAAATACTGGGAATGAACTGAGTCCATCTCCTCCTTTATCATCTTTCTTAGTTTTAACCAACCCTTAGAAAATAACTGGAATGCAGGACTCAGAATTTTTTGTCTTCCTATGCTTTTGTAGGCAAGGAACAGTATAGGTATGGATCTCAGTCAATTCAGTTCAGTCGCTCAGTCGTGTCCGACTCTTTGCGACCCCATGAATCGCAACACGCCAGGCCTCCCTGTCCATCACAAACTCCCAGAGTTCACTCAGACTCGCATCCATCGAGTCAGTGATGCCATCCAGCCATCTCATCCTCTGTCGTCCCCTTCTCCTCCTGCCACCCATCCCTCCCAGCAACAGAGTTTTTTCCAATGAGTCAACTCTTCTCATGAGGTGGCCAAAGTACTGGAGTTTCAGCTTCAACATCATTCCCTCCAAAGAAATCCCAGGGCTGATTTCCTAAAGAATGGACTGGTTGGATCTCCTTACAGTCCAAGGGACTCTCAAGAGCCTTCTCCAACGCCACAGTTCAAAAGCATCAATTCTTCGGCGTTCAGCTTTCTTCACAGTCCAACACTCACATACATACATGACAACAGGAAAAATCATAGCCTTGACTAGACAGACTTTGTTGGTAAAGTAATGTCTCTGCTTTTCAATATGCTATCTAGGTTGGTCATAACTTTCCTTCCAAGGAGTAAGCGTCTTTTAATTTCATGGCTGCAGTCACCATCTGCAGTGATTTTGGAGCCCCACAAAAATAAAGTCTGACACTGTTTCCACTGTTTCCCCATCTATTTACCATGAAGTGATAGGACTGGATGCCATGATCTTCGTTTTCTGAATGTTGAGCTTTAAGCCAACTTTTTCACCCTCCACTTTCACTTTCATCAAGAGGGTTTTTAGTTCCTCTTCACTTTCTGCCATAAGGGTGGTGTCACCTGCATATCTGAAGTTATTGATATTTCTCCCCGAAATCTTGATTCCAGCTTGTGTTTCTTCCAGTCCAGCATTTCTCATGATGTATTCTGCATATAAGTTAAATAAGCAGGGTGACAATATACAACCTTGACGTACTCCTTTTCCTATTTGGAACCAGTCTGTTGTTCCATGTCCAGTTCTAACTGTTGCTTCCTGACCTGCATACAGATTTCTCAAAAGGCAGATCAGGTGGTCCGGTATTCCCATCTCTTTCAGAATTGTCCACAGTTTATTGTGATCCACACAGTCAAAGGCTTTGGCATAGTCAAGAAAGCAGAAATAGATGTTTTTCTGGAACTCTCTTGCTTTTTCCATGATCCAGTGGATGTTGGCAATTTGATCTCTGGTTCCACTGCCTTTTCTAAAACCAGCTTGAACATCAGGAAGTTCATGGTTCACTTCATTGCTGTTCATGGTTCACAGGCTTCATTACTTAAGCCTGGCTTGGAGAATTTTGAGCATTACTTTACTAGCATGTGAGATGAGTGCAAATGTGCGGTAGTTTGAGCATTCTTTTGTATTACCTTTCTTTGGGATTGGAATGAAACTGACCTTTTCCAGTCCTGTGGCCACTGCTGAGTTTTCCAAATTTGCTGGCATATTGAGTGCAGCACTTTCACAGCATCATCTTTCAGGATTTGAATAGCTCAACTGGAATTCCATCACCTCCATTAGCTTTGTTTGTAGTGATGCTTCCTAAGGCCCACTTGACTTCACATTCCAGGATGTCTGGTTCTAGGTGAGTGATCACACCATTGTGATTATCTGGGTGGTGAAGATCTTTTTTGTACAGTTCTTCTGTGTATTCTTGCCACCTCTTCTTAATATCTTCTGCTTCTGTTAGGTCCATACCATTTCTGTCCTTTATCGAGCCCATCTTTGCATGAAATGTTCCCTTGGTATCTCTAATTTTCTTGAAGAGATCTCTAGTCTTTCCCATTCTGTTGTTTTCCTCTGTTTCTTTGCATTGATCACTGAAGAAGGCTTTCTTATCTCTTCTTGCTATTCTTTGGAACTCTGCATTCAGATGCTTATATCTTTCCTTTTCTCCTTTGCTTTTCGCTTCTCTTCTTTTCACAGCTATTTGTAAGGCCTCCCCAGATAGCCATTTTGCTTTTTTGCATTTCTTTTCCATGGAGATGGATGGTCTTGATCCCTGTCTCCTGTACAATGTCACGAAACTCATTCCATAGTTCATCAGGCACTCTATCAGATCTAGTCCCTTAAATCTGTTTCTCACTTCCACTGTATAATCAGAAGGGATTTGATTTAGGTCATACCTGAATGGTCTAGTGGTTTTCCCTACTTTCTTCAATTTCAGTCTGAATTTAGCAATAAGGAGTTCATGATCTGAGACACAGTCAGCTCCTGGTCTTGTTTCTGTTGACTGTATAGAGCTTCTCCATCTTTGGCTGCAAAGAATATAATCAATCTGATTTTGGTGTTGACCATCAGGTGATGTCCATGTGTAGAGTCTTCTCTTGTGTTGTTGGAAGAGAGTGTTTGCTATGACCAGTGCATTTTCTTGGCAAAACTCTATTAGTCTTTGTCCTGCTTCATTCTGTATTCCAAGGCCAAATTTGCCTGTTACTCCAGGTGTTTCTTGACTTCCTACTTTTGCATTCCAGTCCTCTATAATGAAAAGGACATCTTTTTGGGGTGTTAGTTTTAAAGGTCTTGTAGGTCTTCATAGAACCGTTCAACTTCAGCTTTTTCAGCATTACTGGTTGGGGCATAGACTTGGATTACTGTGATATTGAATGGTTTGCCTTGGAAACGAACAGAGATCATTCTGTCGTTTTTGAGATTGCATCCAAGTACTGCATTTAGGACTCTTTTGTTGACCATGATGGCTACTCCATTTCCTCTGAGGGATTCCTGCCCACAGTAGTAGATATAATTGTCATCTGAGTTAAATTCACCCATTCTGGTCCATTTTAGTTCACTGATTCCTGGAATGTCGACATTCACTCTTGCCATCTCTTGTTTGACCACTTCCAATTTGCCTTGATTCATGGACCTGACATTCCAGGTTCCTATGCAGTATTGGTCTTTACAGCATCAAACCTAGCTTCTATCACCAGTCACATCCAAAGCTGGGTATTGTTTTTGCTTTGGCCCCATCCCTTCATTCTTTCTGGAGTTATTTCTCCACTGATCTCCAATAGCATATTGGGCACCTACTGACTTGGGGAGTTCCTCTTTCAGTATTCTATCATTTTGCCTTTTCATACTGTTCATGGCATTCTCAAGGCAAGAATACTGAAGTGGTTTGCCATTCCCTTCTCCAGTGGACCACATTCTGTCAGATCTCTCCACCATGACCCACCCGTCTTGGGTTGCCCCACGGGCATGGCTTAGTTTCATTGAGTTAGACAAGGCTGTGGTCCTAGTGTGATTAGATTGACTAGTTTTCTATGAGTATGGTTTCAGTGTGTCTGCCCTCTGATGCCCTCTTGCAACACCTACCATCTTACTTGGGTTTCTCTTACCTTGGATGTGGGGTATCTCTTCATGGCTGCTCCATCAAAGTGCAGCCGCTGCTCCTTACCTTGGATGAGGGGTATCTCCTCACTGCCGCCCTTCCTGATCTTCAACATGGGGTAGCACCTCTAGGCCCTCCTGCTCCCGTGTATAGAACAGTATAGGTATGGATCTAGTTTTAGCTAATACAGTCAGGACTTCATGTCCCTGAGTTCTCCAACCAAGGATTCAACTAACTGAATCAAAAATAATTTTTAAAAATTTCGGAAAGTTCCAAAAAGAAAAGGTTGAATTTGTCACACACTGGCAACTATTTACACAACATTTAAATTATATGTATAACTATTTACATTTACATTGTATTAGATATTATAAGTAATCTAGAAATGATTTAAAGTATATAGGGATAAGTACATAGGTGATATGTACGTACCATGCATTTTTATATAGGGGACTTGAGAATCCCAATTTCCTTTCTGTAGGGATCCTGAAATTAATCTCCCAAGGATACTGAGGGAAGACTGATATCTGTACTATATTCCCATTTCACTGTCTCCCTTCCCTAGATCTGTGTGATGCCTTCACTCTCACAGAGGCACAGCAGAAGGTAGAACACAGCAGCAGCATCTCTCATAAATATGTGCCCATGAGAATACCAAATCCTTTATTAGTTTTCAAAATATTTTTGGTGACCAAGTAAGCTCAGAGTTCTAGCATTTTTTTCATGGATATTTATTAAATTCCTCCTCTATTTTGTTAATTCTGCAAATTACAAAGGGTAGAAAGATAAAAAAATTTTGGTCTTTAAAATTCATAGTTTTGGTGGAAGAAATTTAATAACTTCCACTTGTATCACTTTACTATTAAAAACTAATTTTGCATGTATTATCAAACATGATCTTCAAAACATGTCTGTGAGGCAAGGATCAAATTTAAGTAATTACTAGGATTTGTATGTGTTAGTTTAGTTCCCCCAAATAGACTCTGAGACAAGGATTTGAGTTCAAATAATTTATTTGGAAAGTCATCCAGAAAATACTGTGAGAGAATGAAAATCTGAGCCAGAAACAGAAAAACTAATAACCTAAAAGTACAAAGCCTTTGACTGTGTGGATCACAATCAACTGTGGAAAATTCTAAAAGAGATGGAATATCAGACCACCTGACCTGCTTCTTGAGAAACCTGTATGCAGGTCAGGAAGCAACAGTTAGAACTGGACATGGAACAACAGACTGGTTCCAAATAGGAAAAGGAGTATGTCAAGGCTGTATACTGTCACCCTGCTTATTTAACTTATATGCAGAGTACATCATGAAAAACGCTGGGCTGGAAGAAGCACAAGCTGGAATCAAGACTGCCGGGAGAAATATCAATAACCTCAGATGTGCAGATGACACCACCCTTATGGCAGAAAGTGAAGAAGAACTAAAGAGCTTCTTGATGAAGGTGAAAGAGAGGAATGAAAAAGTTGGCTTAAAGCTAAACATTCAGAAATCTAAGATCATGGCATCCGGTCCCATCACTTCATGGCAAATAGATGGGGAAACAGTGGCTGACTTTATTTTTTTGGGCTCCAAAATCACTGCAGATGATCATTTCAGCCATAAAATTAAAAGACGCTTACTCCTTGGAAGGAAAGTTATGACCAACCTAGATAGCATATTCAAAAGCAGAGACATTACTTTGTCAACAAAGGTCCCTCTAGTCAAGGCTATGGTTTTTCCAGTAGTCATGTATGGATGTGAGAGTTAGACTATAAAGAAAGCTGAGCGCCGAAGAACTGATGCTTTTGAACTGTGGTGTTGGAGAAGACTTTTGAGAGTCCCTTGGACTGCAAGGAGATCCAACTGGTCCATTCTAAAGGAGATCAGTTCCGAATATTCATTGGAAGGACTGATGCTGAAGCTGAAACTCCAGTACTTTGGCCACCTGATGCGAAGTGCTGACTCATTTGAAAAGACCATGATGCTGGGAAAGATTGAGGGCAGGAGGAGAAGGGAACGACAGAGGATGAGATGGTTGGATGGCATCACCGACTCAATGGACATGGGTTTGAATGAACTCCAGGAGTTGGTGATGGACCGGGAGCCCTGGTGTGCTGTGGTTCATGGGGTCACAAAGAGTTGGACATGACTGAGCGACTGAACTGAACTAGTACATGAATGAACAGGTTCCCACTAAAACCCACAATCTATGTATTAAATGGTCAAGATAAAGATGATAACATGTTGTTAGCAAGGAAGCATCTATGCCCTATATTCATATATATATATATATTCATATATATATATAATTTTACCATGACCAAGATTTTTACTATTTCATAAATGCTTCAATATTACTTTTGAAAATGAACAATTCTTTTCCCCTGACATATTTAGAATCAAAGTTGACCAAGCTGCTCCTACTCTGGAATTTTAAACGAAATCTAATTAAATCAACAAGATTCTCTGGATGTTGTTAGGCTGTTTCCTGAATATACACGACCCTGCCGTTCTGCTTGTAAAGAGCTCTCAGCCCTGTTTTCTGCTGACTTTTCCTTTGGGCTGGCCCTCGATCAGTCTTAATGATCCCCAGCTGTATCAGTTCCCTGTCTGCTTTAACCCCAATTGGCCTAGCCTCACATCTCTGCAGAGTCTGGAAGACAAATGAAGCCAAGTTGACCAGTACCTTTTTAATGTAGTCCCAGATTATAGGTGGTAATAGACATTTAAGTCATTTCTTTTGTTCCTGTATATGTGCTATGAAAATTAATAACCTGTATTTTTTTAAAAATCAGGAATAAAAGATAACAATGTGGTATGTTTGTCAATCTGGTTGCTACTATATCACTATTCCTAACCTCTCTCACCCACTTCGTTTTTTTAAAGATGTTTACAAACCGGCCAGCATAGAATCGTGGCTGTGGCTGAAAGGTGGTGAAAATCTGTTCAGAATTGGCCACAGATGTGCGATGGCCTCAAAACCCATGTGTATCTCTTCTGCTGCTGCTGCTAATTCGCTTCAGTTCTGTCCGACTCTGTGCAACCCCATAGATGGCAGCCCACCAGGTTCCTCCGTCCCTGGGATTCTCCAGGCAAGAATACTGGAGTGGGTTGCCATTTCCTTCTCCAATGCATACATGCATGCTAAGTAGCTTCAGTCATGTCCGACTCTGTGCAACCCTATGGACAGCAGCCCATCAGGCTCCTCTATCCATGGGATTCTCTAGGCAAGAATACTGGAGTGGGTACCTCCTCATTATATTTCTAAAACTGACCCCTTCCCAAAGATACTTGTGTATGAAAATCACAGACCATATTATTAGTAGGCCATATTAGGTTATTTAAATTAAGATTAAGAAAATATCAAAAATCAAGTGTTAGGCATGAAGAGTGGCAGAGGGTGAACTTGCAGTTCTTAACATTATTATCAGAAAGGAATCAGGGCCCTCTGTCCTATATGCAGATATTAACAGATATAAACTCAGCTGAAGGCTAGGAGATTATATGTAGTCCAGAAACTACTGATAAATAGCCAAAATGTGCAAAGACACCCTTTGAATGTTATACATCCCAGCTAACATCAATCAACTGCCGAACTTTGCTCAAAGTATTAGTTTATACCTGCACGGACACAGTCTCCAGTTAAGTTCTCATTAGGGATTGTCATTGTTGAGATCCAATTATTTTTCTTTAAACAGCAACAATAAAAAGGAAAGAGACATAGTTGGTCACTTTCCCAGCTCAGGAGACAGTTCTGATTTGCCAACCACTTTGTGGGTACCATAATCATCAACCAAAACAGTCTTCATGATTAGCTTTAGTCACAATATTAGAACATACTGATAGAGAAAGGAGAAACAACAGACTTGAAATGTTTTAAAGTATCATCCATTAATTTTCCTAAGAACTTTTGTCAGCATGAGCAATGGTAATATGTAAAACTTTATTTTAAAAAATGTACCTGACACATACATTTTACTTTTTTCTAGACAACCAAGGACAGATACTTTCCAAAGTGGAAGATATGTACGTGTTTGTTAAATTCAAGTTTCATTTACATGTATGCTTTCATCCTACAGGAAGTTATACCTGCTGTGTGTATGTGTATACACACATGTACATATGAATATGTATGGACTACATGCATCTCTGTTATTGTATTATTATTATACTTTTTAAGGCTGAGTTCCAAAGTGTTAACTTGTTCATATCACTTCGAAAAGATTTTTTTCGAGATAATCACCCTTTGAACAATGTTTCCATCTATATATATACTTATTTATAATGCTATATGAATTTATTTTGGTCCTGTGAGTTATGTGACAGAAATATGAAATTGTTAAATAATGTTATTTTAATTGAATCATCTCACTGCCTTTTCTATGGAAACCAGCTTTTATTTCATGTATTTATGCTCCGGTGTTGATTCTGCACTCTGATACGTATGCCACAAAATTTTGAAGACTGAACTGAAATTACCAGGAATAGAATTTAGCTTAAAGTTTCCACATAGCTGGCTGGCAGAAAATGTACTTATAATCTTATACTTGTGATATCACACGGAGAAGGTGATGGCACCCCACTCCACTACTCTTGCCTGGAAAATCCCATGGATGGAGGAGTCTGGTAGGCTGCAGTCCATGGAGTCGCTAACAGTTGGATACGACTGAGCGACTTCACTTTCACTTTTCACTCTCATGCATTGGAGAAGGAAATGGCAGCCCACTCCAGTGTTCTTGCCTGGAGAATCCCAGGGACGGGGGAGCCTGGTGGGCTGCCGTCTTTGGGATCGCACAGAGTCAGACACGACTGCAGTGACTTAGCAGTAGCAGTAGCAGCAGTGATATCATAGTTGGCTTCTCAGTGAAAGATCTTCCTGTGAACACTGATTTCTATGATTGAGGAAGAAGGGTGGCTTTTTGTTCGTGCGTGTGTGTGTGTGTGAAGTTAATAGTATGAATTGTTTTATGTCTGCTGCTGCTGCTGCTGCTGCTAAGTAGCTTCAGTCGTGTCCGACTCTGTGCAACCCTACAGACGGAAGCCCACCAGGCTCTCCCATCCCTGGGATTTTCCAGGAAAGAGTACTAGAGTGGGTTGCCATTTCCTTCTCCAGTGCATGAAAGTGAAAAGTGAAAGGGAAGTCACTCAATCGTGTCCGACTTTTAGTGACCCCATTGACTACAGCCTACCAGGCTCCTCCATCCATGGGATTTTCCAGGCAAGAGTACTGGAGTGGGGTGCCATTGACTTCTCCCGTATTATGTCTAGCCCCCTACATTTTCTATTTACACCTACTTAAATCAATAGTACTGATTTACATAGTAGTACTATGTAAAGCATTTTACGTCTGAATTGCAAAGGGCTATTGTAAATGCAACAGTTATTCATGCACCATAAGATGATGAAGGCCAACATCTGAACTTGTGTTGTTGAAAGGATTTTTGCAGCAAATGGATCAGAGAGTGCTCTTCATTTAGGTCTGCTGGGGATAATGTGTCCAAAGTAAATACCCAAAAGGCCTTCCTTCTACTAAGTTCACCACCTGAATTATCCTCTCTCTGTGAAGGATTAATTTTCTAAATGCCTATGAATTTCAAACTAGAAATTGCATGGCACAAATTAATAAAGAGTTTAGCTGTAGGGCAATCAGTGGCACTTTTTCTAATCAAGCTCAATATACCCAATGTATTCCTTTAAGATTGTAATAGTTCACCAAATATGTCTGAAGTCACATGGGCATGTCATCACATGAATAGCCTTATTAGAAAAACAATTCCCTTATTAATAAAATCTGAGAGTATCATGGCCAGAATGTAAGAAGCAAGTGATGAACGAGAACCAGCAATGCCTTTGCTGAAAGTATAAGATAAACTAGTCACTTCTATCTGCTGAATGTACTGGTGTCAAGATGTTTTGAGAACAACTGACTTTACTTTTATTTCAAATTAAAAACTTACCTAAAATAACATCCTTAACAATTTAGAATTAGACTCTCTCTTTCTTTATTCTGTCGCTTCTTTCATCTTCCATTTTCTTTCTCCTGTATAACCTTAGATGTAAAGGAATAAGTTAAAATTTTAAATCATGATACCTTGTTGTTGTCCATCTTGAAACAGTCATCAGTGGTGGTTTTGCTTTTCTTTCTTTCTCCATTGTCCTCATCTTTCTTCCCTTTTGCCCCTTCCCAATAGAACTTATTGGGAAGTTCATATTTCACTCTAATATGAAAGTAAATTTGTACAATATGTAAGAATCCTTAAAAGATTGTTTTGTGTATATTGGGATTTTTACTTTTACATAATATTTATTATGATATAGTTCCTTTTACTCTTTTTTTTCACTTTTCTGCTTTTGTTTCTTTTTACTCAGCAGTAAGTTTTAAGATTTCCTCTTCCTCTGTGTATTTCTAGCTTGTTGCCCCCTACTGCTGCAAACTATTTCACTATGCACAGCCACACATTTGCCTACCCGTCTCCTTATTGATAGACCCTTAGATTCTTTCCAATTTTCTCTCATACACACACACATACAACTTTGAAGTAAGCCCTTATGCATCTAAGCAAGCATTTCTCTGAATGACATACGCACTTAGGGATGAAACAGTAGAGTCATACAGCAGAGATATCTGCACATAAAATTCCACTGAGGACTGTCAAATGTTACTGCAAGTAGACTCTCTTATTTTAACTTGCATTTCTCTTTTTACCGGTAGAAATGCTGTACTGAACCATTTTTCTAGTTTCTTGTTTCATAGTTTCTTGTCTTTTTCTTTTACAGTTCTTTAACTGGTACAAACTACAATGCAGTTTTGTATTTTGGGAGTGTGTACAAGAAATCCATCTGTACTTCAATAGTACAAGGATTTTATCCTACATGATCATTATATAGCTTTTGACATTTACACAGAAGTTTCAAGATTTACATGCTTGGTTGATAATGTTTTAATACTTTTAGACCTTGGAAATGTATTTTTAAATATTCTCTGCCTTATTTATATTTCATTATTTGGGCCAGCAGTTATTCTAAGTCTTAAAACTCGAAGGCTTCCATTCTAGCACTAACTGGTGACTGCTTTTTAAATTTTTATTGACACCTGAACAACATAAATACTTACAGGCAAAGGATTAATTCATTAGAAAATGAAATCTAATGGAGTAGATATTAGGTCTAAACTCTGTATCTTCCTTTATGTTGTTGGTTACTTTCCTGTTTACATTAAAATAAATATATATATTTTCTAAGCCATATATTTGTATACAGATATAAAAAACAGCTATTATACCTTAAAGGCTAGGAGGGACTAGATGGTGATAAGTATAGTCTTATAAAATGATTTTATAAATAACTAGAAATAAAAAATTTATTTTTGATTTATAACTTTTTCATAATATATATGAATTTCATAGGTAAGTGGAATTTATGATTCTTTTTTTTAAATTTTATTTTATTTTTAAACTTTACATAATTGTATTAGTTTTGCCAAATATCAAAATGAATCTGCCACAGGTATACATGTGTTCCCCATCCTGAACCCTCCTCCCTCCTCCCTCCCCATACCATCCCTCTGGGTCATCCCAGTGCACTAGCCCCAGGCATCCAGTATCGTGCATCGAACCTGGACTGGCATCTCGTTTCATACATGATATTTTACATGTTTCAATGCCATTCTCCCAAATCCTCCCACCCACTCCCTCTCCCATTGAGTCCATAAGACTGTTCTATACATCAGTGTCTCTTTTGCTGTCTTGTACACAGGGTTATTGTTACCATCTTTCTAAATTCCATATATATGCGTTATTATACTGTATTGGTGTTTTTCCTTCTGGCTTACTTCACTCTGTATAATAGGCTCCAGTTTCATCCACCTCATTATGATTCTTGATAAAAAAATTTTATGTTTTTAATGATCTTAATTAAAACTTAAAATCCATACATAAAAGGCTAGAAGAATATGATTTGTTACAGTAACTCTGAGTGTTAGATTCACTTTTCTGTCATCATGGACGTAGCAGGGTAGCAGAACATGATTAGTAAGGGGTTCTCTCCCATAAACCTGAGGAGTCCCAACATTACCCTGTGTGAGATATGGAGAAGAATGTCAAGGCATGTGAACATACAAACAGAACAGTAGGAATCCTGGGTGAAGAAGACGCTGACTCAGTCTTAAGCAAACATGCACTTCGAATGCTTTTCCCAACCATGCACATGGATTTCCTTTGATCCTTCCAAACACAATCAGATAGACATCTCTAGTGACAACATATATGCATAAGTTACTTGTGATAAAGGGTACAATCCATAATCTTTGTATACAACTAAGCAAATGGGTGCACAGACTAGTAGATTCATGACCTTGGATTCATTAGCCAGGTGTTCTCACCAACTGCACAACCAACATGGATACATACAAGAAATGTGTCCTGCTGAATTTCAATGCTACTTTGCCATCAGAACTCAACTGTAGAAATTAACCAGAAAATCTATACACAAGAGAGCATGAAAGAGGGATAGCAATACAAGAAATTAAGATCTGATTATTCTCTAAGGTTTCAGTTTATGAATTTGACACTGACTAGTAGCAGATACAGCTTATAAAATATAACATGATTTGTGGTTTGTGAATCATTAATTTATTTAAATTGATCATGTAATTCCAGATTCAGTGTTATTCATGAATCACGGATGAAAATTCATCAAGAAAGAATTTTTTATTAACAAGAATAGGAAATTGTTCATGCGTAGTTTTGTTTATAACTGAGTAAATTAAATATAGAGTATCAAAATATAAAGAAATAACCAATGTAAGAATATTATGATTATAACATTTTACACATGCTATATTAGATAATACCAAATACTATAAGACAAATAAATTTTTTGGAATAGAAAGACTATCACTATCATCTCCTCTTATAAATGGAATAGAATTAAATTACATTATACAAAGTAAATCACAATAAAATACATATCTGTAAAACCAACTGTTGAGCAAAATCAGAATATCTTCTATAAGAGAATAAGATAATATATTATGTAAATAATTATACCTTCAATAAAATACATCTTATTATAGTGACTTAGAAAACTGCTAATTAGAGATCAGGATATATTAAGAATATGTTTTTCAAATTTTCAGGGGTAAAACTGATATTAAATAGGACTGAAAACTGTCAGGCTTTTGGAAGATCTTATACAGCTTTATCAATTGGAATGTATAAAAAATGAGGAATTCTGATTTAAATCCAAATAAAATCTGATTGAACTGTATTAAATAACTATTTATGTAAGACAAAAATAATCAAATTACAGTTCAGTATAATTTGTCTTTGATCTTAGTTGGCTGTTGGTCACTTCCCTATTATATAAGCATAACTTCTTAATTAAAAAAAAGTGTTTCTTTTTCATGTCTCTCTCTTTAAAAATTAAATATAAAATAGGAGGAAAATGGAGAGGCAAGATAGGGGTAGGGAATAAGGGATTAAGAAGTACAAACTATTATGTATAAAATAAATAAGCTATAATGATAAATTTTACAACACAGTGAATTTAGCCAACATTTTATAATACCTATAAATGGAATATAACCTTTAAAAATTGTGAACTATTATGTTGTACACCTGAAACATATAATATTGTACATCAACTATACCTCAGTTTTTTAAGAAGGACCTTTAAAAAATCCTAAATGCCTAATGTGAAGGTATTTGGAGGTAGAGCTTTGGGGAAAATGTATATATATACAGACACATACATACACAGCAGAGCAGATCCCAGTGAAGGAAGGGTATGTGGATAAATTGATTCTAACTATAACTCAGTGTTTAATATATTTAAATCCAGGTAGCAACTAAAGGAAACATTTTCAATATTTTTGCATAACAAATATGAAGAGCTGGGCACTGGTATTTCATTTGAATTTTTATTTTATTATTTTAAAAGTTTGAATTTGCAGAACTTCCAAGCTTTTCTAGACTATTAGGAATTCTCATTCTTGGTATTAAATTTTAAAGTGGCTATACATGTAACATGGTTATGATGCTAGCTGTATAGAAAATATTTTATTCTTTTATTTGTGTGCACATAAGTGATTAGACATAAGTTTATATAGAGACAATATATGACAAGTTTGTTTGTCAAGCAGTGTAAACATATGAAGGTGGAGGAAATAAGAGCAACTGATTTTCAAAATGTAATATTTTGTATTATATTTAGTATTGTTTCTTTCAAATGATTTTTTTGTTTGTTTGATGCTTTTGAAGCTTGGAGGTTTGAGGCAAGAAAGATCATGAAATAGAGGTGTGAAAACTCAGATAGCAGTTAATTAGTTTAGTTAGACTGTTAACACAGACATAATGGATTTTCAGCTTTTTCTCTTTTCTATTCTCTGACTTCAGGCAATTATACACCAGCACTTTTTGAACAACTTATTATAATGATTTGAGAAAACAGACTGCTTGCAAGCTTAAGCCCAATCTAATTATTTCAATGTATTGATGCTTATTCATCTTAAATCATATTGTGTCTGCTATGGCCATCACTGAGCTCATTCATATACTATTATCTTGGATGTTGAAGTCACCTATTTTCTTACCATTGGCCCTAGAGGTAAAATAGTATATTGAGCACTACATAATTTAAAAGCCTAACTTTATAGGACAGATTATGTTTGTTGATTCTTATCTGCATGGATCTAAAGAGTAAGCCACATTCAGGTCTTGAGCTTCATTTGAGTATTTTACATTTCATTTTGAAATTTTATTATTTTCATTTTATTTTCCTCTGCTTAACACATTGGAAAAATCCAAAAATGGGAACTGAATAAATTTTAGTTAGTTTTTTTTTTTTTTTCAAAAATAAGACAATGGGGTAAACATGGGGACTTTAAGAGGTACTTTCTATTTTCTCATGTTATCAGTTCAGTTCAGTCGCTCAGTCGTGTCCAACTCTTCGCAACCCCATGAATCGCAGCACGCCAGGCCTCCCTGTCCATCACAAACTCCCAGAGTTCACTCAGACTCACGTCCATCAAGTCAGTGATGCCATCCAGCCATCTCATCCTCTGTTGTCCCCTTCTCCTCCTGCCCCCAATCCTTCCCAGCATCAGAGTCTTTCCCAATGAGTCAACTCTTCTCATGAGGTGGCCAAAGTACTGGAGTTTCAGCTTTAGCATCATTCCTTCCAAAGAAATCCCAGGGCTGATCTCCTTCAGAATGGACTGGTTGGATCTCCTTGCAGTCCAAGGGACTCTCAAGAGTCTTCTCCAACACCACAGTTCAAAAGCATCAATTCTTCGGCACTCAGGCTTCTTCACAGTCCAACTCTCACATCCATACACGACCACAGGAAAAACCATAGCCTTGACTAGACGAAACTTTGTTGGCAAAGTAATGTCTCTGCTTTTGAATAAGCTATCTAGGTTGGTCATAACTTTCCTTCCAAGGAGTAAGCGTCTTTTAATTTCATGGCTGCAGTCATCATCTGCAGTGATTTTGAAGCCCCAAAAAATAAAGTCTGACGCTGTTTCCACTGTTTCCCCATCTATTTACCATGAATTGATGAGACCAGATGCCATGATCTTCGTTTTCTGAATGTTGAGCTTTAAGCCAACTTTTTCACCCTCCACTTTCACTTTCATCAACAGGCTTTTTAGTTCCTCTTCACTTTCTGCCATAAGGGTGGTGTCATCTGCATATCTGAGGTTATTGATATTTCTCCCGGCAATCTTGATTCCAGCTTGTGCTTCTTCCGGCCCAGCGTTTCTCATGATGTACTCTGCATATAAGTTAAATAAGCAGGGTGACAATATACAGCCTTGACGAACTCCTTTTCCTATTTGGAACCAGTCTGTTGTTCCATGTCCAGTTCTAACTGTTGCTTCCTGACCTGCATACAGTTTTCTCAAGAAGCAGGTCAGGTGGCCTGGTATTCTCATCTCTTTCAGAATTTTCCACAGTTTCTTGTGATCCACACAGTCAAAGGCTTTGGCATAGTCAATAAAGCAGAAATAGATGTATTTCTGGAACTCTCTTGCTTTTTCCATGATCCAGTGGATGTTGGCAATTTGATCTCTGGTTCCACTGCCTTTTCTAAAACCAGCTTGAACATCAGGGAGTTCACGGTTCACATACTGCTGAAGCCTGGCTTGGAGAATTTTGAGCATTACTTTACTAGCATGTGAGATGAGTGCAATTGTGTGGTAGTTTGAGCATTCTTTGGCATTGCCTTTCTTTGGGATTCGAATGAAAACTGACCTTATCCAGACCTGTGGCCACTGCTGAGTTTTCCAAATTTGCTGGCATATTAAGTGTAGCACTTTCACAGCATCATCTTTCAGTATTTGAAATAGGTCAACTGGAATTCCTTCACCTCCACTAGCTTTGTTCGTAGTGATGCTTTCTAAGGCCCACTTGACTTCACATTCCAGGATGTCTGGTTCTAGGTGAGTGATCACACCATCGTGATTATCTGGGTCGTGAAGATCTTTTTTGTACAGTTCTTCTGTGTATTCTTGCCACCTCTTCTTAATATCTTCTTCTGTTAGGTCCATACCATTTCTGTCCTTTATTGAGCCCATCTTTGCATGAAATGTTTCCCTGGTATCTCTAATTTTCTTGAAGAGATCTCTAGTCTTTCCCATTCTGTTGTTTTCCTCTGTTTCTTTGCATTGATCGCTGAAGAAGGCTTTCTTATCTCTTCTTGCTATTCTTTGGAACTCTGCATTCAGATGCTTATATCTTTCCTTTTCTCCTTTGCTTTTCGCTTCTCTTCTTTTCACAGCTATTTGTAAGGCCTCCCCAGACAGCCATTTTGCTTTTTTGCATTTCTTTTCCATGGAGATGGATGGTCTTGATCCCTGTCTCCTGTACAATGTCACGTACCTCTGTCCATAGTTCATCAGGCACTCTATGACATTTAGTCCCTTAAATCTATTTCTCACTTCCACTGTATAATCAGAAGGGATTTGATTTAGGTCATACCTGAATGGTCTAGTGGTTTTCCCTACTTTCTTCAATTTCAGTCTGAATTTGGCAATAAGGAGTTCATGATCTGAGCCACAGTCAGCTTCTGGTCTTGTTTTTGTTGGCTGTATAGAGCTTCTCCATCTTTGGCTGCAAAGGAATTAATCAATTTGATTTCAGTGTTGACCATCTGGTGATGTCCATGTGTAGAGTCTTCTCTTGTGTTATTGGAAGAGGGTGTTTGCTATGACCAGTGCATTTTCTTGGCAAAATTCTATTAGTATTTGTCCTGCTTCATTCCGTATTCCAAGGCCAAATTTGCCTGTTACTCCAGGTGTTTCTTGACTTCCTACTTTTGCATTCCAGTCCCCTATAATGAAAAGGACATCTTTTTTGGGTGTTAGTTCTAAAAGGTCTTGTAGGTCTTCATAGAACCATTCAACTTCAGCTTCTTCAGCATTACTGGTTGGGGCATAGACTTGGATTACTGTGATATTGAATGGTTTGCCTTGGAAACGAACAGAGATCATTCTGTCATTTTTGAGATTGCATCCAAGTACTGCATTTTGGACTCTTTTGTTGACCATGATGGCTCCTCATTTCTCTGAAGGATTCCTGCCTGCAGTAGTAGATATAATTTTCATCTGAGTTAAATTCACCCATTCCAGTCCATTTTAGTTTGCTGATTCCTAAAATATCGATTTTCACTCTTGCCATCTCCTGTTTGACCACTTCCAATTTGCCTTGATTCATGGACCTGACATCCAGGTTCCTATGCAATATTGCTCTTTACAGCATTGGACCTTGCTTCTATGACCAGTCACATCCACAGCTGGGAATATGTATATATGATTTCCTGATTCAGCATAAGGGACTTTTTTATCCCAAGAGTGATTGTTGACTCAATTGTGTCTGACTCTTTGTGACCCCAGGGACTGCAGCACACCAGGCTTCCCTGTCCTTCACCATCTCCCGAAGCTTACTCAAACTAATGTCCATGGAATCAGTAATGCCATCCAACCATCTTGTCCTTTGTTGTCCTCTTCTCCTCCTACATAAAATCCCAGCATCAGGGTCTTTTCTAATGAGTCAACTCTTCGCCTCAGGAGGCCAAAGTATTGGAGCTTCAGCTTCTGCATCAGTCCTTCAATGACTATTCAGGACTTATTTCCTTTAGGATTGACTGGTTTGATCTCCCTTGCAGTCCAAGGGACTGTCAAGAGTCTTCTCCAACACCACAGTTCAAAACCATCAGTTCTTGGAAGCTCAGCCTTCTTTATGGTCCAACTCTCACATCCATACATGACTACTGGAAAAACCATAGCTTTAACTAGAGGATTTTTATTGGCAAAGTAATGTCTCTGGTTTTTAATATGCTGTATAAGTTTGTCATAGCATTTTTTCCAAGGAGCAAGTGTCTTTTAATTTCATGGCTGCAGTCACCATCTGCAGTGATTTTGGAGCCCAAGAAAATAGTCTGTCACTGTTTCCATTTTTTCCTCATCTATTTGCCATGTAGTGATGGGACCAGATGCCATGATCTTGGTTTTTGAATGTTGAGTTTTAAGCCAGCTTTTTCACTCTCCTCTTTCACTTTCATCAGAGGCTCTTTAGTTCCTCTTCGTTTTCTGCCATAAGGGTGTATCATCTGCATATCTGACATTATTGACATTTCTCCTGGCAATCTTGATTCCAGCTTGTGCTTCTTCCAGGCCAGCATTTCACATGATGTACTCTGCATAGAAGTTAAATAAGCAGGGTGACAATATACAGCCTTGATGCACTCCTTTCCCAATTTGGAACCAGTGTGTTGTTCGATGTGCAGTTCTAATTGTTGCTTCTTGACCTGCATACAGGTTCTCAGGAAGCAAGTAGGGTGGTCTGGTATTCCCATCTCTTTAAGAATTTTCCAGTTTGTTGTGATCCACACAAAGGCTTTAGCATAGCTAATGAAGTTGAAGTAGATGTTTTTCTGGAATTCTCTTGCTTTTTCTATGATCCAATGGATGTTGAGAATTTGATCTCTGGTTCCTCTGCCTCTTCTAAATCCATCTTGAACATCTGGAGGTTCTTGGTTCATGTACTGCTAAAGGCTAGTTTGGAGAATTTTAAGCACTAGTTTGCGAGCATGTGAAATGAGTGAAATTGTGCAGTAATTTGAATTTTCTTTGGCACTCCCTTTCTTTGGGATTGGATCAAAACACCTTTTCCCATCCGGTGGCCACTGTTGAGTTTTCCAAATTTGCTGGCATATTAAGTGCAGCACTTTAACAGCATCATTTTTAGAATTTGAAATAGTTCAGCTGGAATTCCATCATCTCCACTAGCTTTGTTCATAGTGATGCTTCCTAAGGCCCACTTGACTTTATACTCCAGGATGTCTGGCTCTAGGTGAGTGATCACACCATCATGATTATCGGGGTCATGAAGATCTTTTTTGTACAGTTCTTCTGTAAATTCTTGCCACCTCTTCTTAATATCTTCTGCTTCTGTTAGGTCCATTTGTTTCTATCATTTATTGTGTCCATCTTTGCATGAAATTTCTCTTGATATTTCTAATTTTATTGAAGAGATCTCTACTCTTTCCCATTCTATTGACTATACGGAACGATAGCTGTATCTTAACTTTCCTTTGTGTTTCTGAATTACAAGATGCTACTCCACTCAAACCTTTTTGCATCCAGAGGGCTACTGTAATACCCACTCCCTACAGTCGGGTATGAAAGAATTGCACCCAGATCCCTGAACTTTAGGGAGTTTAAGATTTATGCAACAATCAGGTTTGACATCATTCATTCAACTTTTTTTTTTTTTTTTACTAATTATTTAAGGTTCTGGAAATTGGTTTTGGAAAATAGAAATCATCTAAAATATTTCTCATAGTATATAAATAAAAAAGGAAACATAATCTAACTGTGGGCAATGGGCATGACATTTAAATAGACACAATTATGACAATCTTGCCATCCTACAAGTGTCACATAGGTCTGAAAAAAGCAGACCCTTTTCTAGTTTTTTGTAATCATTGCATCAATAAACTAGAACCCCGAATCTTCAACCAGCCAAAAGATGAAACATGTGGCCATCCGCAAATGAAGACATCAACTGTTTAATGAGGGGGTAACATTTTCTTGCCTTCAATCCTCAAGAAATCTTAGCCTATTTCCAAAATATACAACAAATACAACCTACAGTGGTTAGCCCCAATTTGTTAACATACTTGGCCACAATCAAGAAGAACTTTGATACAAGCTAAAATATTAGTCACTTATATATTATCAGTATTCCACAGAAAGTATTTTATAATATGGTTAGAAACCATAAATAAATTGTATTTCTCACTTTGAAAAGAAATGAGGATCTGGTTAGGAAGAGAATGATTAGAACAGGGAAAGATGTTTGTAACAAACAAAGAAGAAACAACTATGTGACATTTTGTAAAAGAAGACAGAGAATGGCATATTAGAGATGACCCCAAGTTTATCCCACACAAATATGCTTATATCGCTATTCTTTGCCCCTTCCTCATTTAGCACCAAACAGCTAAATATAGATTAAACAAACTTTCACCTGATAATCTGCAGTTGTGTTTCCAGTTTTTATATAAGCAAGTCTAAATTTAACTGAATGTGTATTCAATTTGGATGGAAGTTTTTAACACCCGGTAAAGATGTTCAGCAGGCAGGATGGAAGCTCAGGAGAGAATATGTGGTTGACTACCAGGCAGAATTATGAGGGAACAGATGTAACAAGACATTCAATAGACAGAATGCCAAAGGTCACATCACTTTTGGAGTTATTAATCATCTATTTAAGGCTTGTCTTGGATTAATTTCATGCCAATGACTAATATATTATTACAATTTTAAGGTTTTTTTTAGGAAAAATAAAATATCCCTAAATACTTGACTTATATGTATAGCTTTGCCCGTACTCCTATTCTCCAAAGTCAGGAAAGACACAATTTGGGAGAGTGTTGATAGTGACAAATTCAGTTATCTCAAAGACATACACAGGCTGCCCGGGTCTTGCAATCTATTACCACATAGCATAATGCTGTCTACATTGACTGGGCCAGAAATACTTCATTTCACTGGATCACAATCTTATAAGACAACCTTGTCATTTTAATTCGTCATTCTTTGTCTCCTATATCTCATTGAAGGCTCATCTCTTCAGCCAAGTGCCATAGGCTACTTCTACCAGAAAAAAATCTTATCACACTGAATAGAAAAAGGAAAGTCACTAAAAGAAAGTTTGTGTCTAAAGACACCACTATAGACTCTATTCCCACAGGCATAGCAGGTGGTATAAATACAATCTAAACTGAGACAGAAAAATGAATTGTTGCTTCTATTTCCTGTCTCCAGTGTCTCTGGGAATGTTATATCTGCTGCTTCTACTCAGCTATTGATTTGGTATCCCTTATCATCCACAGAGCAAAGAAGATGAAGGGGAAGGAAATAGAGAGTATAGGAGGACTAAAGTCTGATGCATGGTCTGTTCTTGAAAAAATAGCAATTTCCAATTAATGAGGACTGAAAGCATATCTCCTCCAGAAATCCTTCCTGCTGATTTAGGAAATAGATACCTATTTCAATGCTGCTCTCCCAGTTCATTCCAGGGACATCAGCTCTGTGCACTGTGATGACCTAGAAAGGTGGGATGGGGATCGGGTGGGAGGGAAGTTCAAGAGGGAGTGTATGAATATATAGATATATACCTTTGTTGTACAGCAGAAACTAACACAATATTACAAAACAATTATATTCCAAAAATAACACTTTTTTTTTTAATCATGAAAAGAAGAAGCAAAATAGGTGCCATTTTTATCAGGGACCTACCCTGTATTGGGAAGTGGCATACAAATGAAAGATACCTATTATTGAGGTTTAGCCCCTTTCTCCTAACTTAATCTAACTATTTGTGATATTGAAAGAACATAATACAAATGCCATTGTGAATTCTATTGATATATTTCACTATTTTCCTTTATTTAAAAAAGTGATTAAGAACTTTCTCTGATTAATAATGCTTTTCTTTCTCTCAGATGACAGCTGAGATTCCTGTAACTCTTTTAAAACTGGAGAAGTGGAGGTAGAACTATCTATATGTTGAACATATGTTTCTTTCACTGAAATTCTACTTCTGTTAAGCTTTATTTGAAGACATTTTGCCTTCATAATACAGGGATTTAATTAATGGCAGTATTTTCCTTTTTTTTTCTGCAGTGGAGATATTTAAGTGCTCACAAAATGAGCACTTAACTCCAATGACCCACTAGGTTTTCCTTTTCTTCTGTTCCCTTGCATGAGTCACTGCTTGGTCAGCAAACTCCCACATACTCAAAGACATAAGCCTCTCAACTAGTGGACACACCTGGATATTTATTGGGGCCATTAAATCTAGTTAGCCTTATTGTCAAAGATTTGGGGAAAAAAAAAAGTCTTTAAAATTAACAACAATCCAAAAAAGGAAGCCTAACTGTTAAACTTCTTATATAAATTATTTGTGACAGCCCTTACTTTTCTTTATACCCCTTTAAAATACAGCCTGAGAAATCCTCACATGAAGTTATAAAAGTGAGTGAAGATTAATGTAACATAAATGATTCAAACTTGTATGAATGCCCATTATCATTTTCACAAAATATTAATAACAAGCAAGCATGTTTTTAAAGACTATGGCATAATATTAGAATCATATGTATTTAGTTGTTCATATGCCATTCTTATATGTTACTTGTTCTAAACTATTTGCTTTAAGGTCAAAGACCACATATGTTTAACCAGTTCTACATGCCATTAGGTATAGGTAAGATACATAAAGAGTTCTTTTTTGTGATGATCTGATACTAAAAGTGTGTGCATTGTCAGGGAGAAAAAAAACAAATTAGAGCTAGATATTAAGGGCCAGAAGAAATTATTTGATTCTAGCCACACTTAAGATATGCAACGTATCTTTGATTGCAAGCCTTTCTCTAGCTTTTACTGTTTAATCTCTGCATATGACACTACACTGATGAGTGAGACTCCCTTTAATTTACAATTTTAGAATCTCACATGAGAAAGTACTGTTACAACATTTTACCCTATAAGGATACAAAATATAAAATGAATAAACTGAGTATTTAATATGCATGTGCACAGGTGGACATTAAACAAATGTTTCCTGATATAGATAGCTATACATCTGTGTGTTCACCTGCTCGAAGAACTACCAAAGCATCAGGAAACACTAGAGTGTGAACTGTTTCTAAAAATGATGGAATCAATGGGATCTTTAAGAACACAGCTTGACAAGAGAATATAAAGTGTAAGTTTTCTTAAACTAAATTTTATGAATGTATTATGCACTTCTCAAGTGAATCTGTTGTCTTGAAAATAGTAACAATTTGCATCACAAAATATAAGAAACAAAATGAAAGAGTAGTCATCATAACTCTGTATTATACATGTGTTGACTGAAGGACTTAGGCTTTTTAATAGTCTATTTTACATTTGCTCAAATAAAATGGTTGCTTATGTGTGTGTCACTCAGTCGTGTCTGATTCTTTGTGATGCATGGACTGGAGCCAGCCAGGCTCCTCTATCCATGGAATTCTCCAGGCAAGAATACTGTAGTGGGTTGCCATGCCCTTCTCCAGGGGATCTCCCAGACCCAGGAATCAAACCCAGGTCTCCCGCACTGCAGGCGGATTCTTTACCATCTGAGCCACCAGGAAAGCCCCAAAATATTTGCTACATGAACTAATATACCAATGTTTATTTTTGAACAGGTTTATTGAGATAAATAATTGCCATATCTTAATAGCCTCCCATTATAAATACACAATTCAATGTTACTGGTAGATTATTTATAAGGATGTGAAAATATTACCATGGTCTAGTTTTAGAGCATTTTCATCAACCCCAAAAGTTTCCTGTGCCTTTTCATAGTTAACCCATGTTCTTACTCTCAAGTCTTAGGCAATCACTGATGTGTTTTCTACTTCTATAATGGGCCTTTTCTAGACATTTCAAGTGACTGAAATCATAATATGCAATCTTTTACCTCTGGCTCCTTTCCTGAGCATAATGTTTTTGACAAGCAAGCATTCAGTTCAGTTCAGTTCAGTTGCTCAGTCGTGTCCGACTCTTTGCGACCCCATGAATCATAGCATGCCAGGCCTCCCCGTCCATCACCAACTCCCAGAGTTCACCCAAACTCATGTCCATTGAGTCGGTGATGCCAACCAGCCATCTCATCCTCTGTCGTCCCCTTCTCCTCCTGCCCTAATCCCTCCCAGCATAAGAGTCTTTTCCAATGAGTCAACTCTTCTCATGAGGTGACCAAAGTATTGGAGTTTCAGCTTCAGCATCAGTCCTTCCAATGAACACCAAGGACTGATCTCCTTGAGAATGGACTGGTTGCATCTCCTTGCAGTCCAAAGTATTAATAGCTCAATATTGCATTGTATGGATATACCACAATATATCAGTTTGTCAGCTAATGAACTGAATTTTTTCTACACTTTATTTTCATTATAATGTTGCTGTATTTGTGGACATGTCTTTGTGTTACAATGTATTTTCATTTGTTTTAGATTCCTAGAAGAGAAATTTTCGGTTTATATGGTAAATTGTTATTTAATTTTCTAAGAAACTACCAAAATATTTTCCAAAATGCTGGTAACATTTTAAATTCCCATCAGAAAAGCATGAAAATTACATTTTCATCACATCTTTACCATCACTTGGTTTTAGTCTATTTCTTTGATTATAGCCATTTAAATGGATTTGTAGTGGTCTCTCATGATTTTCCTTCACATTTCTATAATGACTAATAATGTTGAGTATCTTATCTATTATAAGCCATTCATATATTTTTTTCTTTTTAAAAAAAAAAAGTGATTTCTTTTTTAAAAGTTGAATTGTATATCTTCTCTTGAGTTGTTAATATTCTTCTATATTCCAGATACAATTCCTTTATCAGGTATATGTGTGTGTGCTTAGTTGTGAAGTCGTGTCCAGCCCTATAGACTGTAACCCACCAGGCTCCTCTTCTCCAGGGAAAAACACCGGAATAGGTTGCCATGCCCTCCTTCAGGGGATATTTCCAATCCAGGGATCGAACCCAGGTCTCCTGCATCGCAGGCAGATTCTTTGCTATCTGAGCCACCAGGAAAGCCCAAGAATACTGGAGTGGGTAGCCTATCCCTTCTCCAGGGGATCTTCCCAACCCAAGCATTGAACTGGGGTCTCCTACATCTTTACCAGGTGAGGACCAGGGAAGCCCTTGTCAGATACATATAACTTTTTTTTTTTTTTTAATCAGGAAACTAAGATTGGATTAGTTTATTTTTATCCTGGGAATCTTCTTAAAGATATTCTAAAAAGGCCATGATTCTCTTTAATGAAGAAATCATTTCAGCATTTCTCTCTGAAACTTGTGCTAAGAAATTAAAAAATGAAAAAAGAAAGAAAAAAAATTCAATCTGTAAGGGGCAATAATCTGGTCCTGATGGTAAAAAGGAGTACAGCTATGTTTTATGAAATATCTTTGCTTTACTGACATGGAAGTGACATCATGTTCCTTTTTAAATATCCTTCCAGAGTAGTATAAATGAAAACATATTTTCCCCTGACTTCCTAGATACATATAACTTGCCTAATTTTCTTTCTGTCTGTGGCTTGTCTTGATTGATGTGATTATGTGATTTTACTTTTTTAGCCTGCTAATATGGTAGATTCCACTGATAGTCTGAATATTAAACCAGCTTTGCATCACTGGAGTAAACTCCACTTGATTGTGGTATAACTTGTTGATGTTATACTGACATCATTGTAGATTCACAAGCATTTGTACAAAATAATACAAAAAGATGCTCATACCCTTTGTGCAATTTCTACTGATAATGTCTTACAAAACTATATTACAGTATAACAACTAGAGTGTTGACATTGATATAATCCACCTATCTTATTCTGATGTCCCTATTTTAGTTACACTCATTTGTGTTGTATGTGTGTGTGTGTATATTTCATACATCAGTTGTGTGTCAAGCATCACAGTTAAGTTATAGAATAGTTTCATCACAACAAGGATCACATGTGTTACCATTTTATATGCTATGCTAAGTCACTTCAGTCGTGTCCGACTCTGTGCGACCCCATAGACGGCAGCCCACCAGGCTCCCCCGTCCCTGGGATTCTCCAGGCAAGAACACTGGAGTGGGTTGCCATTTCCTTCTCCAATGCATGAAAGTGAAAAGTGAAAGTGAAGTCGCTCAGTCATGTCCTACTCTTAGCGACTTTATAACTACATCCAATTTCCTCCTTCCTCCCATCATGCCCTAACACCTGGAAACCATGAATCTGTTTTCCATTACTGAAATTTGGTCTTTTCAAAATGTATATAAATGGAATAATACAATATGTAAACTTTCTGGATTGGCTTTTTTAGTCAGTATAAGTTCTTAGAAATTGCAACATGTTGTTGTGAGTATCTATATTTCATTTTTTTTTTATTGTTAAGTAGAATTCCATGGTCTTTACATACCTTAGCTTGTTTAGTTATTTACCTATTGAAGGACTCCTGGATTGTTTTCAGCTGGGAGATTTTATTAATAAACTTGCTATGAACTTTCATATACAGGTATTTGTATGAACATAGGCTTTTATTCCTCTGGATTAACGCCCCAAAGTGTAATTCTTCCAATCTCAAGGTAAATGTACATTTAATTTTATAAGAAGTTGTGAAACTGTTAACTGGAATGCTTTGCAAATATTTTCATCCAGTCTGAAGCTATCTTCTTGTTCTCTTGATTTAGTCTTTCAGAAAGCAATTCTGATGAAATCTAAAATATCAATCTTTCTTTTTATGGATAGTGCTTTTGATGTCAAGTCTAGCAACTCTTTATTTAGCTCTAGATAAGATGCTTTTGAACTGTGGTGCTGGAGAAGACTCTTGAGAGTCCCTTGGACTGCAAGGAGATCCAACCAGTCCATTCTGAAGGACATCAGCCCTGGGATTTCTTTGGAAGGAATGATGCTAAAGCTGAAACTCCAGTACTTTGGCCACCTCATGCAAAGAGTTGACTCATTGGAAAAGACTCTGATGCTGGGAAGGATTGGGGGCAGGAGGAGAAGGGGACGACAGAGGATGAGATGGCTGGATGGCATCGCTGACTCAATGGACGTGAGTTTGAGTGAACTCTGGGAGTTGGTGATGGACATGGAGGCCTGGCGTGCTGCGATTCATGGGGTCACAAAGAGTCAGACACGACTGAGCGACTGATCTGATCTGATCTGATCTGAATGAGATTTTCTCTTTTTTTTGTTAAAGTTTCATAGTTTTTCATTTTGCATTCTATAATATATTTTGGGCTATCTTTTGTAAAAGGAGTAAAAGCTTAGGGTTGTTTTTTTTTGCAACTGTTCTATCATCATTATTGAAATATGTACCATTCTCTGTTGAATTACATTGTTTTTGTACCTTTGTTAAATCAGTTGAACATATTTGTGGGACTTTTTCCCTGGTTCTCCATTCTGTTCAATTGTTCTATGTATCTATCCAACCACTAATTCCATACTGTCATGACAACTATAGTTATATATTGATATTTATGTAACCTTAATATCACTTAAGGTTCATGACTCATCCACTTCATCTTTACTTTTTAATATTGTTTTGGCACTCTCTCTATATATAGATAGATAGATAAGGTCCATATACTCAAAGCTATGGTTTTTCTAGTAGTCATGTACGGATGTAAGAGTTGGACCATAAAGAAAGCTGAGCATTGGAGAACTGATGCTTTTGAACTGTGGTGTTGGAGAAGACTCTTGAGAGCCCCTTGGACTGCAAGGAGATCCAACCAGTCAATCCTAAACGAAATCAACTCTGAATATTCATTGGAAGGACTGGTGCTGAAGCTGAAGCTCCAATACTTTGGTCACCTAACTCATTAGAAAAGACCCTAATGCTGGGAAAGATTGAAGGCAGGAGGAGAAGGGGGTGACAAAGTATGAGATGGTAGGATGGCATAACCGACTCCATGGACATGAGTTTAAGCAAATTTTTGGAGATGACAAAGGACAGGGAAGCCTGGCATGCTGCACTTCATTAGGTCGCAAAAGATCAGACACAATTGAGCAACTGAACAACAACATGCCTTTTTATATAAATTTGGATATTAACTTATCTGTATACACAAAAGCTATTGCTGGGATTTTAATAGGAATCACACTGGCCACGTGGAGCAATCTGGGGAGTACTGACATCCGAATTACATTGAGTCATCAATCCATAAACATCTATGTCTCTCCATTTATTTAGCTCTTGATTTTTTTCATGAGCTCTGAATCATCATTATACAAATCTTATACATGTGTTGTGCTTAGTCGCTCCATTGTGTCCGACTCTTTGCAACCCCATGGACTGCAACTTGCCAGGCACCTCTGTCCATGGGGATTCTCCAGGCAAGAATATAACTGGAGTGGGATGTGTGTCCTCCTCCAGATACATGTGTTAGATATACACATTTATATACAAACATTTCATTTACACATTTCATTTTCTTTATGAGGAATTGTAAATGGTATTATGTTTTAAATTTCAGTTTCCTCATATTCATTGTTAGTATTATAAACAATTTACTTGATGTTTGAATGTTGATCTTGTATTCCCCAACCTTGCTGAACTCACTTATTATTCACAGGCTTTTGTTTTGTAGATTCCTTGGGATCTTCTCTGCAAACTATTATGTCATCTGCAAATAAGGTCAGATGTGCACCTTTTATTTCTTTGTGTTGTCTTATTGTAGTACCTAGATATTTTACCATTATGTGGAATAAAAGTGATAAAACTAGATAGATACCCTTGCTTTGTTGATGTTAAGGGTTAAATAGGCAGCTTTTCATCATAATTGAAAACGTTTGCTATATTATTTTGTAAATATTCTTTATTAGATTGAAGACGTTACCTCTACTCTTCTTTTGCTGAGAGGTTTTATGATAACTAATGAATTTTTGTTTAATACTTTTTCTGCATCAATTGAGGTAGTAATATTTTTCTTTTTAGTTTATTGACATGGTGGATTACACTGACTTTTTTGAGTGTTGAATCGGTGGTGCATACTTTTATAACACCACTTAGTCTTGTTCTGTTTTACACATTTATTCTTTTACACATTGATAGGTCAATTGGCTAATATTTTATGAAGATTTTAAGTCAAAGTTCATAAAAGATATTGGTCTCTAGTTTTCTTTTTGTACTATCTTTATCTGATTTTGCTATCAGGGTATTATGAGCTTCATAAAATGAATTGATATAAGTTCCTTCTTCTTATATTTTCTAGCATTTATTGTGTGAAATTGTTGACAAGTCCTTTTTAAATATTTAGTAGAATTCTCCAGTGAAACCAGTAAAAATAGAGAGTTCTTTTTCAGGAAGTTTAATTGTAAATTCAGCTTCCTTAATAGTTATAGAACTATTGAAATGATCTGTTTTATACTAGTAATGGCAGTTTATATTTTCTGAGGAATTAGTCTATTTCACCTAAATGAATCAGTTTTATATTTGTAGAGATATACATCAATGCAATTCAGGTCAGTTCAGTCATTCAGTTGTGTCCGACTCTTTGCAACCCCAAAAATCACAGCAAACCAGGCCTCCCTGTCCATCACCAACTCCCGGATTTTACCCAAACTCATACCCATCGAGTTGGTGATGCCATCCAGCCATCTCATCCTCTGTCGTCCCCTTCTCCTCCTGCCCCCAATCCCTCCCAGCATCAGGGTCTTTTCCAATGAGTCAACTTTTCAAATGAGGTGGCCAAAATATTGGAGTTTCAGCTTTAGCATCAGTCCCTCCAAAGAACACCCAGGAGTGATCTCCTTTAGAATGGACTGGTTGGATCTCCTTGCAGTCCAAGGGACTCTCAAGAGTCTTCTCCAACACCACAGTTCAAAAGCATCAATTCTTTGGTGGTCAGCTTTCTTTACAGTCCAACTCTCATATCCATACATGACCACTGGAAAAACCATAGCCTTGACTAGACAGACCTTTGTTGGCAAAGTAATATCTCAGCTTTTCAATATGCTATCTAGGTTGGTCATAACTTTCCTTCCAAGGAGTAAGCGTCTTTTAATTCCATGGCTGCAATCACCATCTGCAGTGATTTTGGAGCCCCAAAAAATAAAGTCTGACACTGTTTCCACTGTTTCCCCATCTATTCACCATGGAGTGATGGGACCAGTTGCCATGATCTCAGTTTTCTGAATGTTGAGTTTTAAACTAACTTTTTCACTCTCCTCTTTCACTTTCATCAACAGGCTTTTTAGTTCCTCTTCACTTTCCACCATAAGGGAGGTGTCATCTGCATATCTGAGGTTACTGAGATTTCTCCCAGCAATCTTGATGCCAGCTTGTGCTTCCTCCAGCCCAGCATTTCTCATGATGTACTCTGCATAGCAGTTAAATAAGCAGGGTGACAATATACAGCCTTGACGAACTCCCTTTCCTATTTGGAACCAGTCTCTTGTTCCATGGCTAGTTCTAACTGTTGCTTCCTGACCTCCATACAGGTTTCTCAAGAGGCAGGTCAGGTAGTCTGGTATTCCCATCTCTTGAAGAATTTTCCACACTTTATTGTGATCCACACAGTCAAAGGCTTTGGCATAGTCAATAAAGCAGAAATAGATGTTTTTCTGGAACTCTCTTGCTTTTTCCATGATCCAGCAGATGTTGGTAATTTGATCTCTGGTTCCTCTGCCTTTTCTAAAACCAGCTAGAACATCAGGGAGTTCACAGTTCACGTACTGTTGAAGCCTGGCTTGGAGAATTTTGAGCATTACTTTACTAGCGTGTGAGATGAGTGCAATTGTGCAGTAGTTTGAGCATTCTTTGGCATTGCCTTCCTTTGGGATTGGAATGAAAACTGAGCTTTTCCAGTCCTGTGGCCACTGCCGAGTTTTCCAAATTTGCTTGTATACTGAGTGCAGCACTTTCACAGCATCATCTTTCAGTATTTGAAATAGGTCAACTGGAATTCCATCACCTCCACTAGCTTTGTTCGTAGTGATGCTTTCTAAGGCCCACTTGACTTCACATTCTAGGATGTCTGGCTCTAAGTGAGTGATCACACCATTATAAATATTTGGGTCATGAAGCTCTTTTTTGTATAGTTCTTCTGTGTATTCTTGCCACCTCTTCTTAATATCTTATAGTACTCTCTTATTATGCTTTTGCTATTTGAAAGGCCTGTAATAACATGCCTGATTTCATTCCTAATATTAACAATTTTAGTTCTTTTTTTTTTTTGTCAGTCCAGCAAAAGGTTGGTCAAATATATTGGTTTTTTCAAAGAAGCATTATTTGTTTTATTGATTTTATTTTTTCCATTTCATTGATACATGCTCTTTATTATTTCCTTTCTGCTTGCTTTAAGACTATTTTGCTCCTAGTTTTCTAGTTTTTTAATAGAAGAGCTTAGATTATATATTTTTTCCTAGTTTCTCTATGGGAGAACTTAGGTCGTAAATTTCTTCTTTTCTAATGTAAGCAAAAATTTCCCTCTCAGCACTGCTTTAGTTGCTGCCTCAAAATTTGATATTCTGTGTTTTCATTTTCATTCAATTTAATGGACTATTTTATATTTATATTGAAAATTCTTGTTTGAACTATACATTTTTTTGAAGTGTGAGTTTTATTTTTCAAGTGTTTGGCAATATTCCTGTTATCCTTCCATTACTTACATCTAACACTGTGGTCAAAATCTCTGTGTGATTTCAATTATTTTAAATTGTTGAAATAGATTTATTTATTGCCCAGGATATGGTCCATCTTGGTATATGTTCTGAAGGATATAGTCTATCTTGGTATATGTTTTGAGGACACCTGAAGGTATATTAGTTGTTGGGTGCAGCATTCTATAAATATCAACTAGATCCTATTGGTTGATCATGTTTTTGAACTCTTTTATAGCTTATGTTTATCTTTAGTCTTTTTATTGTTTGTTGAGAGTGTTAAAATCTCCAAGTATAATTCTAAATTTTGATATTTCTCCTTTCAGTTTTATTACTTTTTACTTCACACGTAATTTTTTGTGTTTGATCTATTCATACTTAGGAATAATATTTTTCTTGTTGGGATTACCCTTTTATCATTAATATTTTTATCTCTTCCAGGCAATTTGCTTTGTTCTGAAATCCACTTTACTTGATATTACCTATTCTTGCTTTCCTTTGACTACTGTTTGCATGATTTATCTGTTTCCATTCTTTTATTTTATCTCAACTATATGAATATATTTAAAATGAGATTATTGTAGATAGCATATAATTTGATTATGTTTCTTTTATCCACTCTACCAATCTATCTTTTAATTGTTGCATTTGGTGATTTTTATTTAATGCAATTATATTAGATAGAATTATAAATTTTCCCTAAATCATCTAACATAATTTAGAAAATTCAATTAGGAAAATTTGTTACTAATTTTGTTTCATCTGTTGTCTTTTCTTCTTTCTTAATGTTCCAAGGTTCTTTCTTTTATCACTTTCTTTCCGCTTAGAGAACTTCTTTTAACTATTCATTTAGGATAGGGTTTTCTCAGAATCTCAGAATTTTTAAATTTACCCTTTATTTGTAAAGGAAAAATTGTAACAATACAAAATTTTGAGTCGACAGGTCTATTCTTTCAGGTCTTTGAAAAATATTGTGCCTCTTCCTCTGACTTCCATGGTTTCTTTTGAGAAAGTCACTATCATTTGGTTTGTTTCTTCCCTCTAGGAATTGTATGATTTCTCTCTGGCTGCATTCAAGAATTTTTTCTTTCAGATTTCAGAAATTTGACAAAGGTGTGTCTTTCCATTGATTTACTTGAGTTTATCTTGTTTGCAGTTTGCTCAGCTCTTGAATCTGTAGTTTGTCCCTTACAAAATGTGGGAAATTTTAAGCTATTATTTTTTAAATGCTTTTTCAGATACATTAATTTATCTCCTCACTCTCAGGCTACAATGATGCAAATGTTAGATCTTTTGTTACAGTAAATTTTTTTAAGATTCTGTTCATTTTTTTCAGTCTATTTTCTTTATTGTTCAGATTCAATAGTTTCTGTTTTGCTGTCCTCAAGCCGATTCTTCTGTTTTCCCCTTCCTACTGTTGAGCTCATTTATTGAATTTTCATTTTAGTTATAGTGATTTTTTTTTTTTGGTACAATGTTGTAAAATGTCCTAAATGATTTAAAATTTCTGTTTGATTCTTATATTTGTTTTCTGAGTCTATATCTTTGATGAGATTTCCCATTTTTTAATTTGTCTCAAGCAAGTTCATAATTGCTAGTTGAAGTATTTTTGGTTAACTTTTTAAAAATTATTCAGACACTGCTCACATCTGTGTCATCTTGGTGTTATCATCAATTAAGATCATCTTTTCTTATTCAGGTTGACATCTACCTTTTTATTTGTATAAGTAACTTACAGTCTAAACCTAAACATTTTGTCAATTATTATATAATACTTTTGGTCTTATTTAAATCTGTGTTTTAGCAGACCTCCTACAATGATTTGACAGGGGAAAAGGCACCACCTTCTTCCTACAGGCCCAAGTACTTCTTCTCCACTCTGACTCCAGTGATTCTTGAAAGGGAGGGCTCTTTATTACCGCTGGGCACAAGTATGAATTCAGGCTTCTAACTGGACCTGCACTGATACACCATATTGGGAAGGGGAAAGGGCACCTTGTTATTGCTCCCTATGCTGTCTTTCACCTTCACTGAGGTGAAGGGCCTCCTTATCATCCCATGGGGATGAAAGTCCTAGCTCCCTAACAGTGTTTCTCTGATACCACCTCAGAGCAAGGGGAAATGTTGGGTACCTCATTACATGCTGGCAACGGGGAAAGTCTGGATTCTTCACTTGACTTCTACTGGCTATGATGGGAATAGTGTTTGGAGTGGTGTGGTTGCGGTGTAAAAGTATTTGTGTCTTACCAGACTTCCCCCTTCTTGGTTTTTTGTCTGGAAAGAGAAGTTTTCTATTGAGACTAATGTCATTCCTTGTCACCTTCTTTGTCACTCATCCTGAGAGATATAAAGCAACTACATGAGACACTATTCCTTAGGGCATAAAATCTCCAAGCAGGTGCCTTGTTGTTTACAGTTTTCAAATTCTTTTAATGTTTATTTTATACATGATTTCTAGATTTTCAGCAGTATGGAGAGGGAGTATGTCTAGTATACCCTCCCCATGCTTTTATTTTGAATACTGTTTTTGCTGGATATTGAATTTTTGGTTGACAGATTTACCTTTGTTTTTGTTTCCTCGCTTTTTCTTTCAGCATTTTGTATGTGGTATTCCATACTTTGGGCCTCCACTGTTTCTGATGAGAAGTTAGCTGTTAATGGTCATTATTCTCCCATATATGTGATATGTTGTTGTCTCTTTCTTCAGTTGCTTTCTCTTTTATCTTTCAAAAATTTATGATGGGTATATATGTCACATCTTCTAAAACCACCTGTTTTACTCATCCTTCTTGGGCTTTGTTGATCTTCTTGGGTGTATAGATCACGTTTTTCATCAAATTTGATTATTTCTTCAATTATTTTTTTTGCCCTTTCTCTCTCTTCTGTCCTTCTAGGATTCTGATGGCTTTGAATATATATACATTGTACACCTTATGTTGACCCAGAGGTCTTTAAAACTGTTCATTCTTTTTTATTTTCCTTTTCAGATATAATTTCCTTGATTTACCTTGATTCACTTATTTTTTTTTTCTGCCATCATGAGTCTGCTGTTGAACTGTTTACTGAGTTTTTCATTTCAATTACAATTCTCAACTCCAGAATTTCTAAAATATGTGTATGTGTATTATATAGGTATACATAATACACACATATTAGATATGTACATATATACATCTACTTAATATATACCTGTGTGTGTACATATATATCTACTTATTGAGAATCCCAATCTGATCCATCAGTGATTAGCTAGTATGGCTATCATTCTTTACTGATATGTCTGTGTCATTTCCAGATTTCAGGACATTTTTTTTTGGCTTTACTGAGATATAATTGACATATAACACAGTGTAAGTTTAAGGCATATAGCACCTTAATTTGATACACTGCAAAATGATTACTGCTATAGCATTAGCTAACCTCTCCATCACATCACATAATTATCATTTCTTTTCTTTCTTTCTTTTTTTTTTTTTTGTGAGAATATTTACAATCTACTTCAACTTCCCTGGTGGCTCAGACAGTAAAGCATCTGTCTACAATGCGGGACACCCAGGTTTGAGCCCTGGGTTGGGACGATCCCCTGGAGAAGGAAATGGCAATCCACTCCAGTACTATTGCCTGGAAAATCTCATGGACTGAGGAGCCTGGTAGGCTAGTCTATGGGGTCACAAGGAGTCAGATGTGACTGAGCGACTTCACTTCACTTTCCAGGTTTTACCTTCTACGTGGGCTCGTTCAGGTCTCCTATGTGCATGTGCACAGCCTCTGGGTTGGCCAGAAGTGTATGAATATCTTGGAGCTTCTCCAGTCTCCATAGAGCATGTATAAAAGTCAACAGAATTAAACTGTGCTTGACTGGCAAACATAGGCTAAGTGCACTGAATCACTGACCCTCCCCTCTTCACCTGTCTTCAGTGAAGTCATGTCTACGAACAGTGCTGCTGGGGGTAGGTACCACCCGCCACGCTAAATTTAGTGTACTACAAAGAATCTGCCAAAAACATCTTATCCCAGCGAGGGCAACTGGTGGGGGTGGGGAAAGACAGGAAAATACCTCAGCCAGAATGCTATAGATTCAAAATAATACTGCCCAAAACTCAGCACATTTTTAAGCATAAATTCTTCTCAGATTGTTTTATGGCAATTGTCAATTTTATGTGTGCTGAAATAGTTGTTTTTTATCTAGTTTTATGGTTATTTGAAGAAAAAAGTTGATAATATTTGATAATATCCTCACCTGGGCAAAGTTAAAAACCATGTTCTATTTTAACCAAACTTAGGTAAAGTTATCCTTATATATAAAAGGCAGGTATATACAGTTTCTAGACATGCCACAGGAATTTCTTTGATATTGTACCTCCTTTAAAAAAATCTGATTTTAATTCAGTTGCCTAAATTTTTAGTACAATATATTGTTTCATGTATATTATTTAAAGGCTGGGAACAGGTTCTGAAAAAGTTCAAGCTATTTATCTATACCAAATATTTCAATCAATTTGTTTTTTAAAAAATCAGTCTATTCAACTAGCTAATCTAATAATTTTCTTTAGATGGTTTCCTTTAGTAAGGACATAATCAGTAATATACAATAGATACTGCTTATAAGAACCCCAACATGAGTTCTTTTTTAACAAATATAAATAATCATTGGAATGCTGTTTTTGGTTAAGTCTATCTTTAATTGCTATTATTTATCCATAAACATAAACTTATGTTATCATGTCACTTGCTTTTTGATTTTATTTTTTCAATCAATTTGATTTTTTAAAAATAATATTTATTTCTATTTATTTATTTGACTGTGCCAGGTCTTAGTTGCAGTGTGGGATATAGTTCCTTGACCAGGGATCAAATCCGGGCCCCCTGCACTGGGAGCATGGAGCCCTAGCCACTGGACCATCAGGGAAGTCCTTCAATTTGATTTCTAATGGTTGCATAGCATTCCATTCAATGAATTTATTATATTCTTCTAAACCAATTCTCTGCAGATATATACTTAGGTTATTTATAATATTTTGACAATAATAAAATGATGAAAATTATGTACACTCTCTTTTGCATGCACTTCAACTATTTTAGGATAATTTCTAAGAAATAAGTTAATGAGTAAAAGTTGTACACCTTTTTTTTTTTTTTTTTCTCACAAAACAACTGTGGCCTGTTTATTGTTTTTCAAAATAAAATGAAACAACATATATTCAAAATTCTACTATGATGGAAAGCTGAGCTGATATGGCTGATGCAGGCTATCTCCCAGGTTGTTTTCTGGAGCATTAGGTAGGTACACTGGGGGAGCAAAGGAGGGTAGGCTATTGGCCCACTAACACTTAATGAACACCTATACCAGGGCAGTCATCAGAAAAGCTGTACGCTAGTTTTGAGCATATGAAGCTCCTCCTGGCTCCAGAGAAGTTGGTCCAAGTTGCCACTGTCATTGCTGCCACTGCTGCAGCTCAGGCCTAGGGTGCCAATCTTGCATGCTGGGGGTTCCAGTCGCTGCTCTAACACAGGCTGGTCCAAAAGATACATGGTGTCATAATTCTCCAGCATAAGCTCTGCTGGGTCCTCAGTCTGACCTGGCATTCGACCTAAGGGGAAAGTATCCCATCGTACATCTTCTGAGCTAACTTGCCATGCGGAGTCCTGCAAAGCTCCTCTTTTTTGGGCTAAGAGCCTGGCATTCTCGGCAGTCGGGGACTCTTCCTCTGTAGAGAAAGGTCCCACCTCCATCCTGTCTTCCTCATCTTCATCATCATTATCGTTGTCATCGTGACCATCATCTTCCTCCTCTTCTTCCCACTTCTGGTGATCATTTTCTTCTTCTTCTTCATTTTCTTCTACCTGGTCTTCCACAGCTTCTTTGTTCTCCTTCTCATCTTCCTTGACATCATTCAGGTTGCCCTGCTCCTCCTGTTTCTGGGCTTCTCCTTCAGCCCCAGAGCTTGAGCCTGCTGGTTTGAGGATCAAATACAGGTTGTCCACTGTGTATGGAGACTTCCCAATGGGGGAAGCCTCTGAACCCTCCTGCACCAGGTTTTCTCCGCTCTGGGTATAAATGGAACAGATGCGTAGCAGCTTCTCCTGCTCCTCGTCTGGCAGGAACTGCCCCATGGCTTTGAAGATGAGCTGAAGGAGTTGGGGGCTGGCCCAGCAAGGTGAGCCCAAACAGGACTCAACCACCTGGGGCCAGTCAAGGGAGGCAGAGCAGTTGAAGAGCCTCCAGTTCTTTCTCGCTTCCCACTGGCTGGCAGAAAACCGGCGGGCATTCCGTCCAGTCTTGGTGTTAGCCACAATCAGTTCAGTGGTCCATCTGAGGATGTAGGTCGGCCGGATCCCAGTGTTCCCCAAGGCTGGCAGCTCAGACAGCATCCTCTCCAACAGGGCCTGCGTGAAGGTCTGGGAGTGCAGGCCCCTAAGCAGGGGCTGCCAGAATTGAGAGAACGGCTTTGGCACCAAGATGTCATCCAAGTCCACGTTTTCTTCATACTCTATCTGCAAAGCTGCCAACTGTTCAAACGTGGGGATGAGAAAGCCGTCATCCAGAAAAGCATCTAGCACAGCCTCCCTGTTCTCGAGTGTAATGCCCTTGAGCTCTTCCAGGATGCATTCTACAGGTGGGGACAGGTTATTCCACGCTTTAATGGCCTGAGGTAAATGCCTATATTTCTCCAGCACCTTAAACTGTTCCTCTTCATAGGATACCAGCAGTTCTCGGGCTCTTTCATACAACTGTTTATGTCTCAGAGCCTTTTGTAAAAGCGGATCAACCTCTTTGCCGTCTTTGTTGCTTTCACGGTCTCCATCAGTCTTGACATTCAGCTCTACACCTTTCTCCTCATCCTTAGGCTCTGGATTCTGTTCTGTGATGTCATCAACAACAATTTTCTTATCTTCCTCTTGGTCTGCTTCATCTGTCTCTTCCCTCTCCTCCTCCAACTCCCAGGTCTCTCTCAGGCTGTTCTCCATTTGGCGGCACCAATAGGTGTTCTGGAGCCAATCCAGGACAAAATAACAGCCCCTACGGCAGTCATTTATATGGGGCATTTTCTTGTGGGTTAACTCATGGCGAAGTTCAACAATCCAATCCTGAATGTTCACCTCCTGAGCCAGGAATTTGAGAGGGAGCTTGGCAAACTTTGTCTTCCTCTCCGAGATAAGGTTCACAAACCTGACCAATGCCATGCCATAGAGCAGTCTAAGTTCATCAGTGCCCAAGCCACCAGTTACATCCATGAGCTTACAGCGTACCAGGTCAGCAGTAGAAGCCACTGCCAGGGGGAGTTCGTTGCCTAACCTGCTCCTCCACACCGTGATGCGGTTCAGCGCGTACCGCTGCAATTTATAGTCGTCACTGAACAGATACACCATCACCTGATCCCACTCGGCCCTGCTGAGCCAGGCGACCACGATGCGCTGGGCCCAGAGTGGCGACGACCCTTTCTCTTTGACGCACTTCCCGCACCACGCACTCCACACAAGATCCATTCCCCGGGGACCCAGACCTGGCTCAATCTCGGATTCCGACCGGACATCGGGCTCAACATCGGGCTCAACATCGGGCTCAACGGGCTCAACATCGAGCTCAGGCCTTGTGCCGCCGCACTGAAGATCATCCTCCATCTCATGATCAGCTTCCATGTCACGATCAGCCATGTACACCTTTTTTACAGGATGTAGTAACTTTTGTCCTAAAATCTATAGACAAAAAGTGCCCATTTTCTTAGGCTATCATTTATACTAGATGTTAATTGGGAGGTTTCGATTGAATTTTCACATCTTCACAGCTGGCATTGCTATAAAATAACAATAATGCTAAAAGATTCTTGATAATGCCTCTTAAGAAATGCATAAATACGCAAAGAGAGAAGCATATAAAAGCCCTGGGTATCTGCATACCATAGTAGATAAGGTATTAAGTACTTAACTGTTTATTTGTCCATTTATAAAACATGTTGTAGGAGGATTAAATTGTATCCCAAAAGAGACATTAACTTGTATTATACTGAAGTATTTATTATTGCAGCATATGTAACAGATAATATTTGTTTACATTTTTAATTACTTACATTTTCAGCCAAGAAAATCTCTGAGGATAATGCTTCATTTACAAGAGTGTCCTGGCAAAAGACAACATAATGTAATCACATATTACCAACAATTCCATGACAACGATGCAGTGGTTTTAAAATGACTTCCAAATAAAAGCTTAATTATAGCAAGCTATAAAAAAATTAAACAGAAGACACAATAATGGTACTAAAATTAAATTAAGGCAAAAATCACACAGTACATAGAGATGTGAATAGAAATGAAGATACTGAAACTAAATACCTGGCATATTGTCCATTATGTTCTGGAATCCCATTGTTGAAGTCTAATTGCTCATTACTCAGAACTCACAATGCTAGATATGAAAGAGCCATAGGGATACACTCAATAGTCAGAATTGACTCAATGTATGGAGAAAATAAGGTACTTTCTATTAAAAGTCATTTCTATTTTTTTCTTTTCTGTTAGTGTTGATTGGGGGTATGGACCCGGGAAGCAGGATTACATTAATGAGAAGGGCAGGAACCACATCATCTTATCCATTTTTCAATTAATATATATGGTGTTGGTTGTAGTTTAGTCTTTAAGTCATGTCTGACTCTTTGCAATCCCGTGTAGCCCACTAGGGTAGCCCACTGTAGCCCACTAGGCTCCTCTGTCCACAGAATTATCCAGACAAGAATACTGGAGTGGTTTGCCATTTCCTTCTCCAAGGGTTCTTCCTCACCCAGGGATCGAACCCGGATATCCTACATTGGCAGGCGGTTTCTTGCATTGCAAGAGGATTCTTAACCAACTGAGCCACTAGGGAATCAGTAAATAGGCTGAAAATATCTAAAGTGTATTCTTTCTTATTGGTTTGGGAACATATTTTCAACTGAGTGTTTTAATATATCTGTACCTGGTGCCTTATAGACCTAAATTTTTAAATAAAGTGACAGAGCCATGGTGAAAACTTCAACTCATAAGCAGTTGGTGAAGTACAATCAGGAACATGTATTAGATAGAATCCAACCCTGAATATACATTGGAAGGACTGATGCTGAAACTGAAGCTGCAATACTTTGGCCACCTGATGTGAAGAGCTGACTCACTGGAAAAGACCCTGATGCCTGGAAAGATTGAGGGCAGGAGGAGAAGGGCGTGACAAAGGATGAGGTGGCTGGATGGCATCACCCAGCCAATGAACATGAGTTTGAGCAAACTCCAGGAGATGGTGAAGGACTGGGAAGCCTGGCGTGCTGCAGTCCATTGGGTTTCAGAGTCAGATACAACTTAGCAACTGAACAAGAAACCAGAAGGTTTATCTTTATGTCAGAGAGTAGAGCTGTTTTTCTTATATACATGAGACATTGCTGCAATTATGAGTTGTGGAAATCTAGTACAATTTATCTCTTCACAAAGCTGTCCACAATGTGAAAGAAGACAAGCTTTGTTATTCACACTGGATTCAACCACCCTGTGACATGGTAGGAGCTAGCCTGGCTATTCTGTATTTGTGAGCTGTATGGCACACGACTTCCAAGTAAAGTCACTAAAGATGTTTACTTTTAACATATCCATAAGGAGGTAAAATGAGGTCAATATGAGGGAAATTACAGAAGAGAAAATTGTGCTATGGTACAAGAGGGTTTAAGAAAGCATTATTGATCTTGCTAGATGCATTTAGAGGACATAAGTGGCGCTAGTGGTAAAGAACCTGTCTGCCAATGCAAGAGATATAAGAGACATGGCTTCGATCCCTGGGTCTGGAAGATCTCCTGGAGGAGGGGCATGGCAACCCACTCCAGTATTCCTGCATGGAGAATCCCATGGACAGAGGCAGGCTACAGGTCAAGGGGTTGCAAAAGAGGTGGACACAACTGAGGTGACTTAGCATGTATGCATGCAACTAAAATGTAAATACCAAAAGGAGAGTCAAAATTATACCTTAGAATATTATTTAGCTGCAATTGGATTTGTTATTTAATCTCAAAATGCTTTTGAGAATTTTATCTTACTGAAATCAAAACTAGATTACAAGCTGCATTTTATTTTAGTATCTAATGCCATCGGTTTTTCCTAGGGCCTGTGAGGAGCCACTTGTAACTCCAGAGTTGGTATAAAGATGAATAGAGGCTGAAGACATTTGAGATTTAACAGATACAGGAATAGCCTTCTCAGAACCTCTGTTATCTGACTAGAAGTAGAAATTTCTGAAAAACGAGGACTGTTAAGAATTCCCTCTTTGAGATTGCTTCTATGTTTAATATCTAAAGAAGAGTTCTGAAAATAAACATTTTAAACAAAGATGCAAATTATTTTTATCAAGAAGTTTTCGTAACTTTGCACTGTGAGCCTACTGCCATGAACATCAATGGTTTGGCCCTTAAGAGGAGTAAAAAGTAAAAGTGTTAGTCACTTGGCTTTTTCTGACTTTTTGTGGCCCCATTATTGTAGCCCACCAGGCTCCTCTGTCCATGAAATTCTCCAGGCCAGAATACTGGAGTGGGTGGCCATTCCTTCTCCAGGGGATCTTCCTGATCCAGGAATAGAACCCACGTGTTCTACATTGCAGTTGGATTCTTGACCATCTGATCCATCAGGGAAGGAAGCTGAGAACTAGTTTGAGACAGGAATCCTTTCCCAAGGTATACCCTTTATTACTATTTTCTAAATATAAGACCCTCATCTTTAACTCATTCTACAAGTCAAATTTTATTAATTTTCCCTATCTTAACTTAACCAGCCCAAACTATGCAAACAAATCTAGCAAGAAAATAACATTATTTTTTTCCACTTTATCAGAAATAACAATGATACTATTTTATTTACTGAGTACATACTATGTGTAAGTTACCACTCTAATTATTAAATTCACTTAATTCAATAATCTTATAGATTGGTATGATTATTATCCCTACAAGGAAACTAAGGTAAAAGTAGTTTCAATAACTTTCCTAAGATCATACTACTAATGAATACCCAAAGCACAAGTTTGAACCAAACCAGGATGGCACCAGAACCATGCTTCTGCTTAAACTTGTAAACTTCTATGCAAATAAATGGCCTCAATTTTGTAGAAAGAGAAGGAACAACTATGCATTTTAACTTCTCATAATATAGAGCTTAAGCAGGCAAAGGAATCACCAGTCCAGGTTCGATGCAGGATACAGGATGCCTGGGGCTGGTATACTGGGATGACCCAGAGGGATGGTATGGGGAGGGAGGTGGGAGGGGGGTTCAGGATAGGGAACACATGTACACCCGTGGCGGATTCATGTTGATGTATGGCAAAACCAATACAATATTGTAAAGTAATTAGCCTCCAATTAAAATAAATAAATTTTTTAAAAAAAGAAAGATTCTGCAGCAGAGAAAAACAAAAAAAAATCTTTGATAAAATATTAAAAAACAAACAAGGGTATCTAAGAGAGTAGGAAAATAAGAGGTTTCCTAAGGAAAGAAGTAGTAAGGAAGTCTTGATGTCTTTGTTTTCAGGCTGTTTGCTGATCTTCCTGGCACCACCTGGGAAAGCAGGACCAAAGTTAAGCAGCAGTCAGATATTACCCTCAAGAAGCTAGATGCCCCAGAAGTATAGAGCCTCTTGCAAGTGACTTAAAAAACAATCTATTACTTAAAGAACACTTACCAGTTTTTATTTTGCTTCTGACTGAAGTCAGAGAAATTGGGGGAAAAAGTTTCCCTTGGAAAATTTCTACTTATCACTCTATACTCATATGGTTTGGGAACTGGAATTCATTCCAATTTGGATTCCCCAAAATCTCAAGATAAATGTTAAGTTTAAAATGTTACTCAGTTAATAATCCTCCAGGCTCTAAGTAGAAGCATATACAAATCTTCTATGAAAGGTTCATCTTTAACCCAGTCCTCAAAGTATTCCCATAGATAGCATGTATAGACACAGTCTCATAAATTTTAAAAAATCACTAAAACAGGTACAAAGAACATATTATAGAGGGAATAATTATGGCTGATATGCACTGTTGTATGGCAGAAACCAACACAACATTGTAACGCAATTTCCCCCCAATAAAAAATCAATTAAAAAAAAAAACTCTATAAGACTGGCCCCAAATAGAAACTCTGGACTCCTGAGTCTCAAGCAAGCTCTCTGGGCCAAAACTGCACACGTATTGCTGCATCTCACTACTGGAGGAGTGGGTTCAGCATGATCTCTCCTAAGAGGAAACACTTTGGAAGCCTGTATCAGGATTCCTCCAGATTGCCTAGTACATTTTTTAGTATTGCTGATCACTGCAATAAAACACACTGAGGTTTAAAAAAAAAAAAAAACATTATAAATGAGTATAAGCAGAAACAATACTCCTGCCTGGAAAATCCCATGGACGGAGGAGCCTGGCAGGCTGCAGTCCATGGGGTCGCTAACAGTTGGACACGACCGAGCAACTTCACTTTCACTTTTCACTTTCATGTGTTGGAGAAGGAAATAGCAACCCACTCCAGCGTTCTTGCCTGGATAATTCCAGGGACAGGGGAGCCTGGTGGGCTGCCATCAATGGGGTCTCACAGAGTCGGACATGACTAAAACAACTTAGCAGTAGCATCAGTAAGCAGAAATAATAAACCTCAAAATCAAACTCACAAAGACTGCAGATGTTTGAATAAATATAAACCATAAAATAGAATATAAATAAGAATGTTTAGCATATTTTTTAAAAATAGAATTATTCATGTGATGAAGAATTAGAGAGTAAAGATTTGCAGAAGTGTGAAAAGAATTTCTAGAAAAGATTGTTGTTTTTAGTCACTAAGTCGTGTTTGACTCTTTTGCAACCCTATGGACTAGAGCCCACCAAACTCCTGTGTCCATGAGATTTCCCAGGCAAGAATACTGGAATGGGTTGCCATTTCCTTCTCCAGGGGATCTTCCTGAACCAGGGATTGAATCCGCATCTCTTGCTTAGCAGGCGGATTCTTTACCACTGCGCCACCTGGGAAACCCTCTAGAAAAGATAATACACAGTAAATACATGTAGAAGTTCATGAAATAACAACAACAACAAAAAAAGACAAGGTTAAAAGGGAAATAATTAAATTGAAAGATTTTTAAAGCAGCCAGGTATAAAATAGACTACCAAAAAGCAATAATTGCACAGATAACTGATTTCTTATTAAGAAAAACATATATAAAGGAGGTTAAAAGATTTATTTAAATAACAATATAACTGTACATAAGGAATTAAATATCCAGCAAAGACATGTAATTTCTTCAAAGAAGAAAAAAGTAGTTTTTTTTTAATAGTAAGAAGACTGAAAAAATTAATCCTAAACATTCTTATCACAAGGAAAGAAGGTATATTTTTTCAACTTTATATCCATGAGATGACGTATGTTCATTAAACTTACTATGGTAATCATTTCATGATGGACATAAGTCAAACATTATGCTGTGTACCTTAAACTTTTACAGTGCTATAGGTCAATTGTGTATGAATAAAACTGGAAGAAAGAAAACACATTCTGGTGTCAACTGAGAAGGAGTGTTAGTAACATATCTGTCCTATAGATCCAGTTGCTAGAAAAGTTTTCCCTTTTCCTTCTTTTCCCCTGTAAGTGTTATATTTTTTCCAGTGTTTGTCAAGAAGCTCCCATGTCAGGACTTTTGAACTGTTATTCTCTTTTCCCAGAATATGTTTCCTCCAGTTAATTGCTTGACTTGGTCCCTCATTTAATTCCGGTTTTAGAAAAAGAGAGGAAGGGGAGGGGGTGGAGGAGAAGGGAGAAGAAGAAAGAAAACTGAGAGTCAAAAGCTAAGGAACGCCCTCCTCGAGGTTCAAGAGGGAGGGGACATACGTATACTCATGGCTGACTGAATGTTGATGTTTGGCAGAAACCAACAAAATTCTGCAAAGCAATTATCCTTCAATTAAAAAATAAATATTTCTTAATTGCAAAAAAAAAAAAAGCTAAGGAAATCTTGATGTATGTACTTTTTTCAAGAAGAAGAAAGATATGAGATGAAAAATGCAATTGCATGAAGGAAAATGTTAAAACAGATATACTTGTTCTATAAGACTGTAATAATAACTACTTTGTGGGGTTGGCATAAAATCAAGACAGAATAAAAATTTTGTACAACAATAACATTTTAGGAAGTAGGTAATCAGTCTAAACATTCTAAATTCTAGCATTATTTGAGAGAAGGGAAAAAATTTTTACTAAATATAGGTTTTATTAAATTACATATATAAGTAAAAATTTCCAAATTAATGAGATTATAACATGTAACTCCCCAATGAGTAGAGAAAATATTAGACTTACTATTTGCAAAATATTAGACTTATTATTTCTTTCTTTCAAAGAAAATGTTTACATATTACTGGCCAATTGTTGGAATTTAAGAAAAAAATTTAGGTTAAAAAATATTTTAAATTCAATATACAAAGGTGTAAAAGTACAAATCAATGCAACAAAATGACATAGTATAAATTTACAAAACCATTAGAAAGTAAAGTACCATAAATAAATCTAAAAATTATGTGTAAGAACTTTATGTAGAAAACAATAAAATGTTTTACGTAGAAATGTTTCTGTGTAGAAAACTATATAGTCCATGGAATTTCCCAGGCCAGAATACTGGAGTGGGTAGCCTTTCCCTTCTCCAGGGGATCTTCCCAAGCCAGGGATCAAACCCAGGTCTCCCACACTGCAGGCAGGTTCTTTACCAGCTGAGCCACAAGGGAAGCCCAAGAATAGTGAAGTGAGTAGCCTTTCCCTTCTCCAGGGGATCTGCCCAACCCAGGAATCAAACCACGGTCTCCTGCATAGAAGGCGCGTTCTTTACCAACTGAGCTATCAGGAAATTCCATAAAATGTTACTGAAACACATTTAAGAACCTAACTAAATAAAGAAGCATGGCATGTGCACGTGTAGGAAGAATCAATTCTGTAAAAATATGAATTCTATCTAACTTGATCTATAGATACAATGCAATTTCAGTCAAAATCACAACAGTTTTTTTTTAATTAAGGATGATGACCTAATTCTATGATACATTTGGAAGATTAAAGATAGCAAATATCCAATATTCTCCTAAAAGAACAAGTTAGAGGGCTTCCTATTAGATACCAATATTAATTACAAAGCTAACATTTAAAGCAGTGCCATTTTGGTGTAGGAATAGATGAATAGACCAATGCAACAGTTTGAGAGCAAACATGTAGAATTCAGGAAAACATGTAGATTTAAGGGATGAGAAAGCTAGATATTCAGATCAGTAGAGAAAGAATGAACTATTCAGTAAATGGTTTGGTTATTGTTATCCTTCAAAAATAAATGAAAGCAAAAAATAAATGCTACTTTAAAACACACAGGAAGATTAGAAACATAACACCAAAGCAATTTTTTTTTTTATATTTTAGAAAAAACTATCATCTTTTAGGTAGCACAAAACATAAAGGAAAAATAAATTGGACCTTACTAAAATGGAAACTTTATATTCATTAAATGAGAAGATGAGATAAAGAACAATACAAACTATACAAATATAAACTAGAACTGAAAGAAGACAATTATGAAACACACAAGACAAAGAATTAGCATTTATAATATATAAAGAACTCCCACAAATCAATAAAAAGGTCAAAAGCTCAATAAGATAAAAGAACAAATGACATAAGTATTTCAAAGAAAATAAAAAACAAATGACATACAAACATATTAAAAGTTATTCAACTTCTGTAGTAATCAGAGAAAATTAAACTTATAAATATGTACTGTATTTCACAGTGCAGTTATCAATTTGATTGATATCAATCAGATTATAATTAAAATATTGGTAATCCTAAATCTTGACGATGATTTAGAATAGTGAAACTCTCATATATGAATGAAACTGTGAGTAGCATAATTTTGCAAAATGATTTACACTATCTAATAAATTTAAAAGTACGCATATTCTTTGATTCAGAAATTTCAATTCCAGATGTAGAACTCAGAGATATATACAAGATGTTCACAGAAACACATTAATGCTAAAAATAAAATTTGAAACTTCAAAACAATCTAAACAGTATTTACCAAGAGTATAATGGATTTAACAGTATATTTGAAACAATGTATCTTAAAAATTATACTATCGCTGGCAGCAAAAATAAATGATCTACAAATTAACACATTTTTTAAAAATTCATAAAGTTGAATGGAAAACAGCAATTCATTAAAAGATACAGACAGTATGATTTAATGTGCATAAAATTCAAAACTAATAAAAAGTAAATTAAAAAATTAAAACCAGGGTAACTACTTACGTGATAAAACCATAATAAGAGAATTGAATTGTTCCCATACATTATACATATTTCACGCATGATATGTTTTACACAGAGCAGTCAAAATCAATGAAAAAACATGCTCCACAAGTAAAATATTTATCGCATAATGGTTGTTCTGACTTGCATGCTCTTTAAGCTTTAACTGTAGTTCTACTTTTTGTATATGGTTTGCTCAGCTTGGTACAAGAAAATTACAATCAGTTAATTCAAAATTGCATTTTCCCCAGCGAGTCTTATTAGTGTCAAGCAAGAACACAATTTTTATGTTTGGATTTGTAAAATGACATGGCTTGAGGGTTCCTACAGTTTCTGTTACACTGTTACTTTAAATAGTAAATACAGCTCCAAATTTAAATATGTGCTTAAAGAGAGAAATAACAATGAAGACCATAGTGATATACAGATACTCTTAGCTCTTCCTGGAAGAGTCAAATCTATGTTTTGTTTTTTTTTTTCTTTGTAGTTTTGTTTTACTGTCCTTTAAAAGGTATAAGGATAATAAACCTTTCAAACTATTCAGGAAACATAAAATTTGAAGAGAATACAAACCCATTTTTCAATTTTTATGACTAAAATATATCACCATCTGCTTGGATAAATTAACAAGTGACATTATTTGTCTTAAAATATTTTTTTCCATTTCTTCTAAAACTGCATAATTTCTTACCAGCAGAAAATCTAACAAAAGTCAGGTAGACAACCAAAATAGACATCATTAGTAAGGAAAAATTCTGTACCCCAGAAAAAAACTTGCTTTGGACTTCAAAACAATATTCATATATGGATTACACCTGATTAAAAATTATTTTTACTTAATAAGTTAATGATATTCACCTGCTTCTATTTTCAATATGATCATTTATTTTAGACAGTTACTATTACATGCATAAATCCATGCAGAAATGCACACATTCATAGGCATATACATGTGAAATATCAAGTCAAAGCTTGCTGCTGCTGCTAAGTCGCTTCAGTCGTGTCCGACTCTGTGCGACCCCATAGACGGCAGCCCACCAGGCTCCCCTGTCCCTGGGATTCTCCAGGCAAGAACACTGGAGTGGGTTGCCATTTCCTTCTCCAATGCATGAAAGTGAAAAGTGAAAGTGAAGTCGCTCAGTCATGTCCGACTCTTAGCAACCCCATGGACTGCAGCCCACCAGGCTCCTCTGTCCATGGGATTTTCCAGGCAAGAGTACTGGAGTGGGGTGCCATTGTAAGGCTAAACTTATCTAATAAATGAGATGAAAATAAAGCAAAAAATCACTTAGTCATAAGAAAATTTTAAGACTTTGACTTCACAGTGAAATTGAACTTTTAAAAAGCTCCAAGCTCTAATAAAGCAAGGATTCATTATCAAAAGTTTCTGTGAAAAGGAAACAGAAAAATATTAATGACTTGAAGGGACTAAAAATAAGATGACCTCAGTCTTTAAAAGGGGAACATGGAATTATAGAATCTAGTGAAGACACATTTAATACAATTTAACTTGAGAAATTACATGGCCTTCAGAAATTACCATCAGAAATTACCATCCTGGCCACATCACTGTGAGACATATCCCTGGTCATAGATTAATCTGGACATTCTGGCTTTTGTTAACAATATTCTAAAAAGTGTTGTAGCACCTTTTAGTTACAATTCCATTCCTAACATTGACAAACTTATTGAAAAGGTTTTTTAAAAACATAAGTAAACCTAAGTTTATTTTGGGTTGTATCTCTATTAATTAGGACTGTAAAATGCAATTAATAGAAATGAACTCAAGTTAGTTTAAGATATAAATCCCAACATTATAAATAAATCAGGAGTACATTATAACCCCAAAGGAGAAAATATGCAGCGGAACATTATGAAAAAGAAATTTCATTGGTAGTTTCTCTCTCTGTGAATGGGTTTTCTCTGCCTCTCAGTCACCACCATGCAGTGGGTGGTGCATGAAGAGTGGCACCCCATACTTGTAAGTTCACAGTTGCTCCTAACTCAGCAGGGATATACTAAAATCAATTATGAGATCCCTGGGAAGAAAAATATTTTTTCTTCTCAGGTTGAAGAGTTCTCTTTTGGCTCAACAGGAATAGGAAGACTGATTACGTAATCAAGTATAGCTGACAAAGGCAATTGCAATAGTGGCTATGTATAAGTTGGAATAATACTGCAGGGGGTATTTATTACAATTTCAGTGGGGGTTTATTACTAACTCTGGGCCCACTTACTAAACCTGGGAATTTGGGTTGTCTCAAGGAGTCCATATTTGGACCTATAGTGATTGTATTATTACAACATTGTACAGATTAACAGACATTAACCTATGCTAATGTACATGTTGTTGGCTTCAGGTCAGTTCAGTCACACAGTCATGTCCGACTCTTTGCGACTCTATGAACCACAGCATGCCAGGCCTCCCTGTCCATCATCAACTGCTGGAGTCTACCCAAACCCACGTCCACTGAGTTGATGATGCCATCCAACCGTCTCATCCTCTGTCCTCTCCTTTTTCACCATCTGCAGTGATTTTCCACTGTTTCCCCATCTATTTGTCATGACGGGATGGGATCAAATGCCATGATAGTAGTTTTCTGAATGTTGAGCTTTAAGCCAACTTTTTCATGCTCCCCTTTCACTTTCATGAAGAGTCTCTTTAGTTCTTCTTCACTTTCTGCCATAAGGGTGGTGTCATCTGCATATCTGAGGTTATTGATATTTCTCCCGGCAATCTTGATTCCAGCTTGTGCTTCCTCCAGCCCAGCGTTTCTCATGATGTACTCTGCATATAAGTTAAATAAGCAGGGTGACAATATACAGCCTTGAGGTACTCCTTTTCCTATTTGGAACCAGTCTGTTGTTCCATGTCCAGTTCTAACTGTTGCTTCCTGACCTGTATACAGGTTTCTCAAGAAGCAGGTCAGGTGGTCTGATATTCCCATCTCTTTCAGAAGTTTCCACAGTTTATTGTGATCCACACAGTCAAAGGCTTTGGCATAGTCAATAAAGCAGAAATAGATGTTTTTCTGGAACTCTCTTGCTTTTTCCATGATCCAGCAGATGTTGGCAATTTGATCTCTGGTTCCTCTGCCTTTTCTAAAACCAGCTTGAACATCTGGAATTTTACAGTTCACGTATTGCTGAAGCCTGGCTTGGAGAATTTTGAGCATTACTTTACTAGCGTGTGAGATGAGTGCAATTGTGCAGTAGTTTGAGCATTCTTTGCCTTTCTTTGGGATTGGAATGAAAACTGAGCTTTTCCAGTCCTGTGGCCACTGCTGAGTTTTCCAAATTTGCTGGCATATTGAGTGTAGCACTTTCACAGCATCATCTTTTAGGATTTGAAATAGTTCAACTGGAATTCCATCACCTCCACTAGCTTTGTTCGTAGTGATGCTTTCTAAGGCCCACTTGACTTCACATTCCAGGATGTCTGGCTCTAAGTGAGTGATCACACTATCACGATTATCTGGGTCATGAAGATCTTTTTTGTACAGTTCTGTGTATTCTTGCCATCTCTTCTTAATATCTTCTGCTTATGTTAGGTCCATACCATTTCTGTCCTTTATTGAGCCCATCTTTGCATGAAATGTTCCCTTGGTATCTCTAATTTTCTTGTTGTTGGCTTCAGGACACTTTAATTGTATTGTGAAGGGAACCGAGTAGTGTGCTTCCTTTTGGTGTGACTGCCCTGTGAGGAAGACTGTGAGATAAGTAGACCCTTGAGTACCATCTGCCTGAGTACGTGGCTGACCCAATTATCTCTGAGGGTAATATGAAGGAAGCAAGTAGAGTATATTGTTTATGCTGCATTTATCTTTGATGCATACTTTTTTTCACAGATGGTGAGTTATTTAGGGGCCAAGAACGAGGTTTTCAGGAGTACTATAGCATCGAGGCTATATGGACTGCTGTTTGTGATATACTATCACAGTCCAAACTATAGCTTTGCCATTTACTAGTTGCATGGCCTCCATCAAGTTAAGTAACCTATCTGTTCAGAAGTTTCCTCATCTTTAAATCTGGGATAAAAATAGATTAAAGAAATTAATCCTAGTAAACTGCTTAGAACAATCCCTGGAAGACCGTAAGCACTCAATGTTCTGGTTGTTTTATAAGAGGTGATTTTATGAGGTGCTATATTCCTGGCTTGCCAATTCTTTGTAACAAAGCCAGGTACCAAGGCTGATCTACTGTGAAGGTATTTAACGTTGCTCCTGAGTTGTTTCTGACTTCCCAAGGCTTATCAACGTATTTTGTTTTGTTTTTTTTTCTTCTTAAAGTACACCCCAAACTGTATCAACTTCAAGCCCAATAGAACCTAATTCCACCTCTGGTCAAGTAGGGTGGACTGATTTAGATAACTATTCAGAACTTTAAGAAAAACTACTTTATTCTTACTGTATATAAGAATAACAATAACTAGAAAAGTACAAGGATTATACAGTAGGGCTGTGACCATAACAAAGTGCAGCAATGCTATCGTTTTAACTGCTGACTCTACAGTCTTTTTAGGGGGAAAAGCTATCATTACTCTTGCCTGGAAAATCCCATGGATGGAGGAGCCTGGTGGGCTGCAGTCCATGGGGTTGCTAAGAGTCGGACACGACTGAGCGACTTCATTTTCACTTTTCACTTTCATGCATTGGAGAAGGAAATGGCACCCACTCCAGTGTTCTTGCCTGGAGAAGCCCAGGGACGGGGGAGCCTGATGGGCTGCCATCTATGGGGTCGCATAGAGTTGGACACGACTGAAGCGACTTAGCAGCAGCAGCAGCAGCAGAGTTTCTTGAAATAGTGGATAGGATTCCCAGCCCTTGGTTGCCATCACTAAGCCTTGAAAGGAAGAAGAAATTAGAAAAAATTGCTCTATGTAATCAAAAGGGAGAAGAATTTGAAGTTCCCCAAGCAATCCGTACAAGGGAGGTGGAGGAAAGGAAAGCAGAGAGAGAAAAGCTGCACTTGGAACAAAGTGACTCCTCCTAGGGAGTCTTCTAAATTCTCAATAAAGTCTTTCAAGTTTGTAAAAGTTGTGAGTGAGTATTTATTTTGGGAACTGAAGAGGTTGAGTTCCACCCATTTAGCTTATGAGGACACAGGGCCTCTAAAAATGTAATGGCCGTGGGAGTATGTATAAATCTCAGAGATGGTGCATGGTTTGTGTGCCCCCAGAGACAGATGCTAAGACAAGGGTTCTAGTGCAAATAGTTTATTTGGGAGGAGAAGAAACCCCATGTAGGAAGCAAGAAAATGAGACAAGGAAGGAAAGGCAGCCCAAAAATGTTCCTTAGTAAGCGATCTACCACTGTGGGTGACTGGACTTAATCCTGTTGGGGAAAAGGGAGCCAGTGTGAAACACACACCTCAGAGTTATTCTCCCCAAAGGACTGGGGTACTTATGTATCATTGCTGTCAATCATTGGTTAAGGACTACTCCCAGAGGCTATTTATTGGTACTTTTGCCCCAAGAGATAGAGGTAAATATGCAGGTGCTGGAAGTTGGAAATTGAATGAGGCGATATGGGCAGGCAGGGCATCAACATTATACTCCAGTGGAGTTTTGATTTCCATTCACTCTGGAATGGACGGGAATTTAAGGAGAAGTTCACTAGATTTCTGAAGGTCAGAGGAACTCCCAATGTCTCCTGAACTGCATTACTGTATTTTATTTAGTTTTAAATTCACACCCACAAAGCACTGATTTTCCTTTAAAGAAAGTCTTTACACAGATATGGCTGGGAGATGACATTATGAGAGAGTGAGTTAGATATGTATTTTCCCCTTGAATCATTCAGTTTCTAATGATTCTCTTCTAAATGTCCATTTTCTCTGTCCAAAGTCCTCCAATATTGAGATGGTTTTCCTTTTGCATAGTGCCACTAAAATTAGTTTAAAACCCTTCACTCTCCAATTTTAATACAAAAGCTTTAAAATGATATTTAAAGGCATCTATTTTCTCTAAGAATTGCTTATCTATTTGAAATGTTCTTATTTATGTCTCTATTTCTATAATTTCATAATCTGCAGTATTAAGGTTTTATTCTTCTTGCTTTTGAAAAGAAAAAAAAAAATTCCAGATGTAGCCCAAACAGAAAAAATTCCTAGGTTTATAAAGAAATGTAGATATCATTCCATTGTCAGCATAACCCTTTTAAACATATGCACATCCTCTTCTCCAATTGTAGCAGCTCAAAGATTAACTGTTTAACCATCTCACATAACATTGTGTAGTCTCTGCAGGCATCATGTTTGATATGTGTAAATGTTCAATGCATACCTATAAACTGATATGTAGGAAAAAGAAAAATGATCAATGACTTCATTTACCTTGAAATGATACACTTAGGTCTGATAGAAATGTGAATAAATTCAATAATTTGGGGGATATGCATTATCTTTCTTTCAGTCACCTCTCTAGAAGTTATTAATTGTTGGTTTTCTATCTAGTGTTTCATGTATCTTTTTTATTTCTAATAGTTTCAACCCCAGTATTGAATTTTCTTTGGCCTGAAAACATTTCATTCCTTTCCCAGTGAACAATGATTTCCTTTTCTTCCATCCTTTAACTTCCACAATAGAGTTTCAATACTGGGGGCCATTCCACTCTCCATGATTATGAAGACAGCTCTGGTTCTCTTCCTTCACAGTTCCACAAGGGTTATCAACCTGCTTTCTCTCTACTTCAGGTAGAAGTTTTTCTTCTGAACCAATTATCCTCCCTATCTTTGTCCTCTGAAGAATTGGTTTTCCACTCCCAGCTATTTTCTCTCTTAGGGTAAGTTTTCTGTCTGGGTCATTTTGCTTATTTCTCTACCCTCTTAAAAAGTGGATTCCTCTGCCTTAGAGAATTCTCAATTTCACATAGTATTTGACATGTTTAAAATTTATTCGATTCAGAGGGAATTTTGTTTTGCTACTATTTGAGAAGTGCAAAGCAAGTCATCAGTTCAAAAACACAGAAACATATGTTACCTAAAGAAACAACCCACAGATGTATTTTGCAGGTGTTATAAAAATCATCTTGTGGTGAATTATCCAACTGGGTTTTACCTCCCCTTAACCACCAATACGGAGAAGGCAATGGCACCCCACTCCAGTACTCTTGCCTGGAAAATCCCATGGACAGAGGAGCCTGGTGCGCTGCAGACCATGGAGTCACTAAGGGTTGGACATGACTGAGCGACTTCACTTTCACTTTTCACTTTCATCCATTGGAGAACGAAATGGCAACCCACTCCAGTGTTCTTGCCTGGAGAATCCCAGGGACGGGGGAGTCTGGTGGGCTGCTGTCTATGGGGTCGCACAGAATCGGACAGGACTGAAGCAACTTAGCAGTAGCAGCAGCAACCACCAATAGCTACAAACTCTGAAAATTATTAAACATTGCAAACATTTTATCAATGACTAAGAAATGTTTCTTAGTTTAACAACCAATTTTTGTAATTTGTTGGCTATACCCTAATATTTATCTTATTAACAACAAAAGATGATTGAGTATGTACATCAAAACTGATTCTTTATGTAAATAACTCTTAACGCCTAAATATTTGTCTTAAGAACTCCAATATTATATTAGGAAAGGTTGACAGTTGTCACAAACCCATAAAAGTAGGACAGACTGCAATAGCAATGACACCCAGAAGACAGGAAGGGACTATGCAATGGCTTTTTGATTCACCCATGAAATCATTCTTCTCATATAATTAATTAAGGAGAGAGAACCCTAGCAGTTACACAGGCAAACATATAATCTTTCTGGCCGTGGGGCAGAACATGTGTTCCTTGGAGGGATTCAGACTTCTCAAACAGTAGTAGTAGGTAATAGAGAATTCAAGTCAAAGCAAAAGTTTTTGAGATTGCCTAGAGGCTCTCTCCACTTACACAATGGACTTAACATTAAAACCAAGAAAATACATACAGTCGTAAATCTGGCAAAGAGAGACCTTGGCCAAGTTTTTTGTCCTGGATCACCAGGATTATTTTCCATTTAACTCATACACTTGAAGCTGCTATGGTTTCTTCATCCTTCTCAATATAGTCATTGTAATTACAAGAGTATTCAAATCAAGATCAGTGTCAAGCCTATACTTCAGGAGCTGAAAGCCCCTCAGATCACAGAGACTGGAAAGGGAGAGAGAGTTGGTCCTTTATAAGTGATTAGGCAGTGATTATTTTTTGCTTCCCTGGTGGCTCAGTGGCAAAGAATATGCCTGCCAAGCAAGAGACATGGGTTCAATCCCTGGGTCAGGAAGATAACCTGAAGAAGGAATTGGTAACCCATTCCAGTATTCTTGCCTGGGGAATCCCATGGACAGAGGAGCCTGCTGGGCTACAGTCCATGGGGTCACAAAAGAGTCAGATGCAACTTAGCAACTTAACAGCAGTAGCAGCAGTGATGGTGACGGTGACAGGAATCCAGGCCTCCTAGTGGATGACTAAGAGATATTTCTTGGTTACTGTTATGTTTTACCTTCTCAAATATGTTACTATTATTTGATGTGTGATAATAGATTTCAGTCCTGTCCTCCACTTCCTGCTTTCTGCACCCTTTCTGCATGGTTAGGTAGTGTTTTACTATCTTCTTCTAGCCACTCTATACCCATGTACTGTAAAATACAGAGGCATTACTCAACACTCATTGAGAGTAGAAGATTTTGCATCAATATGCAAATCTACATGAAAGTCACTTGGTCATGTCTGACTCTCGGCAACCCCATTGACTGTACAGTCAATGGAATTCTCCAGGCCAGGATACTGGAGTGGATAGCCTTTCCCTTTTCTACGGGATCTTCCCAACCCAGAGCTCAAACCCAGGTCTTCCACATTGCAGGCAGATTCTTTACCAGCTTAGCCACAAGGGAAACCCAAGAATACTGGAGTGGGTAGTTTATCCCTTCTCCAGCAGATCTTCCCAACCCAGGGATCGACCTGGGATCTCCTGCATCGCAGGCAGATTCTTTACCAACTGAGCTATCAGGGAAGCTAGCAATGTTCTTAATGCCTCTAGATGAGCTCTTTCAATTTTCACAACAGTAGATACCATTGTTACCCTAACTATTTTACACAGGAAATCTAATTGGTATCTTTGTTGGTGGTTTAGTCACTAAATTGTGTGTGACTCTTGTGACCTGTAGCCTGCCAGGCTTCTCTGTCCATGGGATTTTCCAGGCAAGAATACTGGCGTGGGTTGCCATTTCCTTCTCCAGGGTATCTTCTCAGCCCAGGGATTGAACTTGGGTCTTCTGCACTGCAGGCAGATTCTTTACTGACAACTACCAGGGTTACTGATTGGTACTCTTGAAGTCACAACAATAGAAGGAGTTAGAATTTGAACACAGGCAGTCTGTTTCTAGAGTCAGAACAATTAACAACTATTTCACCTAAGTAGGATGAAAACCAGGGAGAAATCATGTCACAGGAACCAGTGTAAGGAAAAGTTTCAAGAAGGAGATAATGGTCAATAGAGGCAATAGTGCTCAGGTAGGTTATGTAGGATAAGGGCGGAGATGCATCCGTTGGATTTAAACACAGAGAAACCACATTACTGAGGATGGTTTGAGACAGTGGAGACCTGGAGTAGGGTGGTGAGGTGGGAAGATGAGTTTAATGAGAAGATACAGGACTAGGAGGCGAGGCCATGAAAACACTAACTGTTCAATAGTCTTTCCAAAAATTGAACGCTCTAAACAAAGTGAGATGAGATGGCTATGAGAAGGAAGATACAAGTATGGTTTTTAGGTAGCAACTCCAAATCACTAAGGCACACATAGACTTCAAACTAACCGGGTTTGCAGATTTACCCAGTATAAAGCTGGGGACTGTATTGAACTGCTTTTTTATGTCAGATGCCCTAAGAACCTGCTAGTTTCCTACTTTGTTCAGTAAAACACCTGGAAATGTTGCCTAAAGAGCACACCAAGAAACGTTTTTCAGTTCATTAACAAAAAAATAAATAAATAAATCTCATGGTAAGTCTAGACCTTACCTTACGTAGGCAGTATGAGAACCCAGTCCCTTCACTATTATTAACAGATGGCTTCACCTAATCTATAATAAAACAAAAACTACAACAAAGAAACTATTCAATATGAGATTATCAATTAAATAGTCCACTTTCCAAGTTAAACTTCCAAACGAGTAAAACATATTTCTTATTTTGAAAACATCAGCTAGCTCTAGACATCTCAGAAATATATGAAAGGAAACCAGCATTCTTGGTAGCCATAAAAAAGTAAAAAGTATTGGAAAATACTGCTGCAGAGAATAGCACAAGCGTTCTGTAAAGTGTTTTCGTGGGACAGATGTCCTCATAAATTCTTGATAAAGAAAAAGAAAAAAAAATGATGTGATGGCAAAAGAAGAAAAAGGGATGTATTGAAAGGGATGTGTTGTAGTGGTTCCAATGGAATAAATTAAATGTATATTCTGTGTTTGTGTGTATGTGTGTATTTTTCATGGGGTTCTCAAGGCAAGAATACTGAAGGAATTTGTTATTCCCTTCTCCAGTGGACCACATTTTGTGTATATGTATGTATATATATTTAACTCCAACAAAATTCTAGAAAATATCATTAGGAGAGTAATTATAAATATATAAATATTAATATAAGGTAGTACATAATGCTGCTAAGTCGCTTCAGTCGTGTCCGACTCTGTGCAACCCCATAGACAGCATCCCACCAGGCCCCGCCGTCCCTGGGAGTCTCTAGGCAAGAACACTGGAGTGTGTTGCCATTTCCTCCTCCAATGCATGAAAGTGAAAAGTGAAAGTGAAGTCGCTCAGTCGTGTCTGACTCTTAGCGACCCCATGGACTGCAGCCTACCAGGCTCCTCTGACCATGGGATTTTCCAGGCAAGAGTACTGGAGTGGGGTGCCATCGCCTTCTCCATAGTACATGATAGGAGAAGGCAATGGCACCCTACTTCAGTACTCTTGCCTAGAAAATCCCATGGATGGAGGAGCCTGGTGGGCTGTAGTCCATGGGGTCACTAGGAGTCAGACACGACTGAGTGACTTCACTTTCACTTTTCACTTTCATGCCTTGGAGAAGGAAATGGCAACCCACTCCAGTGTTCTTGCCTGAAGAATCCCAGGGACAGGGGAGCCTGGTGGGCTGCCGTCTATGGGGTCGCACAGAGTTGGACACGACTGAAGCGACTTAGCAGCAGCAGCAGCAGTACATAATAAGTACTCACTAAAGTAGGTATTATTAATTCTATAAGATAAAATTCAGTTTCAGATGGCTGAAGGTTAAAAACAATATATTTAAGAACACAAGACTTAGAAGTTCCAAGGCATAGCAAACTATGGGACAGAGACTAATTTAGAAATACCACAACCAAATGTAGAAATCATAGGTTCACAGAATATTAGAGCTTGGAGGAATTTTAGAAACATTTAGCTATTTCTTTTACAGATAAAGGAATGACATAAATCTGTTAGGTTTCCTATGAATGGCCTATGTGTTGAATGGAGAGCTTGCCTCCCATGACATGTGATATTTTACTAGAGAAGAAAAAATAATGTACAGTAGACGGACAATTCATTTGTGGCTGACTTTGAATGTTTTACAGGAAATAAGAAGAACATGTTTAAATTACTTATAAGAGAAAGTGTCCTAAAGGCAAGAGCAGTTTAACAATGGAATAGCCACCCAAAGAGGTCATTGAGGAAACATCAATAAGACATTCAGAAAGAGATTAAATATATTTCTAAAGGGAATAATAAAACTGCCTGGCAATAGCGTGCATTAGGTACAGAGGTCTGAATACAATGACCTGTCATTTTCCCCATACTCCCGGTGTCTATGATTCACGTAAAATAATTATGACAGCAAATAGAGGTAAGGTGAATATCAAAGGGAGAAAAATCATGAGAAAAAAATCTAAAAGGACTACCAGAACTGACACGATAGCACAGAAGAAAATCTTTTTCTGGTTGAAGAGCTTACTAAGCAGCATTCTGTTGGTACTTTTTTCTGCTTCTGTCTAGAGGAGCAATGGCAAGACACTCACCATTCTGTCAAAAGACAAGATGTTTCAGAACTGTTTCCAATCCTTAAGAGAAGCACAGGCTGCCTTTAAGTTTTTATGGTCTCATCATTGAAGGGACCAAAAATATAACTTCCATAAGAACGTATAGTCAGAATAAGCATTCAGTGCATTTAGTAACTTGTGAAGGTTTATGCTGATAGCAATAATGTTATAATGCAGGATCATAAAATCAGAAAATGTTTTAGCTGTAAGAAACTTTAAAGATCTTTAAGCATAAAACCTTGTGTGATTGGAAAACCTCATTTGATTGGAAAAGAGTAGTATGGACTTACGGTCAATGCTAAGGCACATTTTAGAATATAATCACACTTCTCTAGTGGCTAAGTAGTAAAGAATCTACCTGAAAAGTAGGAGATCCAGGGTCAGGAAGATCCCCTGAAGGAGGAAATGGCAACCCACTTCAGTATTCTGGCCTTGAAAATTCCACGGACAGAGGAACCTGGCAGGCTATAGTCCATTCGGCCACAAACAGACACGACTGAGTGGCTAAACAACAAAAAAAATTGGTAGTTTCTACTTTTTAATGAAAAGTAGTAAACATTCTGTCCATTGACTTTTATAGTTATGTTGTCAATTCTAAATGCTTAAATTAAAAGAGTACTGAAACGAAATATCACAGAACAAATACAATTTGCTTAAATACAGAATGATTTCTTCTTGTTTTTAAACTTTTGAAAAACAGAACAGTTCTTAAGTAGTATTTGTCTCTTTAAATTTTCCTGTAAAATGGGAACTTGCCACTATGGTGGTGGTGGTTTATTCATTAAATCTTGTCTGACTCTTTGCAGTTTAATGAACTATAGTCCACCAGGCGCCTCTGATAATGGGATTCTCCAGGCAAGAATACTGGAGTGGGTTGCCATTTCCTCCTCCAGGAAATCTGCCTTACCCAGGGATCAAAAACATATATCCTGCATTGCAGGCAGTCTCCTGAATTACAGGTGGATTCTTGACCAACTGAGCCACCAGGGAATCTTATGGTATACCCTTTTTATGTACAAAGTAGTGCACAATACTGGGAATGGACTTTCATTATTAATAAATATATGGATGGTACAGATATTGGTTCTTTGGTGAAAGAAAAACCAAATGGAAGAGGAGACTGTACCTTTATTTTCTATATTAGTTATTCTGTTATTAATTAAATAGGAGAAAAAGAAAGATATACCCATATGAAAGCAGAGTTACAAAGAATATCAAGGATTGATAAGAAAGCCTTCCTAAGTGAAAAATGTGAAAAAAAAAATAGAGGAAAACAATAGAATGGGAGAGACTAGAGATCTCTTCAAGAAAATCAGAGATACCAAGGGAATATTTCATGTAAAGAAAGGCACAAAAAAGAACAGAAACAGGGTGGGCCTAACAAAAACAGAAGATATTAAGAAGAGGTGGCAAGAATACACAGAAGAACTATACAAAAAAGAACTAATGGCCCAGATAACCACGATGGTGTGATCACTCACCTAGAGTCAGACATCTTGGAGTGTGACGTCAAGTGGGCCTTAGGAAGGATCACTATAAACAAAGCTAGTGGAGGTGATGGAATTCAGGCTGAGCTATTTCAAATCCTAAAAGATGATGCTATGAAAGTGCTGCATTCAATGTGTCAGCAAATTTGGAAAACTCAGCAGTGGCCACAAGACAGGAAAATGTCATTTTTCATTCCAGTACCAAAGAAGGGCAATGAAAAAGAATGTTCAAATTACCACACAATTGCACTCATCTCACATGCTAGCAGAATAACACTCAAAATTCTCTGAGTGAGGCTTCAACAATATGTGAACCAAGAACTTCCACATATTCAAGCTGGATTTAGAAAAGGCAGAGGAACCAGAGATCAAATTGCCAACATCTGTTGGATCATAGAAAAAGCAAGAGAATTCCAGAAAAATGTCTACTTCTGTTTCCTTGACTATGCTAAAGCCTTTGACTGTGTGAATCACAACACACTATGGAAAATTCTTCAAAAGATGGGAATACCAAACCACCTCACCTGCCTCCTGCAAAACCTGTGTGCAGGTCAAGAAGCAACTGTTAGAACTGGACATGGAACAATGGACTGGTTCCAAATTGGGGAAGAAGTATGTCAAGGCTGTATGTTGTCATTCTGGTTATTTGACTTATAGGCAGAGTATATCATATGAAATGCCAGGCTGGACGAAGCACAAGCTAGGATCAAAATTTCTGGGAGAAATATCAATAACCTCATATATGCAGATGACACCACTCTTATGGCAGAAAGTGAAGAACTCCACCTCATGCGAAGAGTTGACTCATTGGAAAAGACTCTGATGCTGGGAGGGACTGGGGGCAGGAGGAGAAGGGGACGACAGAGGATGAGATGGCTGGATGGCATCACTGACTTGATGGACGTGAGTCCTAGTGAACTCTGGGAGTTGGTAATGGACAGGGAGGCCTGGTGTGCTGCAATTCATGGGGTCACGAAGAGTCGGACACCACTGAGTGACTGAACTGAACTGAACTGAAAGAGCCTCTTGACGAAGGTGAAAGAGGAGAGTGAAAAGGCTGATTTAAAACTCAACATTCAAAAAATTAAGATCATATTATCCAGTCCCATCATTCCATGACAAACAGATGGGAAAACAATGGAAACAGTGACAAATTTACTTTTGGGTCTCCAAAATCACTGCAGATGGTGACTGCAGCCATGAAAATAAAAGATACTTGCTCCTTGGGAGAAAAAGTTGTGAGAAACCTAGATAGCATATTAAAAAGCAGAGACGTTACTTTGCCAACAAATGTCTGGATAATCAAAGCTATGGTTTTTCCAGTAGTCATGTAAGCATGTGAGAGTTGGACCATAAAGAATGCTGAGCACCAAAGAATGGATGCTTTTGAACTGTGGTGTTGGAGAAGACTCTTGAGAGTCCCTTGGACTGCAAGGATATCAAATCAGTCAATTCTAAAGGAAATAAATCCTGGATATTCATTGGAGGGACTGAGACTGAAGCTCCAATACTTTGGCCAACTGGTGTGAAGAGCAGACTCGTTGAAAAAGCAGACTCATTGCTGAGAAAGATTGGAAACAGGAGGTTAAAGGTATGACAGAGGATAAGATGGTTGTATGGCATCACTGACTAATGGACAGTAGTTTGAGCAAACTCCAGGAGATGGTGAAGGACATATAAGTCTGGTGAGCCGAAGTCCATGGGGTCACAAAGAGTTGGACACAACTGAGCAACTTGACCACAACAATTAATTAAATAAATCTTAGTGAGGGTCTACTTTGATCTAGTCACCAACTTAAGCAGGGAGAGTACTTTTCTGACAGAATGTGTTTAAGGATAAAATGAGAAAATAGTCATGTAAAATCAAAATAAGCCATTGTTTTGGAAAATTATTTTCATAATGAAGATGAATACATAGTGTGCGGGAACCTAGGAGGATTGATTTGGTCTGTCTGAAGACTTTCAGAAGGAGCCACAGAGATGATTGTCTTTGATCTGGACCAAGCAGACAAGCTAAGTTTAGCAAGAATGTGTTAGTAGTGTTAGTGTCTCAAACAGAGAAGTCATCTTGATGAGAGACACAGCTGTTTGGAAGCACATGATGTATCCTGGAAATGCTAGTGCCAGAATATTGCTATGCCAAATGAAGAGAAGCAGAAGACAGAACCGGATGAGTCAGGCAAAGGATGTTCCTGAAACGTAGAGGATTCCTGTGCCTACAGAGCTTCCCTGGTAGTTAAGTCAGTAAAGAATTTGCCTGCAATGCAGGAGACACAGATTCAATCCAGGGGTGGGAAAAATCCTCCTGGAGTAGGAAACTGCAACCCACTCTAGTATTCTGCCTGGGAAATCCTAAGGACAGAGGAGCCTGGTCCGTGGGGTCGCAAGAGTCAAACTCAACTTAGCAACTAAACCACCACTGTCCTATGCTTAAAAGCATAGTGAGGTGGCTGGGAGGAGGATAAATAAGCATCTTGGGCCAGGGTGTATTCACACTACTTTAAGAATTTACTCAGATATTTAGTATCTATGAATTTCAGCATGTTTACTATTCATCTGAGGTATTTTCAGGGCACAGTGGATGGGAAGTCACTGAGTGATTAGTTGTAGAATTTATATATAGATGTTTGCACTTACGTTGGTTACAACTACTTGGTTGAATCTCTTTGGAGGAGCCAAAGGGAAGCTGAGAATTGTAATTCACCTCAGCAGTACTTCACCCCCATTCTGTGACTTCACATGCACCACAGTCACTACAGCTATGGAAACAGTACAGGCTTTTTTGATATTTCAGAGATAACTACATGAGTTGGAATCAGCAGTAAAGCTTTTGAGTAAAACAGTCAGTCCTGTGGTCAAATCCTGGCACCTCCATTATTCTCTGAGTCCATTTTTTCCCTTTATAAAAAAGAGGCTGAAATATCCTACTTTAACAGAGAAGCTGATGGTTGTAAGAAATGGAGAAATGTATCTGACATTTAGTAGGCAAGTGCTATTTTGTTTATTTGGCTTTCCATCACACAAAGAATTAGAATGGGTTCAACCTAGTCTTATATGGCCCTCAGGACCAAGCTTGGTGACGCTGAATTTTTAAAATTGCCTTAATAGGTGGGGCTTATGCCAAGAGTCTCCTAAAGTTTGAACAGCACCTGGTGTATTATTTTAAACAGTTAAAATGAAATACATATTAGATCCCCTGCTTCCCTAAGGAGCAGCCATTAGGTTTTATATTCCTACACATTAGCCTCTTGGATCAATAAACACGATAAACAATAGAGCACTTTTTCTGTTTTTATATTGTGGCAGAAACATCTTGAAAATGCTTTGAGTGTGAATAGCTTTCTAAATAGAGCTCTCTACACTACTGTCTTTTTAATTTAATATGAAACCTCTACACAAAGCTACAGAGGCAAAGAGGATTTTCACCCATTCATATGGTCAAATACGTGTGAGCACAGTAGCCCAATTAAGTTGATACCTCCACATGCCTTTCTCCCTCCACACCCCCCAGGAAACATATAATTTATAAGTAGAAATGTGAAATTTTCAATTGAGGCAAAATGCAGTGGTATGTAGAAATACTCAACTGTACTTCAGGCAGAATGAAAGGAAACCTTGATTCCAGAGTTTTAACAACTGTTAACATAGTACAGGTAGGGAAAACAGACTGTGGCTTGATTGCAGCAATAACAAAACTCTAATCTTTAAATAACAGCATCAATGTAATTTCAAACAGATTAGAGGATTTGAAAACCTCCCAGAGTAAGCAGCTCATATTTCTTTTTCTTCCCCTCCAGGGAATACTTATTTGGTATCTAAAGTTTATCTCATAATGTATTTGTTCTCATTTTTTCCAAGGTATGACCAAAACATCCATGGACAAATATAAAATAAAGTATATGTCATTAAAAAATTATTTTTACCTTCAATAATTTGGCTCTTCTGAAACAAATAACTGGAGAAACTATCCAAAAGGATTTTGTTAATTATTATAAAGAGAAGAAAAAAATTATGTCAGGGGTGAAAACATCTACAGAGATTTTTAATTTCAAGAACTTTTTAAACCATAAGATCTCATAAGTTACATGATTCACAGTTTTCCTTTTATTAAACTGAGACTTTATAATTCTTTTATATTTTCCTGCCACTGTGATAAAGATAGTTAGCAACAAGAGAACAAATAACAATACCATGTATTTATCAATTTATCATTTTATTTCATTTTACAGTGTGTCTCCCATTATGGGAACTATAGATTTTGTATGTGGCTCTGCTTAAGACTAAGCTTTATAAGTAATATATTTTCTTATTTTAATTAAAGGAAGCAGTTGTATTATTTGTGTGGGCTGAGGCATCAAGAGGGAAGAATAGAATACATTCATCAAAGATGTTCTTACAATATGAAACCTTAAGACCCATTTTTAACCATTTTTGTTAATAGTGCTTGCGCACTTTATAAAGATTTATGTCTTGATATGACTAGAAAACAAGATAACAATTAGATACAAGTAAGCAGAAATATCTTAAATTTATATGTAAATTGTAAGAAAAAGTAATATAGTGATATACTGTCAATAATCTCAGAAAATTCATAAATATTCCTTTTATATTTCATAGTTAACTTGAAAAAAGTATTGCTATTTCATTATGTTTAAATTTAATTAATTTAAAAGGTAGGTTATAAACATTTGGGAGCAATTCAAATGAGTACCAAATGTGGTAGAATTTCAGTTTTATTCTTCACTGAGGATTCACGCACATGAACACGACAACCCGTGCCCTCAGGGTTGGGGTAGGTGAGCACACTACAGTAAGAGCTAGGGAGATGTCTTCTCCTCTCTGTGTCCTCACAGGCACTGAAAAACATCAGAAGACTTCAGTATAAAGGTCTCAATCCAAGTTTATATGTTTAACTTCCTCCTTTCCTCAAATACTATTGAAAAGTCTAACGAAATATAGAAATAAGAAATACAGAATTAAGGATGGTAACCAGTTTACATCTTATCAAGCAGGCAGATTAATTAAAGTACCAACTAATAGATAATAGTTTTAATTTCAACCTTGGTGTTAAGGGTTGAATAGTTGGTTCTCAAAACGTATTTAAGTCTAACCCTTAGTACCTCAGAAAGTGACAATTATTTAGAAACAGGGTCTTTAAAGAGGTAATTAAGTGAAAACAGGATATTTAGGGTGAATCCTAATCCAAAGAACAGGAAATGAAGACACAGGTATAGAGGGAGGAAAGACTACCTGAAGACCCAGGGAGAAGATGGCCATCTACAAGCCAAAGAGGGAGATCTCAAAAGAAACCAACCCTGCAGATACCTTGATTTGGACTCTTAGTCTCCAAAACTATGAAGAAATAAATTTATGTTGTTTAAGCCAACCAGTCTCTGGTAGTTTCTTACAACAGTCAAAGCAAACTCATAAGCCTGGCAAAGTAAGGGCTTACCTCAAAAGTAATTGGAAGCATTTTCCAAAGAAAAGTCTGGAAAACTCTCAAGCATGAAGTCATATTTGAAAAGATGCTATAAACTAAGTTTGGGGTGGTAAAAAAAAAAGGTAGCAGAGAAAAATGATAGAGGAATCAAATGTTAATAGTTGAGCCCTAGACAAGTGGATGCAGCATTTGTCCTTAATATTTCACTTAATGTAAGTGAACACTAATGACTTCTGATTGAGACACAAAGAGATGAGAGAATGAGGCTAGCAGCATAATAGGTGAATTTGGGTTATCATAAAAAATGACTATGCTATGCTATGCTAAGTCACTTCAGTCGTGTCCGACTCTGTGCGACCCCATAGACGGCAAACCACCAGGCTCCTCCGTCCATGGGATTTTCCAAGCAAGAACACTCGAGTGGGTTGCCATTTCCTTCTCCAATGCATGAAAGTGAAAAGTGAAAGTGAAGTCGCTCAGTTGTGTTCAACTCCTAGCGACCCCACGTACTGCAGCCTAACAGGCTCCTCCATCCATGGGATTTTCCAAGCAAGAACACTGGAGTGAGTTGCCATTTCCTTCTCCAATGCATGAAAGTGAAAAGTGAAAGTGAAGTCGCTCAGTCGTGTTCAACTCCTAGCGACCCCACGGACTGCAGCCTAACAGGCTCCTCCATCCATGGGATTTTCCAAGCAAGAGTACTGAAGTGGGGTGCCATTGACTACAGAAAACCAAAATGTTCAGAACTCCACCTAACTTCCAGAGCATCCCTAGTGTTGTGAGTTTCCACTGTCACCCGATGCAGACACCTACAAAATCCAACCAGAAGGAGCTGGAGGGAATGCAGGGGAGCAGCCCCAACAGAGAACATATCAAGAAGCTTTGAGAATTTTACAAGAACTCTATATCTTAAATGACTTCTCTCAAAGTCTATTTGGCGTAGAGAACCTGAACATTTCAGTGGAGACGTTCAGCATGTTGAGTCTGGTGGACTCCCACGCTGAATGCAGTAACTTCACTCATCTGCAAGTCCAACTGGAGACTAAGCCCCAAAAGGAAAAGGAAAAAAACAAAATCAGGAGCCCCCAAGAGGGAGACCAAGACACATTATTTTAAATATTTCCCTAACTAATGTATACCAGAAATAGTGGTGAGTAATAAATTCAAAGAAATATTTAAGTATATTTTGATTTTTTCTAAAATTTAATTCTTAAGTTCTGAGACTCTAATTCTTAGGTTCTAAATTATTATTCATAAAGTTCACTTTAAACTTACAAATACTTGATTGTAATCATTTTAAAAATTATTTGACTAGAAAAGATCTAAGCAACAGTGATGTACTGGAATCAGTTTATAACAGTTCACAAGAATAAATTCAGCATGCTTTCCTAATTCCACATCTAGTGGTATGGATGCTTAAAGACTGAAATTCGCCATGGCAGAAATATTTACACCATGAAAATCAGCAAATTCTAAAATCAGGAATTTTTAAAATTCTTCCAGAGATTTACCTGTTAAATATTTGCCAGTATCCATAATTATAATAATTATAAAATGGAGTTTTCAAGTTTGAGAATGAATAATTTAATTCATCATAACAATTAAAATACAAGATGCTTAGGTTTGAGTATAGTAAGAATTTCTTTCTTTCTATGAAGCTATAAAAAGTCATTGAGGAATATAATGGAAGACATATAAAGTAGGTAGGAAGTCTAAATTTTAGAAAAGATGTCAAATCTCCCCAAAAACTATTCTGTAAATTACTGTAATTCCAATAAAATGTCTACAATTTGGGAGGTTGATCAAGTTGAAGTTTATTTAGTTCATTTGTGAAACAAAAGAAATGCTACAGTATAGACAAAAAATGTTTGGAGCAAAATGATAATAGATTTCTCTAACTGGATATTGAAATATTTTATAAACTCATTTTATTAAAAGAATATGACAATGCAAAATAATGATTATATCCTTGAACAATGTAGACTATAGGAACTTAAATTTATTATATTAAAAATGGTAGCATTTCAAATCTGTGAATGAAAGGGCACATCGTTTATAAATAATATTGAAAAATTGGCAAAATTTGAGAAAAAAAGTTAGATCCTTGTTTCACATCACTCTACTACTAATATGTCGAAAAAACAGGACTCATAGGTTACAATTATAAACTAACTTTGTCTTTTCTCCTTTTTCCTTTAAATGTGATCTGAGGTCTGTTGATACCTGTCTGCCCAAATTGATGACTCTTAGGGACAAGACCAAAGCTGACCCCACCTAGTATGCTTTTGTGCTGAGGGGCACAGTGAAGAAACTTTTAATTATAGGAAACATTCAGGAATCTCTGCTCTGAGAAACTGTCTCTGCTCTGGAGTGCAAATCAGCCAATTGGCAGCAATTTGCCTTCATTCTAACCTCAAAGAATCTATTAAACTAGTCACCTGTCCCTTAAGTTCTCCACCATGCATCAGACAATTATTATCCATCATGTCCTGAAATTATGTAAGACAAACTGAACTTGCTAAATAGTCTGCTTACAGTAAAGGGAGACCCACCTACATCATCCCTCCCCTTGATAGTAAGATGCATGATAGTAAGATGCATGGTACACTAGGAGCTTTGTCTCAAGAATATCCATTCCTTTAATCAGCAACGTTTGACCTTTATTCTATCCTTGATGCAGTCAAGAAGCTGAAGAGTCCTGAAATCATTAGAATATAAAATTTTAGTGGCTGTATCATATTCTGGTCCCTCTAGATACTTTAGCATAAGGTATCTATTGTATCTTCACACCTTAACATAACTTCCAATTGTAGGATGTTCTTACACATATTTATAAAAATAAATTCAAAATGGATTTAATATACCATGAAGAATAAGAAGTATATATGAAGATATATTTATAATCTTGAATAAGAAAGGACTCTCATGGTAAAGAATCTGCCTATCAGTACAGGACACATAAGAGGCGTGGGTTCGATCCCCGGTCAGGAAGATCCCCTGGAAAAGGGAATGGTTACCTACTCCAGGATTCTTGCTGAAAAATTCCACAGACAGAGGAGCCTAGAGGGCTATAGTCCATGGAATCACAAAAAACCAGACATGACTGAGCAACTGAGTATGCACACACATGCACACCTTAAAGGGTAGAAAAGACCTATAGATTTGACTATATAAAAGACTACACTGAAGGAGACATAAAGAATATTAAAAAGAAATTACAAACTCTGAAAAACACATGCAACATATGTGACAAAGAAATGGTTAATACCCTTATTGTATAAAGATTAGCATAATACAAAATGACAAAAGGGGCATAAACTGGCAAGTCACTAAAAAAGAAATACGCATGGCCTTTAAATACATGAAAAGGTATTAATCTCATTAATAAATGAATGCAAATTAAAACAACAGTGAGGATGTTGTCTATCAGGTTGGCAAACATTACAAAGATTGATAGTTCTTCATGTTGTTAAAGATCTGGGGCAACAAGCATTCTACACACCGCTGATGGAATTAGTATATTTTAGCGAATTTGGGGATGATAATCTGGATCTGGTACAATTTATCAATTTATATATGTATCAAGTTATGATATGCACTGCCTATGCTCAGTGCAGTGACGGGCACACAGACCCCCTTTCAGGAACTCATTGCCCCAGCTGCTGGGAGTGCTGCTGGCAGAAAGCCTTCAGCTGTCAACAGTCTTTGGGTGTCTGAAGAGAACCACCTTGCTCAAGGGCCAGCCTCCTTCCCTGGGCAGCCTGCATCCATCATCTACCTCACTCCAGCACAAGAAAACTCAAGCCATCCCAGGGCCATCCCAGTTTAAAATTTCCCTGGGAAGTCCACCGAGGTTTCCTTGAGACTGCATAGCAGCTAACTCCTCATCAGTTCTGCTTCCTTCCCTCCCAATCCACAGGCGTTGCCCCAGAAGCACTTCTTGATATACCTCCTAAATGCAATCTTATCCAAAGAGTGCTATTGGGAGACCCAACATGCAGCACCCAGCAATTCTACAGGTAAGATTTCATCATATGGAAACAGACACAGGTTTATAAAGGTATAAGGGGCAAAATGTCCATTACATATTAGTCTATAAAAGGAAAAAAAAAACAAAACTAAATATCCATTAATAGGAGTGTGGTTAAATATACTATAGAAACCATACCACAAAGTTAAAAAGCCAATTATAGAATGATACACATATGGTTAAATTTTTAAATATCCCTAGAGGATATGTTTAGATATGTATTTATATATGTGTCAAAGAATTTGGGAAGATAGCACAGACTCTCAGCCTTGTTTATCCAGGTCTCCACATACTATTGATACCTCTCTGTGTCTGATTTTGTTGTTACTGTTAGTTACATAAAAAGCTACTAAGATAGCCAATAAACAACATAAAACATGATCACTAAACAGATATAGGCTGAAGGTTTAGGCTTGAACCTCTTCTTGAATAAAAAACACAATATGGGCCTTCTCTAACTTTATGGCCACTGGATCATCATGTTGCAAGTTCACAAATTATTTTGACTTTCTCAATTAAAAAGTATTTCATTAGGATAATTGTTAGCATGTCTCTAGAAACAAAATCATTCCTCATTATTTATGTACACTCACATAAATGCGGAGACAACAACTGAAAATGAAAAGGACAACAGGCTATAACTTTAAACATTTAGGTTCAAATTCTGGTTTGATCTCCAATTCAGTTTATAACCTGAAATACCTCTCTGTGTCTCCTCAAAGATGAGAAGTGAATGTGAGAATGCATGTCTTCTTCACAGTTGTGAGGATCAGATGCAATGACATCTAGAAAGTTTCTTTGAAAAAAGAGGAAAGTGAGATTTTAACATTAAGGTAGAAAATAGGGCATAAGTTTTAAATTGTTTTGCCATCTTGGAGATGTGTTATCTCACCTAAGTCTTAGAGACCTATCTATATTGGGCATTCTCATACAGTTCCAGTTCCCATATAACATCTGTGAGCTCGTTTGTTTGTGCCAGATGGAGAAGTAACTACTAGGTCCATGCATGAGAGAAACAATATTTTTTCCAGGATGTATAATATGTGAGTGGGAGAGTGGTATTCTCATCCAGGCTCTGCCAATAATTCCTGATATGACCTTTACTAGTCATTTTCTTCTCTGGGCTTGTCATTTGATTAAAAATAATAGACACATGCATATATACAGACATCCATCCATCCACACATACATAAGTAGTTCAGAAAATACTGAAGGTATCAAACAATGTAATAGCTAAGCTTTCTTCCAGTTCAGAAGCACTTTCACTATATGTTTTTTGACCTTGTTTATCCTGCTTTTAATATTCAGTTTCTCTGAGCTTCAGCATCTTAATTAGCAATATATGGACAAATAGTGGAAAAGGATAACCTCTGGGATCACTCTTGACTCTGACAAAAAAGCAGAGACATTACTTTGCTGACAAAAGTCCGTCTAGTCGAAACTATGGTTTTTCCAGTAGTCACATATGGATGTGAGAATTGAAAAAAAAAAAAAAAAACTTTATGGAAAAACTGTGTCAAATGTGTGGATGTAGGTGTATGTATGTGTCTCACTTTGGCATCAAAAAAGCAAAAGAGTTTTAGAAAAACATCTACTTCTGCTTTATTGATTATGCCAAAGCATTTGACCATGTGCATCACAACAAACTGGAAAATTCTTTAAGAGATGGGAATAGCAGACCCCCTGACCTGCCTCTTGAGAAATCTGCAGGCAGGTCAAGAAGCAACAGTTAGAACTAGACATGGAACAACAGACTGGTTCCAAATCGGGAAAGGAGTACATCAAGGCTGTATATTGTCACCCTGCTTATTTAACTTACATGCAAGTACATCATGAGAAACACTGGGCTGGCAGAAGCACAAGCTGGAATCAAGATTGCTGGGAGAAATATCAATAACCTCAGATATGCAGATGACACCACCCTTATGTCAGAAATCGAAGAAGAACCAAAGAGCCTCTTGACGAATGTGAAAGAGGAGAGTGAAAAAGTTGGCTTAAAGCTCAACGTTCAGAAAACTAAGATCATGGATTGTGGTACCATCACTTCATGGCAAATAGATGGGGAAACAATGGAAACAGTGAGAGACTTTATTTTCTTGGAATCCAAACCATTGCAGATGGTGACTGAAGCCATGAAATTAAAAGACACTTGCTCCTTTGAAGAAAAGTTATAACCAACCTAGCTGCTGCTACTGCTAAGTCGCTTCAGTCATGTCCGACTCTGTGCGACCCCATAGACGACAGCCCACCAGGCTTCCCGTCCCTGGGATTCTCCAGGCAAGAACACTGGAGTGGGTTGCCATTTCCTTCTCCAATGCATGAAAGTGAAAAGTGAAAGTGAAGTCGCTCAGTCCTGTCCAACTCTAGCGACCCCATGGACTGCAACCTACCAGGCTCCTCCGTCCATGGAATTTTCCAGGCAAAAGTACTGGAGTGGGGTGCCATTGCCTTCTCCGAACCAACCTAGACAGCATATTAAAAAGCAGAGACATTACTTTGCCAACAAAGATCCATCTAGTCAAAGCTATGGTTTTTCCATTGGTCATGTATGGATGTGACAGTTGGACTATAAAGAAAGCTGAGCTCCAAAGAATTGATGCTTTTGAACTGTGGTGTTGGAGAAGATTCTTGAGAGTCCCTTGGACAGCAAGGAGGTCAAACCAGTCAACCCTAAAGGAAATCAGTCCTGAATATTCACTGGGAGGACTGATGGTGAAGCTGAAGCTGCAATACTTTGGTCACCCAATGTGAAAAACTATCTCCTTGGAAAAGATCCCGGTGCTGGGCAAGATTGCATGCAGGAGGAGGAGGGGACTACAAAGGATGAGATGGTTGGATGGTGTCACTGACTCAATGGACATGAGTTTGAGTAGGCTCTGGGTGTTGGTGATGGACATGGAGGCCTGACATGCTGCAGTCCATGGGGTCACAAAGCGTTGGACACTCCTGAGTGACTGAACTTGGTGAAGGACACTTTAGCAGTTAATCCCCAAGCGACAAACCTCAAGTAGGGAGGCACTGACTCATTCACACATTTTAATAATCTTAGTATTTATTTTTGGTAAAGCAGTATGGTGAATGTAAAAGTGAAAAACACAAATATCCTCTTTCCCTGAACTAACATTTAAATAGGAAAAATAAAAATTGTATGGAAAAAATGATAGCATAAGGTAGAACTTAATAAGAAATACATGAGAATTATAGATGAAACATTAGAAATTCAGAGTTGGGAGATGATAGTGCTCCCACCTGAGGGAGTCCTGGAAAACTTCATTAACAATATGACCTTTGAACAAAGCCTTAAATATGGGGAACAACCATTCCAAAATTCTTTGTCTACAAAGATCACAGAAAAGAATTCAAGAGCAGTATCAGAATTTCTTCCTTCTACCAGCAAGTCACATACTAAGTAAGTTGCTGTTTATTACAAATTTTAGAAAGTTCTTGCCTTGTATTGATAGCAAATTAAGTGAAAATTTACTGGATTTTTCTCCCTTGGATTTACATTTAAAAAAAAAAAAAAAACCACCATATTACAACCTAGCTGACTACTATAGAAAACCTAAATATCAATATTACTCCAAAGGTGACCTGGGGGTCTCTGAATAGGTGCACTAATGCTACTTATTGATAACACTCTCAATAATAAAGCTATTTGGATGTGAAAGACATCAAACACGTGAGTTTCTTTCTTGTTTTATTGCCCTAATAGACAAAAACCCCTATAGCCAATAAAGTGAATCTGCTTTTGTTCTTCTTGCTTTGTCTTTGAAATTATTGCCCTTGGTATTAAAACCGATGATAGAGTAGTTATAGATGAGGGGAAACAATGGTCACTTTGGAGTGTGATGCTTACTTCCTAGAAATAAATAAGCCATTTCTAGAAAATAAAACTGACTTAACTCTGTACTAAGATCTCAGACTTAATAGTCACTCCAATTCTCTCTGACATTTAAAAATTATAAGGCACTGCAAAAAGAAATTCTTAAATGTCAGAATCCTCATAATTTCTTCAACTTTTGCTACTGAATTCTTAACTCTTTCCCCACACTGCCTGTTACCACCCCCACTGGAGAGTACCACATATACGGTTCTGCTGGTAGCAAGGCCAGTCAGCCTGAGACCCAATTCCCATCACTGTCCTCCAGCCAGCTTCTCTGAGAGGCTCCTCCAGAATCATTTCACTGCATCATTAGACTTATGTTAACGGTGGAGTTAATGAAAGGAGAAAGGCTGAGAAACCGAGGCACCAGTTCTGTCTCCTGTGCTTCTTTTCCATTCACTTAGCAAGAGAATTCTATTTCTGACCACTGCAGTTGTGTCACACTTGCCTTTTATCGAGTGAAGGCTGAGTCAAGAGACAGCTGAAATCACATGGCAATTCTAAACGGGGAGGCAGTGGCAGGGAATTTGAAAATAATAAGATGATGAAGAAGGAAAAATCAAAGGCAAGAGGAAGACAAGAAGGAGGGGGAAGAGGACAAGGTGGAGAGGAAGGAGCATAGAATTTAATCATATTTACAATAGGGAAGACACTCTGGAATCTTGTATAAACCCTGATATCAGCACAGTGCAGATGGCATAGTAACACCTCTTTTATATACAAATAACCAGTGGTTGAGGTTCAGAAGTGTATATAACTAACTTGCCTATAATCACATAACTAATAAGTGGGAGAACTGGGATTCAAACTCCCACACTATGTCTCCCTAAGACAGGAAGCTAGTAGCTCTAAGTAGAGGTTTATGTTTAGGAAAATTTCATATAATAGTCCTCAATCTAAAAATACCAACACATTTCACATGATGTATTGAACATTTCTCAGTATAATAACATCTCCCAGTCTATTTCTTCTAGTTTCAGTCATAACACTGAAATAAAGCAGAGACATTCTCAACTCTTTCTTAGTATTTTATGTGAAATTATTTCTTATAAATTCCAATTTTAGAGACCATAAAATAAGGGAAGGCTGCATTCACTTTTTTCTCCTATCAAATTTCAACATATATTTTCAGAGATGGTGTGCATGCCTGTGTGTGTGAGAGAGAGAGAGATAAAGAATAATATGTACACATTACACTGCACTTCATAAATTATTATTGTTGGGCAACATCTTAGTCAATCCCCTTTTCTCAGTTCCACACTCTGAGGAATCCTGCTGATTCTGTTTTCAGGTTTGTTTTTTTTTTCCAACATTTACTGACTGCCAACAAAGGAGATTTTATTTTCTACCAGTTTCCTCAATTTAGAAATATAGTAATTATCATTATGGAGAGTATTGCCTAATGTTCTAAAAAAAGGAGATTTAGAAAAGGAAACCTCATTTCCTAGTCTATCAAACCATCACATTATTATAGGAACGTTTTCTCTTAATTCTTAAAATATTGTCTAATCAAACTGCAGAAAAACCTTGATTTGAGTGTAACCATTTATAGCAACAGAGCGATTTTATATTGCCTTGTCAGAAGTAAACGAACTGTATTTGCTCTAAGTTCTACCATGTGTGCTCATTCTGATTTGGTTTAGTTGTTAGTTATAAAACTACTACTAAGCAATAAAACACAGGTCAAAAGTATTAAACCCTTGTTGCAAATACCGCCAAATTATAGCAAAGAAATATCAACTGAAAGCCACAATTTCTAGCATTTACTTACAAAATAAAGTTTAAATAACAGGATTCTTTTTCTTCTTGTAGTGGCTTAAGATTTTGCCTTGTTCCCATTGCTTGCCATCCAAATGAAAGGAACTGTTCCTAGAAACTTCTTTATTAAATTCCACTTGACAATAAACTATCTTCAATTATTAAATATTAACAGAGGGTTTGGGTTATATTAATTTCATCTGGCAAGGAGTTGGTGCCATATAACATTTTGTGGCTCAGATGGTAAGGAATCTGCCTGCAATGTGGGAGACCGGGGTTTGATCCCTGGGTTAGGAAAATCCCTTGGAGAAGAAAATGGCAACCCACTCCAGTAGTCTTACCTGGAGAATTCCATGGACAGAGGAGCCTGGCAGAGGCTACAGTCCATGGGGTCGCAAAGAGTCAGACACGACTGAATAACTAACACACAACCATTTGTCGCTAAAGTATAATGAAGGAGGATGATAGTTTTTAATACTTGCTCTAATTCTTCCCAATCCATTTCCTTTTAAAAATGATAGTACAGTTTTGATCTTTTTTATGATGTTTTAAGGTTCCATAGAGCTCTTAGAAATGTTCTCTGACTTGTAGTTCTACGTAAGGCTATAACACTCATGTAGATCAAGACAACCAGGGTCAAACTAGTGAAACAGTGAGTCGCAGGGGAGAGGTTGGGCAAAACCAAGCAAGCAAAGCTAAAAAGCAATGCTCTGTGGTGATACTTTTTATTATTACATGACATCTCTCATTACTAAAAACTTACTCAACCAAATATTTGTTCCATTTTCCTCCTTTAATTTGACATCTCAATAGATTTATGGCTAGCATTTCTCAACATACAACATTTTTATTGGAGTATAATTGCTTTACACTGTTGCGTTAGTTTCTACTGTACAATGAAGTGAATCAACTATATTTATCCATACATCCCCTCCTTCTTGGACCTCTCTCCCATCCCACTCATTTAAGTGATCACAGAGCATCAAGCTGAGCTCCCTGGGCCATTCAACAGCTTCCCACTAGGTATCTATTTTATACATGGTAGTGTATATATGTCAATGCTACTCTCTCGATTTGTCCTACCCTCCCCTTCCCCCAACCACCATGTCTACATGTCCCCAGGACATGGAAGCAACCTAAGTGTCCATCAACAAATGAATGGATAAAAAAGATGTGGTACATATATACAATGGAATATTATTCAGCCATAAAAAGGAACAAAATTTAGCTATTCACAGAGACATGGATGGATCTAGAGTCTGTCATACTGAGGGAAGTAAGTCAGAAAGAGAAAAACAAATGTCATACATTAATTCATATACACAGAATCTAGAAAATGGCACTGCTGCTGCTAAGTCCCTTCAGTCATGTCTGACTCTGCACGACCTCATAGACGGAATCCCACCAGGCTCCTCCATCTCTGGGATTCTCCAGGCAAGAGCACTGGAGTGGGTTGCCACTTCCTTCTCCAATGCATGAAAGTGAAAAGAGAAAGTGAAGCCACTTAATCGTGTCTGACTCTTTACGACCCCATGGACTGTAGCCTACCAGGCTCCTCCATCCATGGGATTTTCTAGGCAAGAGTACTGGAGTGGGTTTCCATTTCCTTCTCTGAGAAAAATGATACAGATGAACCTATTTGCAGGGCAGGAATAGAGATGCAGATATAGAGAATCAACATACATTTTTAACAAATGGTTGAAAGAAATGTTAGCAGGTTGAAAAAGTGTTTAAAGATCAAAAAATTCTGGGGAATACTAGACTGCAGAAAGTTAAACATGTTTTTTTTTCCTCAAAATCTTAGAACTTTTAGTATGATAAATATTCACTGTGAATCACAGGAAACATACAGATATGCAACATTTCTTTAATATATCTGTCCTGTGAAAATTTTTTCATACAGTATGTTTATGAGAATAATGCTTGACAGAATCCATTTTGGGAAACACTGAAATATACAACTACAAAATTACTGCTGCGTGCATCTTCACGTGAAAGAGGCAGGCAAACGGGTGGGTAAATGAAGAGTTTGCTGCTGCTGCTGCTAAGTCCCTTCAATTGTGTCCGACTCTATGCGACCCCATAGATGGCAGCCCACCAGGCTCCCCCGTCCCTGGGATTCTCCAGGCAAGAACACTGGAGTGGGTTGCCATTTCCTTCTCCAATGCATGAAAGTGAAAAGTGAAAGTGAAGTCGCTCAGTTGTGTCTGACTCAGCGCCCCATGGACTGCAGCCTATCAAGCTCCTCTGACCATGGGATTTTCCAGGCAAGAGTACTGGAGTAGCTCTTCTAATTCTGAAATAATTGGCTAGAAAGGGAAAGGAACTTGAAACCAGTCCAAGAGAAACAATTAATAGAAAAATGAGCATTTTACATGGAAATACTAACACCAACATGATGTGATATGGCATAGATGGGTTTAACTTTATTCTAACCTCATGAGGTCAAACTGGTCACAACAATTGTGGTTACAGTGTAGACTATCTCAAAAGGTGATGAAACTTCTGTCACTGTAGATATGAAATACAAATTGAATGACTCTCTTAAAGCAAGTTGAGGAACAATGGGATTTTGTTTGGTTGGGTAAGATACTCTAAAGAACCCTTCCAAACTTGACAGTCTATGGTTCCAAGATTGTAGTTTATAGAAATTTGAAAAGTATTAGTCAGTAGTGTCAGACTCTTTGCGACCCCATGGACTGTAGCCTGCCAGGCTCCTCTGCCCATGGAATTCTCCAGGAAAGAATACTGGAGTGGATAGCCATTCCCTTCTCCAGGGGATCTTCCTGACCCAGGGATAAAACCCAGGTCTCCTGCATTGCAGGCAGATTCTTTACAATCAGAGCCATCAGGGAAACTCACTTACAGTAATCTGTTCCTGAACAATATTACTAACCTACAATTGGCAGTACATTTTCCTCTTAGAGACCCTTTAAAGAGGGTCAAAATTGATTATTTTGTTTCTTCTCCCCAAATGATTTAGTGACTCTCATAATGTGGGAGCTAGGAATGCAGCAAATAAATATTTGCAATTTATTTTTTAAATATTTATAAATTATCCATGTGAACTTGTGAAAATGTTATGTTTTTTAAATAGCTGGTAAAACAACTTCATCTAGCACTATCATGGCCAGGTCCTAACGTTAAAGGATTCAACAGCCCACACACTCAGCCCAGGAGCTGACAAGGAAAACAAGTTCAGTGTTATGTGACTGCTGTCACTGCAGGACAATGTTTCTCTCCATTGCTAAGCCTATAGCATGAGTGGGAGGAATTATTACTTTATCTCCTCCAAATTAATGAAGCCTTTACTCTTTCAAGAATTGTGTTTATTCCTTACAAATACCCTATCTATTTGAGGAAGATTCAGGCTCCTAGGTCTCTCAGTCTCCCACAATGTCCCTCACTCCAGAATCATGGGTTGACATTCATTTATTCCTTAAATCCTATATAATTTTTATCATCCTGATGTATTATTTCATTTAGTTACATAATAAGGCTTTAAAAGATAGCTTACGTACATACATATGTCAGGGGAGCCTGGCATATTGCAGTCCATGGGGTCGCAAAGAGTCAGATGGAACTCAGCGACTGAACAACAGCAATATTCATATGCCCAACTATTTAAGCTCTTCTGTCATACAAGTAAGTACTAATAATGGAGGATTCCTACCAATTTTCTTCTCAGCATGATATAAATAAACAACCTGGAACTAAGAGTCAAAAGATCTCTAGGACCAATCTTTGGAACATATGTGCGAACTGTGCCTTTAACTCATGTATCACCAATCGTGCAATTCTCTCCAAGACATACTCTTCAAAATTTAACAAACTCTCAAGACATAAGCTTCAAACTTAACAAGTTTCCAGTAAAGCCCACTTTCTAGACTATTGCTTTGAAATAATATTATTTAAATGACAATATTCAGTTGACTATGGGTTTCATTCTTTCGTAAAATCAGTAGTGTTGTTTCATCTATATCTAAATTTTCTATTGACTATATTTCTACTCAATAGAAATTATAATGAATGGGTTATACATTTGCTTCAAAATTGTCAATGTTAATCTGTCTCCATAAAGTTCATTTCTTTTCATTTATATCTAAGAAAATTCATGACATGTGTATTTGGTTTTATGTGTAGTACGGAAACCCTTAAGCTCTAATGATGAATCTATCACCACAACCCCAAAGGGAAGAGCTAGAAGAAAGGCAGCCTGCCATACGAGGGTTATCAACACCCCCAACACATACCCAATTTCTCTTTTGTTACAACAAGTAATATTCACAACATAAAGTACAAGTGTGTTGCCTGGGAATCATTGAGAAAAAAGAGAATTCACAGATTTTATTTCTCTATTTTATCCATTTTGTTTCATTTTAAATGAGAAATTAAAGTTAATGAAGACTGTGCATTGTTTTTTTGAACTTGATTTAAAATAGTCAATATGCACTTATTAGTCAAATGTGCAAATTCAAATTAGCCAATATGCACTTATTAGTCAAATACCTTATTTATTGACAAAGTATCTACTTGGATGATTAATTCACTGTGAAAGCAAAGTGAGAATAGTGGAAAGAGTGAAAAATGTTATTGTGAATAAGATATAACTTATTATTGTGAATACAACATAACAGCATTCACTTCTTATTGTGAGTATCTTATTAAGATTATGACATAACTTCTTAAAATGCTTGTTCAAATTAATAATAAATACATTGATCTTTAGTCACTACCAGTTGCAAACACTCAAACTTCAACCATATTTTGAGAAAGCAATAAATAAGTAATAGATTTAAACCTATATAGAGTTATAATTTTTTGTCATACAAGTGAGATATAATTAGTTACAATAAGCATGGGTTATTTAAATTACCAGTCAATGGTTTCCTTCATTTTTTACTTAACATATTTTTGTTTCTATCATTATATATGAAAAGGAATATTTACATAAGAAATATGGTAGACTATAAATCCTGTTTTTTTCAGTAAAAAGTAGAACAATACCTTATTTTTCATTGTTTTTGACATGATATAATGTAATCAGATGTGACTGATGCAATCTGACAAATCCAGTCACAATATGAAATGTCACAGGAAATAAGGGAAAACTACTGTCTTTATCCAAACTGAAAAGGAAAAAAAATACTTATGAAATATAAAAACAAAGGTTTTAGAATATGAGAAAATAATATATCAGCATAGAGTTTGTTCAAATGTCTTATATTTAGCCCTTTTGAGACATATACTATAATGGATATTAGGCTGATATCACAGATTTTAGAAATTATTTTTTCCACCAGAAAGTATCAGAAATATCACAACCTGAAGCCCTTTTCTGTTTTTAAGCCTGTTTAAATACAACTGGGAAGCCATGATTTCTAAAGGACCTCTCATCTGTGGTGTTCATAATTCAAAGTTTGTGCTTTCTCATAGGTTCCAAGGTAATTCTAAATGAACTTCACTTCAGCTGAGCTGTTTTTCTGAGACTGTACCCTGCCTCTGAACTGTGCTAAAATAACCTTGCATTATCCTAATTAGGATTATTCACAATACACATACATATTGCAAAGGGCCATTTTCATTTTCAATTAGTTGAAAAGGATTAGTTGCAGTGATATTCATATGGTCCTGAATGCTATTATTATTAAACCCAATATTTTTTATTGCTCTTAAAATTATGCTTCTTACAGATGTAACTTAGCTAATGGAGTAAAAAGATGGTCTCTTCCTGACAAATCATTCTCTTATCAGGAAAACTGTGAAGGTAACAATACATAAACGGAAGAAAATATATGTGTGGTAAAGAGGCTGTTTAATCACAAGTGATGGCAAACCTAAAATTAGTTCCAATTAGAAGAGAAATGCATGAAAACCAATCTGAACATAGCAGATAAAGGTTGGCATGAGAGATTATTAAGCAGTAGCATATAACAGGCCCCCAGGTGCAGTACTTTCTCATTATACCTATTCTTGAACAGCAATACACTGAATGTACAGTAAACCAGAAAAAAAAAATACTTCAAGAAATAATTTTACACAGTGGCTACACTTTAGATGAACAAGTACATGTTTTTTGGAAGAACAACTATAACAACTTGGTTTTTACTTCCAAAATACACTGGCATGTTAATTGCTTGATCAGCCAAATGAAACTAAATGTAATTAAGACTAGTGCGGGGTTAATTTGATCCATAATTATGTTATATAAAGTAAATGAAAATTGTTTCTTTCCTAAATTGCAATTCATTAAAATTACAGATATTAAAATAAGATACTATAAAATTACATGAAGCATGTACACATTAATAGCCATTAGTAATAGCTTTATATTTCTATCTAAGCAATAGTTTATTAGAATGCCAAAAGGTGATATTTGACCACTCACATGACTAATTTTTTTTATTTTGTTTTTCTGCTCTAAGAAATTATTTTTTAATGAAGCGAAGTCTTCTAATCTTACTCTGTTTTGCCATTTTCTAGTTATTTATCATCTGCTTAAATATTTTTGGATCAATCCTCATTGAATCGTCATTAAAATACAAACACGGGTATTTAAAAAATCAAAATGGCATACAGGTATGTACATTTCATTATAACATCAAATGCATACAAGTAATTGGAAGATTATTTTTCAAAGGGCAAAGTCTGCATCTCTAATTAGAATTATAATCATATGTCTATTTATAGAACATTTTTGTCTTAACCTCATTAAAAAAGAATTGAATGTAAAAAATATTAACTGAAGGAAAAGGAACTAACATTTATTGAGGGCTTATCCTGTTTCAAGTACAATGTTTTGTGCACTTTAAAGAAGCTCTTGTCACCCCCTTATGAAATTGATGTTCTTTTACATGTAAGAGAGTTGAGATTTAGACAGATTAAAGATTTCGCCTTAAATCATGGTGCCCCTTACTTGTACCATTTACTGTGAGCTGGAGAAGGATTCTGTTTCTATTAGACATGATGGCAAAACAAAGAAAAACAATCAGTTTGTTGTGAAACAACATAGTGTTTTAGTTCCCACTTTAGATTCTTTTTCATGCAAGATAACTTGCTTATTTCTATGAAAATAAAAACCAGAAAGTCATAGGATTTAATCTCTGTGCCCATTCATGTGACACTAAATACAATATGGGTAAATAATCCTATCATTCCAATTCTCCAAAATTATCTAACAAAGCCTCTTTAGTAATAGAGAAGGAAATACTGATGGTTATGGATCTATCCTATTGAGTAGTAACAAATGCCTTATACAAGATTCCACACATGGAAAGACTTATTTAGACAAGAAACAGAAATGATTATTATACTGCTCAACTGGAGGAAAAAGAAAGTGGACTGGTGAAAAGGAGTGTAAGACAGTTAGAAGGTGTTTCCAGATTCTACTGAAGAAGCCTGGCCTTCTAATATGTATAATGCCTTTATATTTACTTGCTTTGGGATTGAGGACAAGAGTGGTGACTTGAAGATCTGATATAATTTAAAAGGAAAAGCATTTACAATAGGATTTGCTTATAATACACAGCAACGTCAGTGTATCTGTTAAAGACCAGAGATATTAACACCAAGTCTAGCTGAAACTTCAGTGTGCCAAAATACATTTATTTATTGCTTTAAAGCAAAGTATCTGCATACCTGATATACTCTGTTTGCAAAATAAAGGATCACTATATTACTATTAATAGTAGACTGCAAACATTAACAAATATTTCTCAGTAATTGATTGCTCTGTGCTAATAAGGACAACAATCCTTTACATTTCTGGGAAATTGTCTGCATTTCTCCTTAAGTTAAAGCCAGATTTCATCCATAAAAAAAAAAAAAAAAAAACCTAAAGGATAATCGTATTTAATAAGTTTCCAGAACACATTATTTACAGTAAGCATGTGTGTTTAACTAACCAAATATTTAATATTTCATGCATGAGAAATGGGCAGACATAATTGTCATTAGTATTCCAGGTGAGGCAGAACATGCGAATTTACTCAGCTCTTAAAGAATGAGTCATATGTTATTTAATATAACAAAATAGTTTATGTATATTAGAGTAAACAGTGAAATCACAATAGGAAAAAAAATGGATTTGGTTCAGATGTTGAGCTGCTCTGTAAACCAATTATCTCTCCGGAGGGAAACTGCTCTGTCTACAACTACTTAGGCTCTAGGGCCTATTACAAACCCTGGAGTGGGCTGTTGTTGATGTTCTCAAGGGAATTTACCACGTCACACTAGAAATAGCTGACAATAATTAGAAAGCCTGCTTCTGCCAGTATTGCACACATTTTTAATACCTTCCTAAGTATTATGGGAGATAATATACAAGGTCTTTAGAATTCTAGTCATGCCACAACAAGCCATGGAAAGGACAACTAGACAATAGCCCCAAACTGGACTGTGACAGGCTAATTATTGTGGCTTCATTATAAAACCTCTTTTTACATAGGTCACCTGGGAAGTGTAATTAAAAATGCATTATTGGTGTATTTTTTATTGAAGCAATTAAATTAAAAAGCCAAAAAAATAATTATATGAGGAGCAAATAATAATGTTGGTCAACAGCGTTTATCTAAGAAAGAGAGAACACGTTAGTGGTTCATTAGCAGTAAATGTGTTAACGGGAATCTGTTTGAAAAATGAGCCATAGAACAGCTTTTAAATACTCAGATTAAAGGATTTATAATGTCAAGTTTAACACAGAAATTACAGATAGTATTACATAACCATGAGTAATAGCACCTTTAATCTGACTTAGTAAAATGATTTACATCATACTTTGTGCTGCTTCAATTGTATGTGTGTTATATGTGCTGCATCTCAGATGGATAATTTCCCTTATATTTTTTACACGCTTACAGATCTATTTTTCCTGCTTTCTAATTATGTGGCACATCTAAATAATTAGATGTTAAAATATGTATTATCCAGGGGCAGGATGTTTGTCGTGGACATCCATTCTATGCAGGAATACCAGAACAAGACACCGTTTACTCAGGAAAACTTTAACAAAGCCCTAAATGTATCATGTCAAATCAACCTCTTATTTCAAAACTCTCCTGGTACTTCTTTACATCATCATCATCACTCTATAATTATCATGATCACTAATAATTAATGAATGCTTTCTACCTGCCAGGAACTAAACATTGCCTACATTGTTCAGACATTTAATTCTCTGAATAACCTTCCAAGATTGGTATTTTAATCTCCATTTTTTTAATGAGGATAATCAATTAAAATGTAATCAATCTCTCTGGATATATCTATATAAATATTCTCTTCAATAGGCTACTCTAAAATTACAATTATTTTTTCCTCTGTCTTACTGGAAATCTATCATATCTTAAGCCTGTTTATTTTAACTGGATATTTTCCAAATATATAACAGAAATAGTAAGCATATACTAAGAAAGAATCTCACAAGCAACCCTTGTAGTCCCTTTGAAGAGGAAAATCAAATTCAGAGAAGTAGAGAAACATCAATTATGAAGGGCTACGGATTTCAAGATGAATAAGTGAATGAATGGATAAATGAGAACTTTGTTGTTAAAATATGGGAATTTTGATTCAATAAAAACATTTTTATGGTTTACAAAAAAACAGTTCTTTTCATTTTTCCTATTAAAGCTGCATATTGTTCTAGAGCTAGTTTTTGCCTTGTTGCTGTTGTTCAGGCACTAAGTCACGTCTAACTCTTTGCAACGCTATGAACTACATTATGCCAAGCTATCTCATGTCCGTCACTATCTCCTGGAGTTTGCTCACACTCATGTCCATTGGGTCGGTGATGCTATCCAACAATTTCAACATTGAAATTATATCTTGACATATTATGATTAGTTAAATTAACAATTTTAGTATTGTTATGTTGCATTATTTCTTTACTATGATATTAGTTTTTAATATCAGTAGCACCCACTTTTGAATATCTACTGTAAATCAAGCCTTGTGCCAGGGGTTCTACATGCATTATTTCTAAGCTTTCACATATCACAGAATCAAATTATTCTCATTTTAGACATGAGAAATTTTAGTTCAATTGGTCCAGTGACTTTTTCAATGCCATGTGACTGATAAATTGAAAAGCTGAGATTTGATTTCCTATCTATCTGACTCAAAATTTGTTTTTTTCCAGTCTTCAGCTTTATTGATGAAAGAATGTATAAAAGGTATCAACATAATTTTTAGTTTTTTACATGTAAATCTTCCTTAACCCAAATTTCAAATTCAAATTCATTCAAAACTCATAAAGTTCAAGTGACCAAAATGGTTTGCTGAGTAGTATATATTGGTAATTGAGACTTATCAGGACAACTATAATTATTATAGATTTTTGGGTTTCTGAGGGAAAAAAACAGATGAACTAGAATTGCTATGAATTCAGTGTTAAGTATCTTTATAGTAGAGCTATTAAAAATTGGAAATCCAAAATCCGTGATATGCATAACTGTTACTTTGACTATTAATAAATATTCATGTCCTCAATATTAAATACATGGGAAAGTACTGATTTATCATCTATAAAATATGATATACTAAAAACATAAAGTTTACTATGAGTACTTTTTTCAACAGTTTGATAGTTTTTTATTATAGTCATGTTTTAATAATACATTTGCTGTTTACAATAGTAGCTGCTCTAAATTTTTATGGGCCTAATTGTATGTATTGATTGTCAGAACATTATATACAAAATGAATCAAAATACAGAATCTATAATTCACAAAATAGGACCTCTTTAGAGTTTTTCCATTGAAACATCAAACTAATAGCAATGTCTTGGCATAAGATGAACTAAAAATTAAAGTCTAGGATAATGGAATGAATACAGTAATGTTAGATCTTTAAAGCATTTGGCAATAAATTGTGAGATTATAATGAAAGAGAATTAAAGGGCTTGTTCCTAAAGTAAACAGCTCTTATTTTAAGAAAATAGGTAACTGGATAATCATTGGGTGGGTGCATTCTCCAAACGGTTACCTAAACCCTCTTTAGAGCATTGTTCTCCTCCTCTGTAACCTAGCTGGAGAAAGATATCATTGTTATAGATAGTCACAGATAACATAGGTGTTCAAATAGAGCACCCAATGCATCAGCACTTTGGAAAGTTCAAAGTTGACTGTAAAAGACCAGGTTCTGAATCTCAAGGAACTGACATCAAAATTCAAACTAACATACTTGAAATATAGAAAACTCACGTTTATATTTCTATAACATCTATCACCTCATGTATCTGTTACCTGTGTTTAGTATAATGCTGCTGCTGCTAAGTCGCTTCAGTCATGTCCAACTCTGTGCAACCCCAGAGACTGCAGCCCACCAGGCTCCCCCGTCCCTGGGATTCTCCAGGCAAAAACACTGGAGTGGGTTGCCATTTCCTTTTCCAATGCATGAAAGTGAAACGTGAAAGTGAAGTCGCTCAGTCGTGCCCGACTCTTAGTGACCCCATGGACCGCAGCCTACCAGGCTCCTCCATCCATGGGATTTTCCAGGCAAGAGTACTGGAGTGGGGTGCCATTGCCTTCTCCCAGTATAATGCTAATGCCTTATAAATGAGTCCCAGAGGCAGTCCAGTTTACCAAACTAAATTAAAGTTACTGGAGTTAATGGAATTCTTTGTGAATCAGCCACTAACACATTGCCTTCCTTTCTTTGTTTGGAAGAGGAAGCATCATTTCTGGTCACTCCTTCAAGCCTTCTACTTAATATCTGAAACTCTTCCTTTTGATGTTAAAATTTTTAATTGCCAAAATTGCTAACAATGTTCTCTTGACATACCAGCTCTGATTTCAAGATGTAACTAAAAGTAGGGCTACCTCGAATTTAGTACATGCCAGACACTACCGGCGGAGAAGGCAATGGCACCCCACTCCAGTACTCTTGCTTGGAAAATCCCATGGTCTGAGGAATCTGGTAGGCTGCAGTCCATGGGGTCTCTAAGAGTCGGACACGACTGAGCGACTTCACTTTCACTTTTCACTTTCATGCATTGGAGAAGGAAATGGCAACCCACTCCAGTGTTCTTGCCTGGAGAATCCCAGGGACAGGGGAGCCTGGTGGGCTGCCGTCTCTGGGGTTGCACAGAGTTGGACACGACTGAAGTGACTTAGCATTGCATAGCATAGACACTACCGGCAACATGCTTTATATTGTTCAGTTGCTAAGTCATGTCCAGCTCTTTGTGACTCCATGCTGTAAGTAAGCATGCTGGGTTTCCCTGTCCTTCACTGTCTCCCAGAGTTTGGTCAAATTCATGTCCACTGAGTTGGTGACACTATCCAACCATCTCATCATCTGCTGCCCCTTTCTCCTCTGGCCTTCAATCTTTCCCAGCATCGGGGTTTTTTCCAACATATGCCTCACTTAATCCTCAGAGTAAATATGAGGTAGATAGGGCTATTATTCCTATTTTATGAATGAAAAAATTGAGATTCAGGAAGGTTAAATAGGGCCACACAGATCACAAGTAGTTGAGCTGGGATGCAAAGTTAGGTCCATTTGACTTAAAGTCAAATGGTTTAAAACCAGCAGTTTCCAACTTTTGTGGCACCAGGGACCAATTTCATTGAAGGCAATTTTTCCAGAGACTGGGGTGGGGAGTTTGGGGTGGGTGGAGGGAGGGAGAATGGTTTGGGCTCAGACAGTCAAGTGTCTGCCTACAACACAGAAGCCGGGTTTGATCCCTGGGTGGGGAAGATCCTCTGGAGAAGGAAGTAGCAACCCATTCCAGTACTCATGCCTGGAAAATCCCATGGACGAAGGAGTGTGGTAGGCTATAGTCTGTGGGTTGCAAAGGGTCAGACACAACTGAGCGATTTCACTTTCTTTCACCTTTCAAAACCATTACATTTATTTTGAACTTTATGTCTATTATTATTCCACCTCAGATCATCATCATTAGATCCTGGAGGTTGGATATGGCTGCTTTAAACTCTTGTTTTTTTCCATTATGTCCTACTGCCTCAACTAGACTATGAAGAAACAATCTCCTTTCTAGTTTCTTAGGTTGACATCCCCATTCAGACCCTATCCTTTAGAATCAATTTTACAGGCAATACTGATTAGAAGGAACTCATGCCTGTCCCCAGCACTGCTTTCTGTCATAAGGCAAGTGAAACATTTAATTCAAGAATTACACTGAGTCCCACACAATATCTGTGATGCCAGAACTGAAGCTAGAAGCCTATGATTTCGAGAACCTTGGTAGGTAGAAACTTAGGGGGGGGGGGGGGAAACAACTAAAATACCACTTTAAAGTTGCAAAAGTTTCTTATCTGACAAGAGATGGAGAATTCTGGACAGATTTCTTCTGAGAAAACCACACTAAAATGGTCCTTTTAGATAAACAAATAAAAACCAAAGACCTCCTACCAAAATGGAAACTAGAAGTCCTTCAGATGCAAGAATATACATATTCTCTATATGTGAGACCAAGGAAACTTTAAAAGAAATTTCTTACCTAGGAGGCATGACAGTGTTGAGATGTCATATTATTGAATAAGATTTAAGAGAGTAAGGGCCAGAAGCCAATGGATCTGTCATCAAAAGAACATTTGTGAGACTTTAAACAGAAGTAGAACTTCTAGAAGAGCGCATGGCAATCCAATCCAGTATTCTTGGTTGCAGAATCCTATGGACAGGGGAGCCTGGTGGACTACAGTCCATAGGGTTGCAGAGTTGGATATGACTGGAGGCACTGAGCCTGCAAACACACAGAATTTCTTCAAAGTACAAGATTTGAACTGAGGCACAGAATTAAGGAAATGTTTCAGTCTTCCATTCTCTGCTCTGGCACGTTGATGTTGATAGACTATTTCGCATGGCATCTTCCTTTTTTTTTCTTTTTTAGCTATTCATTTTAAGTTTTCATGGTATAAATTCTATAACTGACAAATGATGAATATGCTTTCTTCTTAGCCTTAGTTTGCATATTTTTTTATATTATCAGGATCCTGTAATCACAATTATTTTAAAATAATATGAAGTCATTAAAACTGGGTTTTTGAGCATCTTTGGGAAGGATGGATTGAAAAAGAGAGATCAGAAGGAAAATGAACAGCTAAGATGCTATTTTGTAATATGATGATGGTTAGGACTGGGGCAACAGCTATGGCGATCAAAAGGAAGGAATATATCTGAGAGACTTTGGTCCCAGTGAGTGGGGAAATGATTTCAAATTTCCCAAAACTTCAAATGTACATCATAACTTTAATTTATTATAACCAGAAATTTAATATATTTTTTAAATTTCATTTATTTATTTTTGGTCATACCATGTAGCATATGGGATCTTAGTTCCCCAAAAGGGATCAAACCTGTGCCCCCTGCACTGGGAGCAGGGAGTCTTAACCACTGGACCATCAGAGAATTCTCAAATGTATTTTAAAAGTTGATTCTAATATATCCACTAAAAGAAATTTATTAAAATGATCATTTTACAAAAGAGCTTTAAAAGATTAATTAGATGATTAAAGAGAAATTAAGATATTTAAATGTTTTATGTGAAAGAGGAGAGTGAAAAAATTGACTTAAAACTCAACATTCAAAAAACTAAGATCATGACATCCAGTTCCATCATGTCATGGCAAATAGAAGGGGATAAAAGTGGAAGTAGTGACAACCTAGATAGCCTATTCAAAAGCAGAGACATTACTTTGCCAACAAAGGTTTGTCTAGTCAAGGCTATGGTTTTTCCTGTGGTCATATATGGATGTGAGAGTTGGACTGTGAAGAAGGCTGAGTGCCGAAGAATTGATGCTTTTGAACTGTGGTGTTGGAGAAGACTCTTGAGAGTCCCTTGGACTGCAAGGAGATCCAACCAGTCCATTCTGAAGGAGATCAGCCCTGGGATTTCTTTGGAAGGAATGATGCTAAAGCTGAAACTCCAGTACTTTGGCCACCTCATGTGAAGAGTTGACTCATTGGAAAAGACTCTGATGCTGGGAGGGATTGGGGACAGGAGGAGAAGGGGACGACAGAGGATGAGATGGCTGGATGGCATCACTGATTGGATGGACGTGAGTCTCAGTGAACTCCGGGAGTTGGTGATGTACAGGGGCACTCTGCGATTCATGGGGTTGCAAAGAGTCAGATACAACTGAGCGACTGATCTGATCTGATCTGATCTGATCTGAGTGACAGATTTTCTATTCTTGGGTGCCATAATTGCAGAGAGTGGCTGCAGCCATAAAATTAAAAGACACTTGCTTCTTGGAAGGAAAGCTATGACAAACCTAGTTCAGTTCAGTAGCTCAGTCATGTTCAACTCTGTGACACCATGAACCACAGCACACCAGGCTTCCCCGTTCATCACCAACTGCCGGGGTCTACCCAAACCCAAGTCCATTGAGTTGGTGATGCCATTCAACCATTTCATCCTCTGTCATCCCCTTCTCCCCCTCCCTCAATCTTTCCCAGCATCAGGGTCTTTTCAAATGAGTCAATTGTTCGCATCAGCTGGCCAAAGTATTGGAGTTTCAGCTTCAACATCAGTCCTTCCAATGAACACCTAGGATTGATCTCCTTTAGGATGGACTGGTTGGATCTCCTTGCAGCCCAAGGGACTCTCAAGAGTCTTCTCCAACACCACAGTTCAAAAGCATCAATTTTTTTTGCGCTTAGCTTTCTTTATAGTCCAACTCTCACAACCATATATGACTACTGGAAAAACCATAGCCTTGAGTAGACGGACCTTCGAGGACAAAGTAATGTCTCTGCTTTTTAATATGCTGTCTAGGTTGGTCATAACTTTCCTTCCAAGGAGTAAGCATCTTTTAATTTCATGGCTGAAATCACCATCTGCAGTGATTTTGGAGCCCCCAAAAATAAAGTCTGACACTGTTTCCACTGTTTCCCCATCTAATTGCCATGAAGTTATGGGACCAGATGCCATGATCTACGTTTTCTGAATGTTGAGCTTTAAGCCAATTTTTTTCACTCTCCTCTTTCACTGTCATCAAGAGGCTCTTTAGTTCTTCACTTTCTGCCATAAGGGTGGTGTCATCTGCATGTCTGAGGTTATTGATATTTTTCCCGGCAATCTTGATTCCAGCTTGTGCTTCCTCCAGCCCAGCGTTTCTCATGATGTACTCTGCATATAAGTTAAATAAGCAGGGTGACAATATACAGCCTTGACGTACTCCTTTTCCTATTTGGAACCTGTCTGTTGTTTCATGTCCAGTTCTAACTGTTGCTTCCTGACCTGCATACAGGTTTCTCAAGAGGCAGGTCAAGGCTATAATCAGATTTAAATTGTTAAAAGAATAATTTGAATTATCAAGGAGATGGTACTAGAGAAAGATGAGGCTAGAAGCAGTAAGACTAGTTAAAAGTTTATACTCAGGTCCATATGAAAAATGTGGGCTCTATCAAAGTGGCAATTGGGGGACACACTGAGGAAATATTCAAGAAATATTCAGAAAACAGAAATGACAAGATTGGTTACATTATATAAAGGTGGCAAGTAAGAGAAAGGGATTGAGAAAGGTTTCCTAGGTTTCTGACTTGACTTACCCTATGAATATATTGTCTTCTGATTTGGATAGAGCATGCAGGGAGAGGGACAGTTCTACCTAAGGGAGAACAGTGTGAAGTTTAGAGCATCTCTTGGAATGTAGGTACTGTAAATCAGCACCTCTTAAACTTGAAAATGATTCCATGAATCATTTGAGGATATTGTTAAAAGTCAGATCCTGATTTAGAAGCTCTGTGGTAGGGCCTAAGTTTGTGCATTTCTAACAAGCTCCTACATGATGTCAACATCACTGGTTCTCAAAGTACAGTTTGAATCACAAGACTACAGCATGCTGATATTTTTCATCTAAAGTGCAAACAAGATTCCTGCTAATGACAAGGTGAGGTTTGTGAAAGGAAGCAAGGGAGGGAGGGAAGGAGGAAGAAAGAAAATAAGAGGAGGAGGAGGAGGAGGGACATAGGTAGAGCTGAGAGAATGATGATACTGCAAGAAAAATGAGAAGAAATGTGCCCTAAGAAGAAAAGAAGCATGGATAAGTAGCAGTTTGTTAGCAACGTAACCTTAGTTGCTTTTAAGTCACATCTGTGTCAAAGGATACCTATCCCTCCCCATCCAGAAAATATTATAAAGTGATTTTAAAAAACTGTTGGAATTTGCCAAAGTTTAGTATCAAAGAGCCAATGTGAACAAGAGAGACATAAAGGCTGTTCTTTTGAACCCAAAGTTTTTATTTTATTTAACCAATGTAATGAATGTTATAGAAGGATACAGTTGGTACATTTGTAGCAAGATGGTCAATACTTCTTAAGGATTAACACTAAACCCAAAATAACATGAAAAAAAATTTTTTTCTGGCAAAAATAAAGAGGAATTCAAGAGATCCAAATCCATCTCCCATTCTATGGGATTTTAGTTTCTAACATTGTTTTGCTTGGTTTTCAACATTAGACAGAATTCTTACAGGCTTAGTAGTTTTTAGTGTGGTCCTGCCAGAAAGGTGGTAACCTACATGACCTCTCCAAGTCCTTTCCAACTCTCAAATTCTATGGCTGTTTCTCCTTTTATCTGTGAAGGCTTAATTTGTCTTTTCCTATTGCATTCAACTCAACAAATGCCAAGCATACTTTGTTTTTGTAAATTTACTGTTACGCATTTTCATTCAATTATTTATTTTTTTCCATCAAATTGTTTCAAAATGTTTTCAAGCGTAACTAGAAGAGAAAATAACCAAATGCCCATAAAGGTATTCCATTTTAAGAAGCAACCTCTGGTCTATATACTCTCTTTCTCATCATCTAAACATAGTCATAGACAAGGAAATTACTAGGTTAATAGTAGAAAATAATCATTAACCAGGAAAAAAAATCAAAGGCAAGTTATTTTTAGCATTATTTTACCTAGGTAGTTTAGTTCTATCAAATATCTGTTCTGGTGCCAAATTATGCCAAAAATTTAATTTTTACTGCTTTTATATAACATGTATATGAGTACTAAAAAGTAACTATGATTACTGAGACATTCTATGAAAGCCATAAATAATTATTTTCATTTTTCATTCAGATATCCCAAGTGTTTTAATATTTCACAATAATTAACTCATTGATCCTTACCTACTCTGATGGTACAGGTAAATAATCTGATTAACCTTGCATTGCTGCCTTTTTTTTTTAAGATAACTGTAAAATAGCTTGCAGTGCTGTTGTGTCTGGGGGAACAGGGATAATAGCCAATTTTTGATTCTTATAGTCTTCACTGAGACTATTTTACCACCAAGTCTCAGTGGATGAATTTCTGAAAAATTGACTGATATTTCTGTTTCTAGTAGTTGCAATTTTTTCTTTGTTTTTCAAAGTTTATTTTTTAGCAGACCACATCTTGCTTGCCTTCTTACCCTGTCAGCAGTATCTCTTTCATAACTTGTTCATTGGTCTTCTTTCTGGCTCACCTCATTACCAAGTTTTTCTGCTTGAACATTCTTCTGGTTGAATGCTTTCTCTTAGTATTATTATACATTGAATTCTTTATTCATGGCAGAGTATCTTATTGTGTAATATAAAATTTTATTCCATTTTTTGGCTAATTTTACTTTAAAATTAAGTCATTTGTTCATCCCAGAGGACACTAAATTGAATACTAAAACTTCTGTTCCCTCTCTTTTTCTCTCTTGAAAAATCATTCATATACATTTCAGGAGGAATCATCTTCTCCAAACCATTTGGAGAAGATACAAGACAAGATTTATCTTGAGCATAACCCACGAGCATGCTAGCAGTGCCAATTTGATTTTTTTTTTCTTTAGCCACATTTTACTAAATTTACTTTGTCAGTGAGACCTGAAAACATGCAAAGATCCCAGGGCTAGTAAGTGGTAAAGTTCAGTTCAGTTCATTTGTTCAGTCACGTCTAACTCTTTGCAACTCCATGGACTGCAGCATGCCAGGCTTCCCTGTCCATCACCAACTCTCAAAGCTTGCTCAGAATCATGTCTGTTGAGTTGGTGATGCCATCCAGCCATCTCGTCCTCTATCGTCCCCTTTTCTCCTGCCTTCAATGTTTACTCTCTAATACTTTAATTACCTCTTCATATGCCAAACTCATTCACTGTTTTCTTCATAACTTCTTCTATAACACAGTCCCTGGAGAAGAATGACAAAAAATTTAACTTTTTAAAGTTAACTAAGTTTTAATAAAATTTTAAATAAAAATTTAACTTTATTTTAGCCAAATAATTCTTTTTTTTCATCACGTTGAAAATCAGAGCAAAATATCCCAAAGCTTTAACTATCAGTACAGTATGTTTTTGGAATGGAGTTGACAGGGATAGCAGTAAAAAATACTGTACAAAAATCTTAAAACAAAATTACAAAATTAAAGCTAATTCTCCATATATTTTTTCAAATTAAGGCCCATCTAGAACTGAAGATTTGGTCCCATCTGTGAACTTTAAATAAATGTGAATCTTACATATGAATCTCTTGAAGTTATCCTCTGCTTTATGCAACTTCCCTGTAAATAAACTGAATCCAGTGCTAATAGTTTTGCAGAACACTGTATAACATGGATTTAGAGTTAGGTCTATTCGTTTGTTTTTATTCTTTCATGTGTCCTTCTAGCTCAGAGAGATACTGAGGGAGTCCTTTTCTGTACATCTTCCTCACCCTCTGATAATCTTGCAAGTTAACTAGTTAAAGAAAGAAGTAGCATATGTAGCAAATATACAGCATTGGTAAATAAAATAGCCTAGCTGGGAAACTATGCTAAAAGAATAAAGACATTAAAGTACTGGGCAAGGAGGAGAATATCTAAAGGCATAAATAGCAAGATGATTGAAAAGATGATCTACTAAGTCATTGGTCCTATCTTTAATTTTAGTTTATCAAGGAAGATTTTCATACCAAAACTAAAAAAATTCTTCCATGTGTCAAGCATTTCTTCTTTGTGCATACCTGTATGCAGATCAGGAAGCAACAGTTAGAACTGGACATGGAACAACAGACTGGTTGCAAATAGGAAAAGAAGTACATCAAGGCTGTATATTGTCACCCTGCTAATTTAACTTATGTGCAGAGTACATAATGAGAAACGCTGGACTGGAAGAAACACAAACTGGCATCAAGATTGCCAGGAGAAATATCAATAACCTCAGATATGCAGATGACACCACCCTTATGGCAGAAAGTGAAGAGGAACTAAAAAGCCTCTTGATGAAAGTGAAAGTGGAGAGTGAAAAAGTTGGCTTAAAGGTCAACATTCAGAAAACTAAGATCATGGCATCTGGTTCCATTACTTCATGGCAAATAGATGGGGACACAGTGGAAATAGTGTCAGACTTTATGTTTTGGGCTCCAAAATCACTGCAGATGGTGAATGCAGCCATGAAATTAAAAGACGCTTGCTCCTTGGAAGGAAAGCATATCCAAAAGCAGAGACATTACTTTGCCAACAAAGGTTCATCTAGTCAAGGCTATGGTTTTTCCTGTGGTCATGTATGGATGTGAGATTTGGACTGAAGAAAGCTGAGTGCCGAAGAATTGATGCTTTTGAACTGTGGTGCTGGAGAAAACTCTTGAGAGTCCCTTGGACTGCAAGGAGATCCAACCAGTCCATTCTGAAGGAGATCAGCCCTGGGATTTCTTTGGAAGGAATGATGCTGAAGCTGAAACTCCAGTACTTTGGCCACCTCATGCAACAGTTGACTCATTGGAAAAGACTCTGATGCTGGGAGGGATTGGGGGCAGGAGGAGAAGGGGACAACAGAAGAAGAGATGGCTGGATGGCATCGCTGACTCAATGGACGTGAGTCTGAGTGAACTCCGGGAGTTGGTGATGGACAGGGAGGCCTGGTGTGCTGTGATTCATGGGATGGCAAAGAGTTGGACACAACTGAGCATCTGAACTGAACTGAACTGATATGTTTCTCAAAATGTACCCCATCAATCTTTCTGCCAATATATCTAATCAAGTTCATTCCTTACTAGTCTTCTAGGAAACCACTACAGCTTCAGAAATGGACAACAGAGAGTGGAAGAAAACAAAGGGGTAATGTCTTAAAAAATGTGCAGTTTTGTCATTATCTAATTGCTAAAAGTTAGATATGTAAACCCATTATATGCAGACCACCTCAAAAATTCTCCTGTAAGGGAGAATATTTATTTAACTTTATCAGTTTAATTTTCACAGGAAAAAAGAAAGATGTGGAAAAGTCTTGACTGACTGCTCAAATGTGAATTATAGTAGCCCTTAGTTTTCTACAAATATGTTGTGGCAGTTTTGCTTATGTCTCTTCTCAGCAATGTTCTTTTACTTGCCACCATTCAGTAACAGTGGTAAACCATCTGCCTGCCACTGCAAGAGACACCAGATTCAATCCCTGGGCTGGGAAGATCCCCTGGAGTAGGAAATGGCAACCTGTTCCAGTATTCTTGCCTGGAAAATTCCATGAACAGAGGAGCCTGGACAGCTACAGTTCATGGGGTTGAAAAGAGTAGGATACAACTGAGCATGCACACACACCATGCACTATTCAGTACTATAAGCACTGTTTTAATTTATAAAATCCACTCTTTCAGAATTATATCTTCCAAATAGTTTATTTATAGATTTACTAGTATATCCAAAACCTTATGTGCTGAATCTCTTGACTCTAAATCCATAATTCCTTCTCAATAGTTTCTCTAAATTCTCAATGGGAAGAAAAAGAACTACCCAGCACTTCCAAAGAAATAAAGTGAGTATCTCCCAAGTAAAATTTCAAACACATACACAAAAAATTAGAAAGTGGTTTCTCCTAAACCTCCTGTCAGGACACACAAATGGGCCTTTGGTACCCACCTTTTTTTTTTTTAATTTACTCTCCTCAAGCTATGGCTATTTGAGCAGTAGCCAACCAGTGTGCCATCCCCACGCTTATTTACCAGGCCTTGAGTACTCTTGTTATCATCGAGTATTTAGTTGTTCCTATAACATACTCTTTTTTTCAGGTAGTAATAACTGCTGTGAACTAGAGACTAGGCTGAGAGTAGACAACTGCAGAGAGGCATTAGACGGGACATTTATGCATCCTGCCACATTCTCACTGGCATGTGGTTGTGGTGACAGTAGTGGCAATCTGCTTTGACTTTCCCCACCCCTATAGTAGGTGAGTGATGACACAAAGAAGTGCCCTTTCCCTTCCTACTAGGGAAGCAGAAGCGTACTTCTTTTATCTGTCCTACTCCAGGTAGTGCCAGCGGTGCGGTGGCAACACCTCCCTACTCCACTCTGTGGCAGCAGCACCTGAAAGGTGAAGTTCTTTTGACTCTCTTGGCTCTCTTTCAGATCCCTCAATAAGAGCCAACTACCCAACTAAGCTCTTATGGTTGCAGCAGTGGCAGCAAAGGCAACTCTGGAGGCCCTCAAACTCTTTTGTCTTGCTGTCTAACCACAACAAAAAGTAACAATCCTCTGAGGAACTCAATAAAAGAATTGAAAGAATTAGTAAACCTGAAGATAGAACAATAAAATTATTCATATTGAAATGTATAGGAAAATAACAACTTTTAAAAGTGAACAGAGCCTCAGTTACCTGTAAGAAAATATCAAAATGTCTAACATTCACATCATAAGAGTCCCAGAAGGAAAGGAGAAATAGATTGGCACAGAAAACATTTGAAGAAGAGTGGCTGAAAATTTCCCAAATTTAATGACAGATTCCAAATTTAGCAGACCCAAGAAACTCTGCAAACGCTAAGCCAGAAACGGATAGACATAAATAAACAAAGAACTTAAAAGCAGTCAGAGAAAAGAATACATTACTGAGAAAAGGAATAATGATTGGAATGACCATGGATATCTCATTAGGAACCATGGAGGCTGTGAGACAACGGAACAATATTTAGAAAGTGATGAGAGGAAGAAATTGTCAATCCAGAGTTCTATACCCAATGAAAATAGCCTTCAGAAATAAAAACAAAATAAAAGAATTTTCAGGTGAGGAAAACTTATGACACTTTGTTAATAGTAGATAAGCTTTAAAAGGAATGCTAAGTTCTCCAAGTGGAAAGGAAATAACAGGAGAGGGAAACCTGAAATATGAAGATTGAAGAAAGAGAGAAAGGGTGAATTATCTAGCTAAATGAAATATGTAGGGTAGTCAAACTATATTTCTTTAACCAGTGATAGTTGAACTGAAACTTTAATGAAATAAAGGTGTGAAGCCTAGAGACAGCTGAGTGGAGCACATTCTAGGCAGAGGGAATAATATGAGCAATGGACCTAGTTAGGAGTGTTTTTGAGAAACTAAAAGGAAGCCAAGGGAAAAAGTGGGAAAGGTGGTAAGAAACAAATTATAAGACGTAGCCAGGAGTTTTTCTCATTAATGTAGATTATCTGTTTGATAGGTAGAACCATTTAAGCTATTATGAGAACTTTGGATTTTATTTTAAATATAAAAATAAGCTTTTGAAAACTTTTATGTAGGGGAGGGACATAATTTAATATATACCTCTGGCTGCTACATGAAGAACAGACTGCAAAGGGGCAAGAGTGAAAGCAAAGATACCAGCTAGGAGCATTTTAGATGTTGAGGTAAGGTTCATGGCAAATTGGACTATGCTTATAACATTGGAATGATTAGTTTGGGATACATTTTGAAGACTGAGTTTGACAGAATTTAAGGATTAGACTGAGATATGGGGTGGGGGGAAAGCCCAAAGTGTTTAGTCTAAGTAATTAGGCCAAAACTACCTTAGAGGGAAAAGATTTATGGGAAGTTTATCAATATCAATAATTCAGATTTAGACATACAGGTTTGAGATACGCAGTAGATACGCAAGTGGAGATGTCACTTAGGCAGATGAATACATGAGTTTGGAGTTTAAGGACTAGATCAAGCCAGGGATAAAAATCTGACAATTATCACCATATAAAAAAAATTTAGAATAAATGGTAAGGTCTCCTATTCAATGACTACAAAAAGAGGACACTGAGGCTTAGGCCCTCTAATTAAGTGATTTGGGTTAGAGGAATAAAAACTTTCTATTTGTTACCAAATGTTTTCAAGATGTTAGAAAGCGGTCAATTAAAAAATCACAGTAACAAATAGTATATAGATATCTAAGTATAAAATACTAATAAAATAGAACATAGTAAATTGCCTGAATAGAGTGAACTCTTGATTATAACAACTTCAAAAGTTACCCCACAGTATGTCTACAGATTTTTCCCTGGTAGTGCAGTGGATAGAAATTTGCCTGCCAATGCAAATGACACAGGTTCTACTCCTGGTCTGGGAAGATTCCTCATGTCTCAGAGCAACTGGGTCTGTGTACCACAAAAACCAAGCCCACGCTCCAGGGCCTGTGAGACACAACTACTGAAGCCCGTGTGCCTAGAGCCTGTGCTCTGCAACAAGAGAAGCCACCACAATGAGAAGCCCACACACCAAAACAAAGAGTAGTCCCTGCTCATCACAACTAAAAAAAGCCTCACAAAGCAATGAAGACCCAGCATAGCCAAAAATAAATAAATAAATAAATAATTTAAGGAAAAAGTGTCTATATATTTTACCCACAAAATCCCAGGACGACTAATGTTCATAAGGTACTCACTGATCATAATGACCATATAAAAAGCATGGAGTTCAGCACTTCTAAAAGCATTATTTAATGATCAACATAGCTCTGTAAGTTATTTCTACCTATCCAGATAACAAAATCTGACTCAGTGAGGTTAAACAACTTGCTCAACATCATATATAAGTGATATAACTAATGGCAGAGGTGAGTAGAAGGGGGGATTATAGAAAAGGAAATGAAAAGGCAATTGGGTGAAAAAGTCTACCTATGGAAGCAGGAAAGTACGGAGCAGAAAGGGATTGGGGGGTCGGGCCGAGGGCGGGGGTGGGGCAGAGTGAATAAGAGAAAGGGAAAAGGGAAAAAAGAAAAGAAGCTGACACTCCCTGGAGTTCAGAAGTACAGATTTATATGTGGTCTCGTAAAGAACACCCCTCCCAGATAGCCTGTGGTTGGTTGGTGTGGTGGTCACTTCAGGGGTGGTGGAGGGCAACAGTGTAAGTGCCCACATGTCCAGGCTCCTGAGCACTGGGTGTGGATGTCCAAGAGTAATTGGAACAAATGTGGGCCTAGATGTTATGTAACCATCCATGATCTCCATGAACTTGCTCAGTCGTGTCCGACTCTTTGTGACCCCATGGACTGTAGCCCACCGGGCTCCTCCATCCATGGGATTTTCTAGGCAAGAATACTGGAGTGGGTTGCCATTTCCTTCTCCAGGGTATCTTCCCAACCCGGGGATCGAACCTGGTCTCCCTCATTGTAGGCAGATGCTTTACCGTCTGAGCATTAATTCCAAAGTGGAGAGTCCAGGAGAGGATTCTTGAAAAACAAAAAGGAGTAATATTATCTTTCATGAAAATTAGTTAAAAGTAATTAGTCATAAAACAGTTGTCCCCTGAGGCCTGAGGAGCAACGGGCCCTAATAAACTTGCCTGTTTCACCCTGAGGCAAACAAGACAAAACTGTTTTGATTTTTACAAAATCAAACAAATAAATTATCAATCAAAATCTCTGTCAACTATTGAACAGAACCCTTAGGAGAAGCAAATGAAACTCTGAGGATGAAAGTTAATACTAAGTCTGAATCACTACAGGGATAAAAGATATTCTATTTAGTATTTGGAATCCACTGGAAAATGTAAAGTTCTGGGTCAAGGAAAGATAAAGATTTGGGATAAAAATCATGGTTTTCATAATCTTTTCAGAAATAGAAAAGTAATGGGAATTAATTACAGTCAATTAAGGATCCATAAATATACTCTATATTGTGAATATCATCATATTTAAATAAAAGAAAAATAACGGTAAGGAAAAAACACTGTTTGCATATTCTAGCTTGAATTTTTTTCTTTGCTTTTTCCTGTATAAAGTAAGTGAGGCATAAAATAATACTGTGGTAAACTGCCTTATCTCAAAAAGTATAATAAAGAATATAGCAAAGTAAAGTAATACATACTGAATGATCACTAATGGTTACATTATACTTTTGATATTTAATTTACATTTCCCCCACAATTTACCCTTTTTCAGGCTTTACCATTTATAATTTATCGTGTTTCTAATGAATTGAATCTCCTCAGTTATACACAGTTTCCAAAAATGCTTGGTAACTATCCTGTTGTTTTCTGAAGAAGAGGTTTTTGTAAAACAGTCAGAGATTCCTAAACATGCTTCTAATAAATGCCTTGCACCCTCAGAGATGTTTCCTGAGCTGTTGTGCAGGTTACTACTGAAGAATGGGGTTTAATGATTTGTCCCTTGAGATTTTTCTGTTGGTTCCTAGGTATGTATAAAGTCTACGATAATCCCTTTATTAAATGCTTGTGACATGCTTTGTTACTATTGATGTATTAAAAAAAAAGGTAATTTTCCACAATTCTTACTTCTATCTACAACAACTTTTGTTAAGAAAGAGAAAGATTTCATTGTATATCTATCAAGTTGTTAACAGATAGTTGTTATTTCTCCAGATACCTAAACATACACAATCCAAGCACGGCCTCTCCCCTATTTAAATACACTGGATTTTGCTTCCTTGAGGAAAGAAATTTCTTGCACTAAACTTTGTAACATTAGAGTCCTACATATACTACAAATAAATCAGTTTATCATAATATTTCATTTCCTAAAGTGGTTTGATCTCCATTACATAATTTTCATTTCTATGTATCCAAAAATGTTCTCAATATTAGTTTGTGAGGAAGAGAAAAGCAGGAATTTATGTCAATGAAACTAGACACAAAACCCAGCAGCTCATGGGAATGCAGGTCATTAATTCATGCTTTGGTACAATTCTCTGGCCATTAGGAGGCAAGGTCTGAGTTCATCGTAGCATGCTTGATGCTATGTGGCTTTGGCCAAGTTCCCTACTCAATCAAGCTTCTCTATCATGAAATGAAAGTCTATGAACTTTCTGTAAACATCACCTATGAATCTATGAGTTGCTCACTGAGAAAGGCATAGATTGTGACAGTTAGATTTATTTGGTTACCAACAAAGGCAATTGATTGGCTAGCTTATAGAGGAATGGAATTTATCAGAAAGATACTGTGCACTCCACAGAAACTATACAGTTGGACAATAGGCCCTAAAAAGAACAAGAGAGAGAGTAGCTCCCAGGTTCCATAAGAAATAAAGAGCAACTTCTTCAAGGAGCCAGTTTTGGGGTTTTTTTGTTTTGTTTTTGTTTTTCCTATCTTTGCAACATTTTCTCCTGTTAGAAGAAGAAAGAGTTCCATGGGCCCACCTGAGGATATTGGCTAGAGGGCACTGAACCCCCTTATTTAAAGTTTTCCTAAGCGGACTCATAATGATGAAGAGTATTTATTTTGAAGAGCAAGGCTCTGTTATTAATTACATTAGATAAGATTAGATTGACTAGAAATTAGACTATCTCAAGGTATATTCAGTGCTTCCCAGGTGGCACTAGTGGTAAAGAACCTGCCTGCCAATGCAAGAGATATAAGAGATGCAAGTTCTGGGTTGGGAAGATCCCCTGGAGGAGGGCTCAGCAACCCACTCCAGTATTCTTGCCTGGAGAGTCCCATGGACAGAGGAGCCTGGTAGGTTACAGTCCATAGGGTTGCAAAGAATTAAACATGACAGAAGCAACTTAGACAAGCAAAGTGAATTCAGAAGTGAAGAGTTGATTCTAAAAAGCAACAGAAGGAGAAGCATCAAACATTTAGTTAGTCTTTTAGTATTATCATTGTATTAGACTTTTTATAATGTGAATACATCTTTTATGGAGCCTAGGATTAATATTACAAATGAAATTAATTTCCAAAGAGTAGAAAATAACTGACCACTTATAAGAGAAATGGTGATTCCATAGAAATTAGGCTCAAGTAGATACTTGGGTTAACAGATTTGCTTTCAAGCACTGAAAATAGCCAGAGGAAACATTTAGATATATTGTATCTCCTGGATTTTTCAAACAATTGAGAAGAATGGTGTGCTGTTTTCTTCAAACAGAGGAAACTTTTTAAATTTGATGGCATAAAATGCTGTTTTACTCGACAAGATTCTCTTTCAAATCACCTGTAAATTCTGTGACCAGAGAACCACCATTTTGCCTCTCTCTTTCATTCATGTGTCCGTTTGTTTCCTTGTCCATTCATTTGTTTTTGGCATACAAGCCCCCTACTAGATACAACCCTTTATATCAAGAAAACATTAATAATAAGTACTATCTGAGTGCCTTTGTTCTTCATAAAAGGCAGCTTGGACATCTGGGATGTGTGTTAGAAACCTACCAGAGGCACTTAAGAGGCAAAGAGAAGGCAAGCTCTCCAAACAGGGAGGCTACCTGAGGTCTACTCTACTGAAACTCACTCTCTGGGTTTCTCCACCCAACAATCACACCTAAAATCCCTAGTGGCTGATGAAACTGAAAAACCAAATCTATATGCATTTTACATAACAGCTAAAGCCCTGATTTTTTTTTAAAGCCTTGATTTTTGTATCAAATCCCCACTCCCAATTATCTATATTTCTAGCTTGTTTTTGCTTGAAATATAGACCAAATATTTCATAGAGCTAGTTAGCCAAAAACTGTTATGCATGTTGGACATGATAAACTGTGAGTTTTTCCTTCCCTCAGTTATGTCGGTGCCTCTTTAATTTCACTTCAAATTATTGATTTTATTATAAAAAGCTAAATATTCCATCAAAATGTTCTTTTCAATATAATAAATAAAAAACAAGTCAGTAACCATTTTTAAAATTGTATATCTATCTCAAACTTGAAGTTTCACAGCTCTGTGGTACACTGTAAAATATTAAAATATTATATTATAAAACAACAATATGGAATAATCTGAATTTCTTATGGCAAAATTTTCTTTGCGTCATTGAATTTAATTAAAAGATTGTAACAAGCTTACACTTAAACACATAGAATATGCTTACAATTATTTTCATAATGTTTAAATATCTTAAGAGTAAACAAAATACATGACCATTTTATTTGTTTGCACGATATTTTTTAAAGTCTGGCTGACTTTTTTCCCCACAATGGATCAACTTACCACTTAGCTTTATTTTATCACAGTAATGATGAATGTTTTTCATTTTAAGTACATACAATCAATAGTTAAAATAAAAGTGTTCTAATATTTAAAAGTACAGAAAGAACCTCTGAACAATATTCCTCAAGAGTATAAACGTAACAGGGTATAGGTAGTTTTTACATTTATCCTGGCATTTATAACATACACTGTTTGGATCATCAGACTAAAACATACAGTGACACCAAAGTGAAATTGCACTTTTGAAATCAAAACTAAAAGCAAAGAAGTATGAGGCAGCAGTCACAAAATACGAATAATTTTAAGTAACTTTTAACTTGAAATGGGAGCATAACTATTTACTGACGGAACATTCCAAACTGAATTGCCCCAGGGCTGAGTGCCATTACCTTTCCTGGTTTTCTTCCATCTGTCTCTCACTGTCTAGATTTTTATTTCAGACTTGTCAGATTTTCTCTTTCTCAGTAGTACACATTTTTGACAGTAGAGGGCACTTTGAATTTAGACAAAGCCCACGAAATCTCTGAATCTTCATTCAGAGAGCTTTTGTTTGACTAGAAAGAAATAAAATGCAATTTTAGTGTACATTTAAAATGACACATTTTTAAACTATGTGATGCTAAAGTTTGTTTCTGTCATGTGAAATCAGTCTCTCAGTATATATTATTTTACAAAAATACTGTAATATGAATTTCACAAAAATATCACTGTGTCTAGAAAAGATCTGTAACAATAAAATAACACACAAATTAGGATCAATCCATGAATGAATAAATCTTTGGTTTTCTTCTAGCCAAAAGAGCCAATGAAGAACAAAACTCCACGTCCATATTAAGTGACACATCATAAACTACATCTAAATCCTAAAATTACACTGCAAAAATATAGTGTCTAAATGAAATTGGATACACAACAATTCTATTTACTCAGCTCACCACAGAAATATAAAGACTTTCTCCTTCTTCCTCTTTTTATAGCTACTTAAATAATATTCTTAACAAAATATAAGCTTTCATATAATCTAACATATCATTTTATAAAAATTCCTTCAATTTCACATTGAAAAAAGTATTTAAATGATCTAATAGTCTATTAATTAATTGTCCTTAAGAGAATTCTTTTTAGAATTTTCTAAAACAACATCATGTTGTTGAACTACATAAAATAATTTACCTAAATGTAGTATAATTGTTTTTCTAATACAAATGAGTATCTTGATCACATTCACTTCTGTGACAAATGCAATGTTACTTGTAATTATTTTACTCCATTTCAAATAACCAAATAATAAAATGTAATGCATTTTAAAATTTCAAAATAGACAATTACTTCTTCTGTATACTTTAGTCACATAAAATAATTACCTCTTCTAATTTAAAGCACCAACTTCTTTCCCACTTAAAATATTTTAATTTCTTCATTTAATTGAAACCAATTATCTTATGTGCACAGGTTGAAATTTTGAAGTTTGGCTTATTTGTCCTTCCCACTCAAAAATGCACCTACTTATGGCTAATTGTGAGGCTGGTAGCTTCCAAACTATGGGGAAATCCCCAGTTTTGCTGTACAGGCACTTATACTTTAAAAACAATTAATTTAAATCTCCAGCAAGTGAACAACTTGCCTAACCTCTTCAATTGTTACGTGACCAAGTGTATAAAGACATTGTAACTGTACAGAAGGGTTAAAGTTCATATATATGAAATACTGTAAACTTGTAGAGTAGAATTTAAAAGTCATATGGGATAGGCTTAATGAAGGCAAACAGGTTGATTATAAATGCCGAAAATGTACAGTTCGTTTTGCTTGAATATTTACTAAGGAAGAGAAATCCATACTAAAAAGGCTTATTGATTTTTTTGTTTACCTAATTAAGGAAAATAAAGTTGAATGCCTCCACTCACCCTGACTTCCAAAAACATGAGAAAAAAAAAAATATATATATATAAAGATATGTCTCACATATAGGCTTGCCCTAATTTTCATGAAAAAAGGCAAATAAACAACAATTGTCACTACTCTGAATGTACCACCGCACTCCCTAAGATTTATCTTTACTCCTTCCCTCATTTATTATTGCCGGTAAACTGTGTATTTGCCACTAACACGGTCTGAATAGATTTGAAACAGTAAGTGTAACAGGCTCAAATGGACGGTGCCTATTATCCCTTCCCTCTTCCCTCTTGCCCTTTTACGGCCTATCACTTCATTCAATCTGTAGCTACATTTGAGTTCCTTTTACAACAAAAAAGGTCATAATGTTGTGTCTGATAATACTGAAATTGCCTCATTTGTTCATCTTTCGGTGGCTTGGAGCTGGTCACCCTCTCAAGTGATGCCTAGGTTTATCCCCATCAACTTTGAAAATTAAGGTCTTGTTTAGTCCCCGGCAATTTCACCCACCAAATGCTTTGGGGTTTGATGGGCCACCCCGCAGACAGACGAGAGAGAGGCCCAGGTCTAACTGGCTCAGGCAGCTCACGCCTGAGGCCGCAGGGACACCGACTAGAACAAATCCGGGTGTCACCGGCGTGCTCCGCGGAAAAAAGAAAGGCGGCTTTGCCAATCCCCAAGGCGAGGGAGAGGCAGCAGCCGGTCAGCTGACGTGGAGAAGGCGAGAGTGAAGGAATGAGAAGAATGTGCTTGCTCAGAAGATGGAAGCGATAGGGACTCCCCACTCTGACCCCCGGCGCTGCGGCCCCGAGGAGAAGCCGGGCCTCCTCACAGCTGTTGCCACTCGGGCTGTCACCTCGGCGGCCGCTGCCTGCGCCACCAGGACGGGTTTATGCCGGTGTTGGGCCGGCCGCGGCAGCTGCTTCTGCCTTGACTGTTGCCCCTGACCCTTCTGCTGTTTCTTCCTTGATTTCGGCATCAGCTTTTCTTTTCTTCTCCCGCCCCCCACCTCCTGGCAGTACCTCTTGTAAAAGGCAGAAAATAGCCTCTACGTTTGCCAGAGAGCGGGCTGGGTACGGAAAGCTTCTGACAAAGCTGGGTTCCTGGGGCCCCTCCTGTTTTTTTCTCCCCGGCTCTGTTTAGCATTTTCTTTCCCGCAGTATCAATGCTTTGTCAGCCTTGGTCTGGGAACTAACTCCCCGCGTAGTCTCCACCTCCTCTCTGACTTTCCATGATGCTCCATTCCTCACCTCTCCAACAAGGGGAAAAAATACCAAAGGGAGAAAAGGGAAGTGAATCCTCCAAGAGAACTTCATCGTTGGCAATCCAGATTTTACTGGGATTCCTGTAAGAGCAAACGGATCTTTTCAAGTCTTAGAACAATAAAATAAAAATTAAAATGGATGAATATGGCAGGTTGGGGAGCAATTAACTGGGAATTTAAAAGAGCTCTTTTTCAGGATTTTCCTGACCTGCCCACTCAGGTTACTTCCCTTTCTAAGATCCTCTTCCCCTTTCCAGGCTAGAAGCTGGGTATAACTCAGCTCATAAAAATATGTGGCAGCAATTGGAATTTACCCTTTGACCTTCCCTCTCTCACCACCACCTCGCCTACATGTGTGCACACACACAGTCACACACAGAAGCTGCAATTCACTATCTAGCCCTGTTTTCACCAAACAGATGACTGTGTCACTATTGAAAACTCCCGTTTTGCACAAGATAAAACTTCTAAGATCCTAGGATGGGACTTACTTGCAAAAGGAGTTCAAAGCTGCATTTTCTCTGGTGCATATGTGAATGCTGAGATAGTTTGGGTGATAGAGAGAGAGAGATTATATACAGAAGTACACACACACATAAAACCCTGTCAGTAATAGCTGTCTTTCTTTTAACACCATTCTCTATGGAACTTGTTTTTGTGGGTCAGTTTGTATGATTATATTCAGAATTTCTTGCAGGCGTTCTAGTGACTAGATTTAAATCACAGGAAAGGGGCAGAAAGCTGAGTCTAAAATGTATGAGGAGAATTTTCTAGTTTTTCTTAAAACCTGTTCACCTTTCCAGATAATTTTTCCTTGCCTTTGTGCTGTGAAAGCCCCATTACCAGCTATGGAAAAAATAGTGCTAAGTGTTTTGTACAATTTCTTTTTGTGTGTGTGAAGCTTGAAAAGCCAAGAAAATGGGCAAAATACTGAATCAGGCCACCAGGGCCAGTTCAAATGCACAGAGAGACATTTTTACTGCATTATTTGAACTATTACTAAATAAAATGCTTTCTTGCTCGGAGCTTGGCTAAGTACTAATTTTCCAAAACATGAATACAACTTCTGGTGGAAAGTTAGAAATAATTTAAATGCAGGACTACACCATTGTACCCTCTCAAATTAACAATGTTCCCTTAGCCCTTCCCTACATCCTGAGTATACAGACTCACATTACATTAGGAGGGCCTGAAATGTCCAGGAAGCCTTCGCATCTAGAGGTTTGAGAATATAAGGGACAAGTTTAAACACTGTTTTCTCCTCAAATGTGGGGACTAGAAATGATAAATCGAAACAGCTTCCGGTGACTCATTACCAGGTGCCTAAGTAGTGACTAAGTGACAAGTTAAAGAAACTGCCTGACAGCAATTTAGTTTTTAACATTAAAATAATTATACTCTTCTTTTTGAAACAATTATTTTGCTCCTTTGTGTTTCCACAACATGCTGTAAACACTCACAGGCTTGAACCCACAACCCAGAACATACAATAACAACAATGCATACAAAACTACTTAAAGTCTTTACTAAGTAACTCAGCACCATTTTTCTCAAATCGGTATATAAAGCTCAAATTTTCCATAATAATTTTTCACATTTGCTAATACTATCTCTGCTTAGCACAGCATAGATGATCATTTAAAAACATCAGTCTATAGGTAACAAATTTTTCTCTGCTGTTTTTATGTGATGATTGAAGTTTGGGGGGTTTTCCTTCTTTTTAAACTCTCCATTTTGTTTGGAATTCATGGATAAAGATAAATCTGCAGATAAACCTGGATACTGTTTATCATTGTCACTAGCTTAGAGGTGGTCTGCCATTTATATTGAAACTTGGGCACCAACTGCCGGTTAGAAATCTTTTCATGGAATTCGCTGTACTTTAAATAAACTACTACTTCAAGATCTTCCATGTGTCCCTCATTCATCTTTAAGGCACAGAATCTCATGTACTTTCTGTGAGCTTTGACTCTGAAATATCTGGCTCATATGCAGTCTCTAGCACTCTGTGAACTCAATGCAGTTTTATTAATGACTTTCAGCAAATTAGGGCAGAAATATGTTTTGAAGGTTTGTGCTATGATTCATCTTAAGCAAAAAAAAAAAAAAAATTCATTTTGCAAAATCAAGCCTATATTCATTTTCCACTCTTTTTGCCAAAGACTAGTTTTAAAAGGTTTCTGTGTGGGTTTCACATAATGAACATCACAGAGGAGGAAAAAATTGCTGTTCCCTTTGGCATTTCTTCTCTTAAGGTGGTTGAAAAGTACGCATCTGCTTTTCCCGTGGAGAGGGAGATAATATGATAACCTTCTGATTATATACATAAGCGGAAACTGATCAGCTTCTCTTGTGGTTCGTTTTTTAAGGGCAAGTTCCAGTTGGATTGTGCTAATGCACATATTCATGAATCTCTCCAAACAGGATTCACGGCTCTCCAGGGAACCCTTGAAGTATGCATCATTGTTTCAATGAAGTATCTTCATTATAAAACATAGGGACTATAAAAGGTGAATACCATTTGCCTCAGCCTAATGTAATCTCTGGCCTGACTTTTCTTCACTCTGATTTCTTTCCTTCCTTTCTTCTGCCTACCATCCTTCCCTTCTTTCTTTCTCTTTTTCTTCCTTTCTTCAGTTTTTTTTAACAAACAGAAAAAAAAATGAGAAAAAGTCAAATTAGGTATTAGACAAAATCAAGGAAAAGATATGTTTGCTTTCAAAGTCAAAATTAATCTCCTTTGAAATGTTATGTAGGTAGGGGTAGGAATCTTAACTCTAAAATCCAGAAATTCTTTTATTTCTACAAATGTTTTATTTGATAAAAAGTAGCTAGCTTATGGAAATGTTTGGTCTCTGGGTGTGCATAAGTTTCTTGAAAAAAAAATAAGGCCAAAGGTGGAAGGTATAAAAAAAATAAGTAGGTAAACACCGTTAATGCAGGCAAAGAGGAGAGACACTATCATCAGAACAATGTAATGAAAAAAACAGGCACACAGATTTTTCATCTCATTGGCCTTACTGTACAGGGTACAATATCTTGAACTGATCAGTCTTTTATTTGTACCAAATATAAATCCTAATGTTTCCCCCTCTTCTCTTTAGAATTCTTCCAGAGAACCTGAGATTTTAAGGAATTCTACTAATGTCTGTGTTACAAAGAGGTCTTTATTAGAGAGGACATGAATGGAGGTCTGAGTGAGACTACAAAAGCCCTACACTGCACTCGGGTATAATGGGGTGTTTTATAGGGAAGGAACACTGTCTTTGGGGGATGAAGGACAGTTTAATACAACATCTATTGCAAGGGAACAAAGGAGTTATGTAGCTCACAAATTAGGGTATTCATATCCAGATATATTAGTGGTAGACTGTAGAGACTTGGAATTCAGTGTAAAATGATCTTGTCATCCAACAGAGCACACTGGAATGTGGCATTCCTTGGATGTAAGTTGTACGGTCATCAAAATAGATTGTACAAGTCACAAATAACTGACACTCGGTGACTCTGCAGTGATTAGCTTCCAAAGATAGTAATTCTTAGTGGCACTAAAAATAAGATGAGACATCTATGATTAAGCAGGAAATGACAAATGCAATTCAAGATACTATATATTCCAGTTGTCTTAGTCTCTCAGTGAAAATTAATTGAGGATAATATTTTTTAAGAGGCATAAGGGGTAGAGCACATACAACGAGGAGTCCATGATTTACTGTTGCAGTTTAAGTCACCACTTCAGATGGACAATCAAATCTCAAATCTCTATTGTTTGATATACCATGAGATGAGAAAAGGAGACAGGATTTGAACAAAAATTCAAGAACTCAGCACCATGCTACAGGAGCTCCTTCTCAAGTAGACAGGCCAACTATAGTATGCTCCCTCCTCACCACTGAAATTAGCAAGGTCATGGCTAATTCCATTTGCTAAATCCTCTAGATTTACTTTCAATCCTTGATTTACTGTTACTCTTTTACATCTGACATTTGTATTTGACACTGTTAACCAGACACACTCTCATTCCCTTGTCTTTCCCATACTCAATCTTCATAATTTTACCCCAGACCCTTCTAGCCACTCTCTTTCACCCTGCTTCTTAGAATCCTTTGTCTTTGCCCACTCCTAAAATGGAAGTATTCCCATTAACTCTGTCTCCAAACCTTTGTTCTGACTATTCTAAATGTTCTACTTGGATGATATCATCTGTTCTCTTGACTTTAATTATCTGTATTACGATGAGGCTACCCCAGCCCTGATTTCTCCTCTGAGACCAACCTCATGAACTCACTCTTTCATTGAAAACCACCTAGATCCCCGATAAGAATCCTGAATTCACTGTTTCCAAAGCTGAATTCATATTGTCCTCCCCCATCTTCCATATTTAACCTATGTCTGTCTCCTGTATGCTCAGTTTAGAAAAGCATTATCACCCAAACCAGTACTTAAGTCAGAAAGCTATGAATCATTCTTCTCTTATATGCTTTATTACAAATCAGTCATTAATTCCTATCCTAAATGAATGGATTTCCCTCCAGATCCATCACCATTCTCTTGGTTCAAGTCACCATGATCTATCATTATGATTATTGCAACAGACTTAATCTGTTCCTCCTTATTGGTCTCCTTACTTCTAGTTATATATATTTTCATCTAATACTTTCTCCCCATTTTCCTTTCCAAAATACAAATCTGACTATGACAAAAGTATAACGTGTTTATGTAGAGTAGAGAAAGCAGGGAAGATAGATATTACATACAGCATGATACTATGAATACCCAGTCTATTAATAAATCCCATTGGTTCTATCATAAAAATATGATTTAAACTAGATTCTTCACATAGATTACTGCAACAGTCCCTATTTAGTCTCCCTATCTCATCTTCATTATCCTAGAGTCTATTTTTAAGAGAACACTAAGAATAACAGTGTTACCCCTAAGTCAGATTGAGTTGTGTCTCTACTCAGAAGCCTCTAGTGATTTTCCATTTCATTCAAACTCAAGTCCAACTCTTAATGGGCTACAAGGACCTACTTGACCCAGCTACTGATTTCATGTGATTTCATCCCCCACCATTCTTTTTCCAGTTCACCACAGATTCAACATTTAGAAGCACAGAACAAGAAAATCGAGTTGACCAATGCCAGGGTAATTTGGGGACTGTATCCAGGTTCTATAATTACCTGGTTTGGAAACCTTCAGCAAATTATTTTATCCCTCTGAGCATCAGCTTCTTTATCTTTCAAAATAGAATCAAATGCCCAGTTTAAAGGGCTTTTGTGAGAAAATCAGGTATATAATAAGATGTATGCCTGCCATTACAAAATTTTATTTTTCCCCATTTAATCACCTTCGAAAGCAATTCAAGGAGGATTTCTACTTTAAACTAGTACAACATTAATTTTTCCTGGAAACAGAGTTATGTTTATTAATTTTTAAGCCTAGTAGTTCATATAATATCTTATAGTAGACCAGATTTCAAAATGAATCTTTGTGTTACTTTATCCTTAGAAAATTCACTGAATTATCTTCACTTATCATTACAATTTAAAAACATATAAGGTACTTTCTGGAAGTCCAGTGGTAAGACTCTGTGCTTCTGCTTCAGGGGATGTGGGTTTGATCCCTGGTCTGGAAACTAAAATCCCACATGTTATCAGGTGCAGCCAAATAAATAAATTAAAAAAAACACACACACATAGAATCCTATTGTCTCTGATAATCTTGTTATAGTTTTCTCTTTTTTAATTTTCTAAAATATTATAATATAAGAAAAAAATGCTGACATAACATACTGAATCAATTAATTGAGCTGTATTGAAATTTCTTCAGTAGAATGCTACATTATACCCTGGAAGAACTCAATTATTTAGGTTAAGACTTTAGAGCAATGTCATAGGTTTCATATCATACATTAAAAGAAAAAGAAGATGAGTCTGTGCTCAAATCCTAATGTCAACTTTTACTAGTTCTGCAACCTCAAGAACACTGTATAACTACTCTGAGTCTCAATTTCTTATTCCATAAAATGTGCTTAATAAATAGTAATCACCACACAGGAAAGTTTTGAGAATTAAATAAGATATGCAAGTAAGACAGCTCAATAATGGTAACTAATGGTAGCAGAGGAAAGAGTAATAATCATAGTAGGATATTGGTCTCCTTACAGTAAGACTAGGATTCTGGAAAAGAATGCTGAGTTATCTTGAAAACTCTATATTATGATTGCTTTCTTCATTCTCTTAAGGGACAACCAAGTATTTCTTCACCCTTTGATTTTTATAATTTTCTTAAATTCTCACATATGATTCAAACCTAAAACCTGTTTTTGATAAAGTCAGGAAATCACCATTTGATATTGTTTCTGAAAAATCAAAGGATCACACTCAGATATCCTCAGCCAGATTTTTCTGAGGCCTAGATTCATTGTCATATGAAGAAAACAGCCATCAGGAGACTTGGTTTTAAAATATGTAGGTTTTATTTTCAGGTCTAACACTCACTAGTTGTAGGTACCTAAAACAAAAACAACAACAATAAAAAAACTAAACACATACAAATCCATTCACTGAATACCTATTAAGGGCTCTGATGTCCACTGGGGGTAGAAGGCAGAGAAAAGGATAAATTTCATGTAGTCCCTGACTGTCACAGCCTAGTACAGTGGTGAGACATATACAAAGGTAAGTGTGTTCCTTCACTTATTTATTTTATGCAAATTTAAGAGCCTCCTGTGTATCAGACAATATTCTAGGCAATGGGGCAAGAACACTGAATAGCTAAATAAATAGACAAACAAAAATTAAGATCTCACCTCATTGAGCTTATATCCCAGTGAGTAGAAATAGACAAAAACCAAAATATATAAGTATGATATATGATATGTTATATATATGTCCTCCAGGCAAGAATGCTGGAGTGGGTTGCCATGGTCTCCTCCAGGGGATCTTTCCAACCCAGAGATCGAACCCAGGTCTCCTGCATTGCAGACAAATTATTTAAAGTCTGAGCCACCAGGGAAGCCATGTTATATAAGTTCTACACAGACTATAGTGCAAGGAAGGAGGATGGAGGCCCGAGCCTTAAATACATTTATCTCATGAGACCTCACTAAGATGACATTCCAGCAAAGATCTGAAGAAGGTGAGAGAAAACTCAGGCAGATATTTAGAGGAAGAGAATTCATGGAAAGAACAGCAACTACTAAGTCCTTGGGTCAAAAACATGTGTGATGAATGTGGGAAGCAGTAGAAAGTTCTTATACCCAGAGCAGAGTGAGCAAGGGGATGAAATCAAGGAGATGGAAGAGAGGCAAGATTGTTCAGGGCCCTAGAGACAAGCTTGTGAACAGATGTCACTTGATATTACAGGGACAGAATGTGCTGAATCAGGGAGATGCAGTAGGCACTCTTGTAACAGTCAATGAGTGATGTGATATTGGAAGTTATAAGAAGTTATGACTTCCCCAGTGGTCCTGTGGCTAAGACTCCATGCTTCCAATGTGGGGGTCCTGGTTTGATCTCTGGTCTGGGAACTAGATCCCACATGCCACTACTGCAGCTAAAGATTCTGCAACTAAAAATCCTGCTCGCCGCAGTGAAAACTGAAGATGCTGTGTGCCACAACCAGGTGCAACCGAGATGAATTTAAAAATAAATAGGCTTTTTAAAAAGAAGTTATCTGATTTTGGGTATGTTTTGAAGGTAGAGCTGACTTCATTTACTGATGGATAGGAGGAGTAACTCTAATATCACATTTATCATATTACAAAATATGCAACAGTAGTCTGGGTCTCTTTTTTCTCTCTTCTCACAACCTCTAAACATGCATATACCACAGATTAATTTTGTCTGAGAGATTAGGAAAGACTGCACAGGAAAAATGGCATTTAACACTGAGTTTGTTCTTAAAGAATGACTAAAATTTCTGGCTGAGAGAAGGAAAAAATATTACAGGGTTTTGCAATTAGTAAATCAAGGAAAACTTTGACAAAGTCAGTGTCAGTGGGGGGTTGGAATATACTACACTTACAAAACATGTAAGAGTATCCATCCATGGCTGGAGAGGAGAAGGGCAAAGAAGCATGTGCACGTGGGTGGAACTGGGCCAGGAACTTTTGGTTATATAATACAGAACTAAATTCAAATGACTTTATTTAAAAAGGAGTACAGGGAGGGGGGTTCAGGATGGGGAACATGTGTATACTTGTGGCGGATTCATGTTGATGTATGGCAAAACCAATACAATACTGTAAAGTAATTAACCTCCAATTAAAATAAATAAATTTATATTTTAAATAAAAATAAAAAGGAGTGCAAACATGGCTGCATCCAGGATCAGAAAATATTTTTTAGAGTTTGCTCTATTATTCTCCATTTCTTATCTCCGCTTTCCATTATATGTTGCCTTTATTCTGCTGACAGGCTCTCTTCATGAGGGAGTAAAATGACTGCAATAACTTCAGTAAAAAGAGAAACTTGTTTCTCCCATACTCTAATATTTCCCGTGAATGGAAGAATTCCTGTTGCAAGAGAATGGGCAATAGGGTTCGTTCAACCTGCAGCCCATGTCCATCTCTGTGCCTCACACAGACACTGTGGAATGATGGAGAGGTGACTGGTTCCCTAAGGGGAAATGGAAGTGTGGGGCACATAAAAGAACAGATAGATACTCCAGTTGGCAAAGGAGTTTAAGTCAGATAAAGGGTCTGACGAGCCCAGGGAAGAAGTTTGTATTTTATCTAAAATGCAACCAACAGATTTTAGGCTAGGAATTAACATGATAAAGTTCACATTTATAAGAATTAGTGGTAATAAGGAAAACAGATTGGGTTGGGAAGAAGCTACTCAGTGTGGTAGCTTGTATCATTGGTTCCAATTCTTCATTCTCCTCTGTATCCACTACCTTTGTCATAGGACAAAAGAAGCAGAGTATGTTTCCCCACTCCATGACTTTGAGTACAAGTCAACATGACTTGCTTTTGCAATTAAATAAACTATAAGTGGTGGGCTAATTCCCAACCTAGAACACAAGAAGCGATCAGAGTCTTTGCTTTCACTCATGTGACATTACAATTCCCATGCCTGGGCTATATTCTTGTCCTAGGAAGAGGAAGAAAGACAGGTGGAAGAGAGTCAAACTGCCCCAAAGCTTATCTCAGTCTACATCAACCAACAACCAGATGGAAAAATAAGCCAGCCGAGATCAACAAAACCCCTGAGCTCCGTCTAACATAAAGATCTGACCCATTGATCCGTGAGAATAAATTATTCCTGTTTTAAGCAACTGAATGTGGGTTATTTGTTATAACAAAATTGTAAGTTTGGCCAAAGTTAACTGGATACTGTCAGTGCTCTGATATTGAAGACTGCTATAATAATAAGCAAGAAATGGCATGTAATAAATCAAGACTGTCACAGAGGAGTTACAGAGGGGGCATCTAAGTCATGATAGACACTTAGAGAGTATCTTAGAATGATGAAAGACTTTCTTATTTAATGAGGGTAGAAGTAGAGAGAACCTGTGGGGGAAATATTGGAGGTGGCAAGACCCAACTTTTGAGCAAACTCCAGGAGACAGCAGAGGACAGGGGAGCCTGGATGCTGCAGTCCACTGGGTCACAAAGAGTTAGATACAACTTGGTGACTGAACAACAATACCCAACTGGTTCCGGGAACTGGGAATCTACTTTAAATGAACAGAACACAAGTGAGGCTGAAAAAACTAATAATATCACCAGGAAGAAGATGCGGAATGTGAATCAAAATCCTTGAGAGCTCCAATAATAATGAGTCATAAATATGAGAAACAGCAAAACATTATGTTGCTGAAGTCAATGGAGAAAGCATTGGAATGCTTGATTTCTATACTCAATCATTATAGGAACATTAATTTAGTATTTAAGGTTTTTTAAAATTATTTAATTGAAGGATAATTGCTTTTCAGAATTTTGTGATTTTTCTGTCATACATCAACAAGAATCAGCCATAGTTTAAAATATACATTGAAAATGGACAGCTTAGTGGCAACCTTGATGAGATTGACTTTAATACAATGAGAAAGAGGGACCAAATTGGGATCGGTTGAGTGTCAATGGAAAAACGTGGCAGGCAGTAGGAAACTTTCACAAAGTTCAGTCATGACAGGAGAAAGTTTGTTTGACATGTCCATAAGGAACATGGTGCAACTTAATAAGAAGAAACTGAAGATAGAGAAGATGATAACCCAAGAATAAAACTTGCTTTCCAAAAATCTGTGACACCTTAATTAGACAATAATGATGAAATTACTGTGTGAAAGCAAGGCAATAACAACAATAATCAGAGTGCTGAGCATTTTACATGTATTGGGATTTGCCAGGAATGCTAGTGGTAAAGAATCTGCCTGCCAATGCAGCAGACTCAAGAGACATGGGTTTGATCCCTGGGTTGGGAAGATCCCCTAGGAAAAGATGTAATAATTGCATTTATATTCTAAAATAGTCCATGAGGTACAAAAAATTATTATTGGTGAGAGATCTGAAGCTTAGAGACATTAAATAACTTGAAGACTCTTAAGAGTCCCTTGCAAGGAGATCCAACCAGTCCATTCTAAAGGAGATCAGTGGATCTTAAAGGTGTTCATTGGAAGGACTGATGCTAAAGCTGAAACTCCAATACTTTGGCCACCTCATGTGAAGAGTTGACTCATTGGAAAAGACCCTGATGCTGGGAGGGATTGGGGGCAGGAGGAAAAGGGGATGACAGAGGATGAGATGGCTGGATGGCATCACCGACTCAATGGACATGAGTTTGAGTGCACTCCGGGAGTTGGTGATGGACGGGGAGTACTGGTGTGCTGTGATTCACGGGGTCACAAAGAGTTGGACATAGCTGAGCGACTGAACTGAACTGAACTGAACTAAAAGTTACATATAAATCACAAGTAGTGGGGTGGAATTCTGGAGTCAGAATTCTCTTTCTTAGCATATGAGATATGCAACTTTTTTGAAGCTTTCTAGTGACTCCCCTGTAGCTCAGACGGTAAAGAATCTGCCTGCAATGAAGAAGACCCTGGTTTGATCCCTGGGTCAGAAATATCACTGGAGGAGGGAATGGCAATCCACTCCAGCATTCTTGCCTAGAGAATCCCATGGAGAGGAGACTGGCGGGCCACAGTCCATGGGATCGCAAAGAGTTGGACATGACTGAATGACTAACACTACTACTAGTGACTGCCCTAGAGTTTGCAATGTATCTTTTTCACTAATCCAAGTATACTTTCAAACACTATACAACTTCATACATTCTACAAGTACCTTACAATAAAAAACAATCTAATTTCTACCCCGTCCTTGTATCCATACTGTCATTCATTTCACTTACACACACATATATACATATATATGCATACATCAGTTCAATTCAGTCCCTCAGTCGTGTCCGACTCTTTGCGACCCCATGAATCTCAGCACGCCAGGCCTCCCTGTCTATCACCATCTCCCGGAGTTCACTCAAACTCACGTCCATGGAGTCGGTGATGCCATACAGCCATCTCATCCTCTGTCGTCCCCTTTTCCTCCTGCCCCCAATCCCTCCCAGCATCAGTATCTTCTCCAATGAGTCAACTCTTTGCATGAGGTGGCCAAAGTACTGGAGTTTCAGCTTTAGCATCATTCCTTCCAAAGAATACCCATGACTGATCTCCTTTAGAATGGACTGGTTGGATCTCCTTGCAGTCCAAGGGACTCTCAAGAGTCTTCTCCAACACCACACTTCAAAAGCATCAATTCTTCAGCACTCAGCTTTCTTCAAATCCAACTCTCACATCTATACATGACCACTGGAAAAACCATAGCCTTGACTAGATGGACCTTTGTTGGCAAAGTAATGTCTCTACTTTTCAATATGCTATCTAGGTTGGTCATAACTTTTCTTCCAAGGAGCAAGTGTCTTTTAATTTCATGACTGCAGTCACCATCTGCAGTGATTTTGGAGCCCCCCCAAAATAAAGTCTGACACTGTTTCCACTGTTTCCCCATCTATTTCCCATGAACTGATGGGACCAGATGCCATGATCTTCATTTTCTGAATATTGAGCTTTAAGCCAACTTTTTCACTCTCCTCTTTCACTTTTATCAAGAGGCTTTTTAGTTCCTCTTCACTTTCTGCCATAAGGGTGGTGTCATCTGCATATCTGAGGTTACTGATATTTCTCCCGGCAATCTTGATTCCAGCTTGTGCTTCTTCCAGCCCGGCGTTTCTCATGATGTACTCTGCATATAAGTTAAATAAGCAGGGTGACAATATACAGCTTTGACGTACTCCTTTTTCTATTTGGAACCAGTCTGTTATTCCATGTTCATTTCTAACTGTTGCCTCCTGACCTGCATACAGGTTTCTCAAGAGGCAGATCAGGTGGTCTGGTATTCCCATCTTTCAGAATTCTCCACGGCTTATTGTGATCCACACAATCAAAGACTTTGGCATAGTCAATAAAGCAGAAATAGATGTTTTTCTGGAACTCTCTTGCTTTTTCGATAATCCAGTGGATGTATACATATATAGACATAATTGAGACTTAATTGTCTATACATAATTGTCACCCTGCTTATTTAACTTATATGCAAAGTACATCATGCAAAATGCCAGGCTGGATGAAGCACAAGCTGGAATCCAGAATGCTGGGAGAAATATCAATAACCTCAGATATGCAGATGATACCACCTTAATGGCAGAAAGTGACGAGGAACTAAAGGGCCTCTTGATGAAGGTGAAAGAGGACAGTGAAAAAGTTGGCTTAAAACTCAACATTCGAAAAACTAAGATCATGGCATGTGGTCCCATCACTTCATGACAAATAGATGGGGAAACAATGGAAACAGTAACAGACTTCATATTTTGGGCTCCAAAATCACTGAGGATGGTGGCTGCAGCCAGGAAATTAAAATATACTTGCTCCTTGAAAGAAAAGCTATGATACACCTGGAGAGCTTATTAAAAAGCAGAAACATTACTTTGCCAACAAAGGTCTGTCTAGTCAAAGCTATGGTTTTTCCAGTAGTCACATGTGGATGTAAGAGTTGGACCAAAAAGAACACTGAATGCCAAATTGATGTTTTCATACTGTAGTGTTGGAGAACACTCTTGAGAGTCCCTTGGGCAGCAAGGAGGTTAAAGCATTTTTAACCTCCTAAAGGAGGTTGATTTTCCTAAAGGAAATCAACCCTGAATACTTACTGGAAGAACTGATGCTGAAGCTGAAACTCCAATCTTTGGTCAACTGATGCGAAGAGCTAACTCATTGGAAAAGGCTCTGATGCTGGGAAAGATTGAAAGCAGGAGAAGGGGACAACAGAGGACAAGATGGTTGCATGGCATCACCAACTCAATGGACATGAGTTTCAGCAAGCTCTGGGAGACCTGGAGGCCTGGCATGCTGCACCCCATGGGGTCGCAAAGAGTCAGACACGACTCAGTGACTGAACAACAACAATACATATTTAAAGTATACACCCATCATAAATATATATGTACATACGTATATAAATAAACATACATAATAAAAGTATACATACATGTAAGAATACATAATTGAATGCACTACTGCTATTATTACTTTGAAAAAAAACATATCACCTGTTAAACTAAGTATAAAAAATGTAAACTTTTATTTCACCTTCACTTTTTCCTTCTCTAGTACTTTTCCTTTCTTTATGTAGATCTAAGTTTCTAACCTGTATCATCTTCCTTCTCTCTGAAAGACTTTTAATATTTATTGATAGTAAGGTCTACTAGCAACACATTCCTTCAACTTTTGTTTGCCTGAGGAAGTCTTTATTTTGCTTTGTTTTTAAAGGATAATTTCATAGGGTACAGAATGCCAGCTGACATTTTTTCCCCTTAATAGCCTAAATATTTCAGTCCACTTTTTCTTGCTTGCATGCTTTCTGAGAAGTTGAATGTAATTCTTTTCTTTGCTCCTCTAAAAGTCAGGTGTTTTTCCATCTGATTTCTTTCAAGATTTTTCTTTTAGCTGTGATTTTCTGAAGTCTGAACATTACATGCCTCCTTTGCAGGTTCTTTGGGCATTTATCTTGCTTGGAGCTCTTTGAGCTTCCTGCATGTCTGGTTTTGTGTCTGACATTAACTTTGGGGAAATTTTCAGTCCTTATTGCTTCATTTATTACTTCTGTTCCTTTCTTTCTTCTCCTTCTGATATTCCCACTGCATGTATATTTCATCTTTTGTAGTTGTCCCACAGCTCTTGGATATTTTCTTTTTTTTCAGTTTTTTTTCCTTTTGTTCTTTCATTTTAGAAGCTTCTACTAATACATCCTCAAGCTCAGAGACTCATTTCTCAGTGTGTCCAGTCTACTAATGAGTCCAGCAAAGGCATTTCTTTATTTCTGTAATACTGTTTTTGATCTCTAGTATTCCTTCTTGATTCTTTCTTAGAATTTTCATACCTCTGCTTACACTGCCCATCTGTTCTTGCATTACTTTATCCAGTAGAGTCCTTTGCATATTAATCACCATTGTTCTAAATTTCCCCCTTGATAATAACATCTCTGGTAACCTGAGTCTGGTTCTGACTCTTGCTCTATTTCTTTAAACAGTGTGCATTTTGCCTTTTCTTATGCCTTGTAACTTTTTTTGATGACTTGACTAAGAAAGGCACTGAGGTACACAGGCCTTTAGTAATGTGGTGGTAAGATATGAGGGGCAGGGCAAGCATTCTGTGATGTTATAATTAGGTCTCAGTCTTTTAGTGATCCTGTGACTCTGGACTGTGAACAAGGGTTTCTCAGTCCTCCCCTCCCCCCAACTCCCTAGGTGGGACAAGATGGCTAGAGTGGACTGGGGTTGGGTATTTCCCTTTTCCTATCTAAAAGCATAGTGGGGGTTGGAACTGCATATTTCCTTCTCCTACACAGATGGCTAAAGCCAACTGGGATTCAGTATTTCTTGCCCTCGAGTCAGTTAGGTTCTGACAGAAGCCTAATAGTTTAGGCTCTGGTAAAATATTTTCTCTTGAGGTCAGGTCTTGCTAAGAACAGAATGCTCTGATGTATTTCAATATCAAAATTCCCTCTAGAGGGAATTTTTCTCTAGTATTCACCAGAAGAGCCTGATCAAGATTGTGCAAGTAAAACTCCCAAAAGTTTTGGGACTCCTCCCAGGACCAGAATTTTTAACTTTGAGACTTATCCGTTTGAAACTGCTGGCAGTTCTTCAATGGGTTCTTCAAGTTCTCCTACCCTGACGCTGCTTCCCAGAGAGGTTTCTGCCAAGGGATATGCTGTGACTCTCTGTGTTCATTTGTTTTTAGGGGTAGTGGTTTTCCTTGTGACCTCATTTTTCTGACAAATCTAGAAAGAGTTGTTGATTTTTCAATTTGTTCAGCTTTTTCATTGTTGGTAGGGCAGAGGGACAACTTCCACACTCCCTCAAGCTAGGACCAAACCAGATGTCAAAACTGGCTTCTAAAATAAATTTCTTAAATCTGCTGTTATTTTCATAAAGATAGAAATAGGCAAAATATGTGCTACTGAGTTTTCATCTATATTAATTTCACCTAGATGTCTTCATATTTATTGGGTAATTGTAGATGATTTAGATTGATATTTATAGTTTTATAATGCCAAAGTCATATCACCATGGCATCATCTTTCTTTACATTTTGGCCAGGCTTTTTAGTTGCAAACAGCAGAAATTTTCTCATGTTAACTTAAACTGAAAAGGAATTTATTAGAAGGGTGTGAATTAGCATAAATGAGAATCAGAAAGGCTGGAACACAGGCCTGGCAAGACTCTAAGAGACTAAAGAATAGCCAAAATCCTCTCCATCTGTTTAAGACGTCACCTAAGGATACCGAAGAACGCTCAAGGGATCAAACCATAAATCCTCAACACCACTGGTTTTGCTATGAAAACAACTTCAGTAGGACTTATTACCTTTGTTTCAGGTACCTAATATTTAAACTTGGGTAGGAGTGCCTGACAAGACACACACAGGTCACTTGCCTTCCTCTCTAGGGTGTAAGAGGTGAATTATTTGCCAATATTATGAATGCCATTTACATTTGACTTTGGAAGGCACTGTGTGGTTTGTATAGCAAACTTAGCCCCTGATGATACTTACACTTAGTAAGAAACAAGAGAAAACTAGTAATTCCTTGAGCCCATTCTATTGACCAGTAGGGGAAGATAGTTCAGAGGCCTACGGGGTGTCATTAACTGTCTACATAGACATAGTCAAATACTGGTTAATCAAGGATTAAGGAGTATTTACTAAAGTAGTTTGCTGTGGTTTGGAAGGACACCTAAATTTAGTGAGAGATTTTGGCACAACTTGAAAGTTGCTTATCCTAAGCTTTTTAAAAATTATCTGAACCTGTTCAGTCAGAAAATTGGGCTGTAAATCCCATGATACTAAATATTTCTTATAAGATATCAAGAACATATATGTTTAAATTGGATTGGAAATTTTGCAGAAACAGCATTTTTTACAGTACTGCCATATTTCTGACTGACGCCTATCCTAATCCAGGCCATGCATGCATAGCTTCATGAAATATGCAACATCAAATAAATTACCAAACTTTTTGAACTTTGAAAAATTAGAAAAAAACACAAGATCTTAAAGTTCAAAAATTCCCTTATTCAAGCCAAATTGTTCAACCTTTATCACAGCATAACAACCTATTTTTAAAACCTTAAATAAATAAGTTATCCATGCAACCTTGTCACTTCAATTTGCAGATGTTCCTTTTATCTCTGAGCTTGTATACAATATCACACTTACATCTCTGTCTCTTTCTACTATGTGCTACAGACCATATTATAACAGAGTTTCAAAACTGCCAAGCATCCTGGGAAAGGTAATATTCATAAAAAAAAAAAAAAAAAAAAGCACAGGAGCTGATATCTGTTGCCTTGATGTTCACCTTCAAAAGTTCTTCAGGTGCCCTCTTTCTACTCCCAGCCCCTGTTATAGCATAGCTCTAGGATATTCGGCTAAGGAGCCATTTGAAGAATGACAAATAGTGGAAAGTGAGTTTGGGCTACAAATTAACATACCCCTGTGTTAACAAAGTCTTTCTTGCATTCGGCACTTTCAACTGGGATTAAAATTAAAAGCAATTTCCAAGGGAATAAGAATTTAAAACTCCCATTGTTAATTAAATGCATTTAATAATAAGAGAGTGATTTCTCCCACTAAAAAATAAGAAAATACTTGAATATTAACAGAAACAGGAGTTGGGACCACTTTAACAAATGGAGGAAATAGGGATAAATGAATCTAAGAACACCTAAATTTCTAAAAGAAGAGAGATTGTACATTATGACTTTCATGTAAGCTGGCTAATTAGTTATGATGCAAGTAAATAAGGTAAATCAGTAGTAGTCAGTATTCATATTGAGCATCTATTTTGTGCCAGGAGTATGTGCTATGTGATGGTACTGTTCAGATGAAGGAAAAATAGTCCGTAAACTCAAGAGTTCATATTTTACTGTAGGAGGACAGAAATGGAAGCAAATGACTCAAACATATTACATTTAAAGATATACTACTATCTTTTATAGAATGTGTGAAACACTTTTTAAAGCTAAGATTATTCAGAGTCTTATATTTATTTTAATGTTTCCATAGATTTAGCCAAGTATTATTTTATTTAACATTGGAACAAAATAAAATAATCTCAAACTCTACAAACCTGGGCTTCATGCCATGTATAGTGTTTTATTTTGTTTTTAGCCTAGAAACCAAAAGAGAAATTATAGTTCTCACATTTCATAAATTTTTTGAGTAGTGACTAGATTGTACTGTCATATCCTTAAAGAACAACAACAATTTTGCTGGTAACAGACAACTGACTTAGATAAAATCCAGTCCTTGCCTGGGAGACTCTATCAATAAAGAGAAAATGAAAGACACTAGGAAAAGGTGTGTGACTCACATTTTGGGAAAGTAGCTGTTGTTAGTTTCAATTTTCTTCAATTAGGATGGATGTTAGTGAAGATGTTAACCCCGTCATTCTGGCTTAAGTCCAGCTTGGGTAATTACATCCTGCCTACTTAAATTCTCTCTGGGTCCAAAGTGATCCTTCATTCTCACCTCACACTGTTGTGTGATGATGCTGGCATATAGCTAAATCAAGTCCACATTTAACCCTGGGAATGGCAGAGTCTCTGTGGTGAAAATATGATCCTTCTGCACAGTATCATATAAATTCACTTTTAGGGTAAAGGTTTTAGAACATATAATGTAATAAAGCAAAATAGTCATATGACATCCTTAACTAAAGATACAACACAAAAATATCCAGTAGAATGAAATGTCTCTGACAGGGTCTCTGCAGTAATGGGAGACGTTTTTTTTTTAGCGTGCCCTAGCTGCAAATGTAAGATCATTATCATTAGATCTTTAAAATACCAACAAGCAAAATATGAAGAGATTTAAAGTCACCTTTAAAATCACCCCAAAAGTTCATTCTCAATTATCTACAATCAGTGTCATTCTCCTTGGCTAGAAATTTGTACCAGAGAATAAATTCTAAGAGGAAAATTTAAAAGTACAATTGATGCTGACAGTTTATCAATGGAAGTGCATTTCTAAGTCGTGCTCATCTATGCACCAAACCTCTGTTTATTTCTCTGCTCCCTCTACTTTGCACTCTTGCCACATTTTTGTAGGGACATTAGACATTGCTCAAGAGTAACCTTTCCTACAAATACTTCAGACCATTTCTGTAAGATTTCATTTGGTGATATGCATTGAGCTTCATGTACTGTGAGATGGCAAAAACTTTTACAAATGTTTGAAAGTTTCCATGGAGATCTTTTTCTGTCTGTAACACCTCTGAATAAAGCTGCTCAAAGTTTATATTGCTTAAAACCAATTTTTTAGATGACAATATATACACAAGATTATACTTATGTATTATAGCTATGGTACAATTACCATATAAAGTAAATACCAATTTTAAGATATATTAAGCTAAAAATAGATAAACTGACAAGACAGAGATGACACAAAACGCTAATAGGTAATTGGACAAAGAATTATTATAGGTGATTTATAAAGGTGAAAAGAGCACAGGCAACTTATAAAAGTATTATAACAAAGGCAACTTATGAAAGTAACAAATGAGACATTTTTAATGTCATAAGAATTGCAGTAAAATAACCAACATATAATATTTTTGACAAACAAACTGTCAAAAATGGAATGCTCAATAATGATGAATATTTAATAAGCATTTTTACATTGTTGGTGAGAATGTAAATTGGTACAATACACCTGGATGATATTTATCAAGGAGTCCTATTCTCAGTAACCCTATCACTGGGAATCTATTTTAGGAAAATAATCCTTTTAACTAGATGAAGATTTATGGACAAAGGTGTTTATGTTAGTAAACCATAAAATTGCAATCAATCAACTAATAAGTAAAAGAAACACTAAATGCCCAACTCTAGTTCCCAGAGAGCTTACATCTATTTGGGTGAGAAAAACAATAAATAATAATGTGAACTGTAAATTACTTATATAGTATGTTAGATGGTGATAAGTGGTAAACAAAGAGAAAGTCAAGCAGTATAACAGGGAATCGGAGTACTGAAGAATACTACTTAAGTAGTACTAAATAGCGGAGAAGGCAATGGCTCCCCACTCCAGTACTCTTGCCGGGAAAATCCCATGGACGGAGGAGCCTGGTGGGCTGCAGTTGATGGGGTCTCGAAGAGTCGCACGCGACTGAGTGACTTCCCTTTCACTTTTCACTTGCATGCATTGGAGAAGGCAATGGCAACCCACTCCAGTGTTCTTGCCTGGAGAATCCCAGGGACAGGGGAGCCTGGTGGGCTGCCGTCTATGGGGTCACACAGAGTTGGACACGACTGAAGTGACTTAGCAGCAGCAGTATTAAATAGAGGAGTCAGAGTTATTCCTCACTTATAATCAGATATTTGAGCAAAGTGAGAAGGATGTATGAAAGTCTCATAAATACTCATGCAAAGAGAATTACAGGCTAAAGGCCCTAAGGTTAAAAACATGCCCTGTCCTGTTTAGGGAACAACACACATACCAGAATGGTCCAAGTAGGATGAGCAAGGGAGAGAGAAGTGGTACATGAGGGTGGGGAGGCAGAAGACAGCCAGAGCATGGGTCCTTGTGAGCCACTGCAATGACTTAGATTTACTTGGGATGGCATGTGAGCCCCAGACACAGGTTTTGGGCAGAGAAATGACTTGGCCTGACATGTTTTTATGGTATCAGTTTAGCTGTAGGCTTGATTAAAAAAAAAAAAAATACTGACTGCCAGAATAGCAGCAGAGAGGCTTATTAAAGAAATCATTATGGTCGTACAGATAGGAGAAACTGGTGACTTGACCAAAATGTTATCAAAATGAGAAGTGATCATATTATAAGAATATTTTGAAGAAGAAATCAATAGGATTTCCTAACAAACTGTATGTGGAAGTAAGGAAAGGGAAGAGTAATAGATGATTCCAAGTTTTTTGGCCTGAGTAACTAGAGGGCAGATTTGAGGTCAACTGAGCTTGCAAAGGCAGAAGAAGTAGGGTTGAGAAAGAGAGATCAGGAATTCCATTTTAAGAATAGACTTAAGAATTAGACATGGACAGAGAGATGTTGAATAGGTGGTTAGATGTATGAGTCCAGAGTCCAGAGCAGAGGTCAAGATCAGAGATACAAATTACTTCAGTTCAGTTCAGTTCAGTCACTCAGTCGTGTCCAACTCTTTGTGACCCCATGAATCGCAGCACGCCAGGCCTCTCTGTCCATCACCATCTCCGGGAGTTTACTCAAAGTCACATCCATGAAGTCGGTGATACCATCCAGCCATCTCATCCTCTGTTGTCCCCTTCTCCTCCTGCCCCCAATCCCTCCCAGCATCAGGGTCTTTTCCAATGAGTCAACTCTTCGCATGAGGTGGTCAAAGTACTGGAGTTTCAGCTGTGGCATCATTCCTTCCAAAGAAACCCCAGGGCTGATCTCCTTTAGAATGGACTGGTTGGATCTCCTTGCAGTCCAAGGGAATACCAGACCGCCTGACCTGCCTCTTGAGAAACCTATATGCAGCTCAGGAAGTAACAGTTAGAACTGGACATGGAACAACAGACTGGTTCCAAATAGGAAAAGGAGTACGTCAAGGCTGTATATGGTCACCCTGCTTATTTAACTTATATGCAGAGTATATCGTGAGAAACACTGGAAGAAGCACAAGCTGGAATCCAGATTACTGGGAGAAATATCAATAACCTCAGGTATGCAGATGACACCACCCTTATGGCAGAAAGTGAAGAGGAACTAAAAAGCCTCTTGATGAAAGTGAAAGAGGACAGTGAAAAAGTTGGCTTAAAGCTCAACATTCAGAAAACTAAGATCATAGCATGTGGCCCCATTACTTCATGGGAAATAGATGGGGAAACAGTGGAAACACTGTCAGACTTTATTTTTGGGGGCTCCAAAATCACTGCAGGTGGTGATTTCAGCCATGAAATTAAAAGGTGCTTACTCCTTGGAAGGAAAGTTATGACCAACCTAGATAGCATTTTGAAAAACAGAGACATTACTTTGCCAACAAAGGTCCATTTAGTCAAGGCTATGGTTTTTTCAGTGGTCATGTATGGATGTGAGAGTTGGACTGTGAAGAAAGCTGAGCTCCAAAGAATTGATGCTTTTGAACTGATGTTGGAGAAGACTCTTGAGAGTCCCTTGGACTGCAAGGAGATACAAATTAGGGAGTCCTCAAAAAAATGGGAGATTTATTAGCATATAGATAATATACAAAATAATGACTCTGGATGAAATCACTAGGAAAGTAAATATAAATGAAGAGGAAAGAGATAGAAGGACAGAGCTTTAGGATCCTCCAATGTTAAGATTTGAGTAGAAGAGGAGGAATAAGAAAAGAGTGATCAGTGAGCAGGAAAAATAGTCTGTGAGGTAGGAAAAACAGTCTATGAGGTAGGAAAAAAATGTTTTTGAATTTGAATAAGATAAGTACACGAAAATAGAAGCATTGTATTACACAATGTTGATAATCAAGATGAAAATCAAGAATTGATCATGACATTTAGTAACATGGAGATCATAGGTAACTGAGATAAGGGCAGTTTTGTGAAGTGACAGGAATGAAATCTTGTTTGGACCAGGTTTAATATAATATGTTAAGAACTGCATCATTTCTGTCAAAGACAGTCACATCAATAATTTTTTTTTACTGTTTTTCTATTGTCTGTGACTGACCGTATGTGGTGGCTATTTTATTCTATTTTGTTTATTCCTATTTCAGCTATATCCAGAAAATGTATGTTTAAACTGAATAATGGCTCTATATACAACTTCATTTACCTTTTGATAGAAGCATATAAAAAGAAAATCTATCTAAATTTATGCCCTCATGGTTAGTGATTCACTGCAACTTTACTCACAAGATCTTGATATTATTATTATAAAATTAAAAATGTATATACATTTGACTTTGCCCAAGCACAAAGCTTGAAGCACTTCACTCTCCTAGTTAAGACATGCTGAAACTCTATTTCAGTTCTGAGCCTTACCTATGGATCAGCTTTGATACTAGGAGAACATTGTGTAGCTGGAGAATGTAAACTCTGTTCTTCAGAAGTGGTCCTAAATACTCATGGGTCATCAGGCCATCACAGATGGCATATGGGATGGATATGAGGCAGTTCTTTGCCAGTTTTCAAAAGTTAGCTCCCTTAGGGATGGATGGTACTCTCAACTCAAACTTACGCCATCTGACATCCTACCCAATACTTTAAATAGCTTCAGACACTTTGGCAAAGAGATCAAAAGGAGGACATGGATTCTTAAAGGCAGGGGAGAGAAACTGTTGAGGGTTGGCAGGACAAAGTAGCAAAAAATAAAAAACTGAAAGGAGATATTAAAGAGAACAAATTAAGGATAATAATTAATTTTTTAAATATTACATACTTTTCAAAATTGCATGTGATGGATCCCCTCAAAGGGGCTTCCCTCATGGCTGAGACAATAAAGAATCTGTCGGCCAATGCAGGAGACCCCGGTTCTATCCCTGGGTAGGGAAGTTCCCCTGGAGAAGGAAATGGCTCTTCACTCCAGTATTCTTGCCTGGAGAATCCCATGGACAGAGGAGCCTGTCGGGCTATGGTCCATAGGGTCGCAAAAAGTCAGACACAACTGAAGTGACTTAGCACAAAGAAACACTATAACACCAAGACAGAAAATGAAACAAGGCACAAAACAAACAAGTAAACACACAAACACACAAAGATAAAGGATTCGGGGCTAAAGGGAAACCATTCAAATCATAATTAATCTAATGACAAGTGTTACATATGCCACAAACTGTTAAATACTATAAATTATATTATTGAATCTTCATATGAATTCTGTGAAGAAGGTATTTTAAGTTTCTTATTTTTAGATAATGAAATGAAGCCTTAGAGAATTTGAGTTACTTGTCTTAAGTTCACAGTGCTAATGATTATCAAAAGCTGGGATTCCAGTCCCTGGTTGGCTGACTCCAAAGTTGATACTGTTAACCACCTAGACGTTAACTTGCATAAAGTGTACATCATAAAGTCTCATACAATTAAAAGGAGTTTATGTTTGGAATCAGAGTCCCAGTGGCCAAAGAAAACAATAAACCACATTACAAGATGTTCAGATGAAACAAATAAAACTTATTCTTAGGAAAAGGATATGTAAAATGTAGTAGATTCTATCCTTAATGATATCCTATAATAAATATAATACCAAGTTTTGTGTAGTTTTTGTTCATCAAGTCTCTCAATACAAGTCGATACAAATATAAAATAGAATTCTTTAATTGGATTTCAGGTTATGGAAGAAGTAGGAAAGGAATGCAAGCCAGTTGGGCAGGTCTCTGATGGTCTGCTAGATACAAAGTTAACATTGAGAGTATTTAGGATATCTCAGTGGATGGTTCTCAACTGGTGACAGACTACATCACTTGTCTGCTTCATCATCTGCTTGCCCCCTACAAGGTACAAGTATCTCAGGAGGGAAGCATGAATTATGAGGCATATTCAAAATTATTATTTAACATTCACAGTATTAAATAATATTATTATTAGAATGCAATATCACCAAAGTAAAGTACAACTTATTGACTGGCAAAAATATACAGAAAATAATTATATTCAATAGATAAGCCTTTAAGATTCTAGGAAAGTATGAGACTTTTATGTTTATGAAGCAGGAGCATAGGTTTAAAAAGGTTGGGAAACACTGATTTTGATGAGTTCAGACCACATATTCTTTGCACAGCACTCACTGTAGCAAATCTGAGATGAAATCTTGAAATTTTGTGTTACTGATCAAGAGCAGATACATAAGCTTTAATAATGAAATAAGCTGAAAATAAAGTTTCCATCCTCTCATAACAATTCATAAGTCTAAACAAGACCTTAATCTAATCAGATAGTCCCATTTCCACATAGAACTAGGCCACAGGAAAGTTTTTGTAAAATAAACAAACAAAATTATCTTTTCCAAATCGTCCTGAGTCCACTTTATAGACAAGTAGCTATTTGCACTCTTACTTTTCTCCTCCTTCAAGATTAACATTCTAAGAACAGTTGTATTTAGAGAGTAGTTCTGTTGATCATCATTTGGGAGCATGATCACATAAAGAATAATCAATTTCATAAGATTTTTGTAAGAATTTAGTAGCAGCTAAGGTCTTGTTGTCACTTGTGAACACATGCTCTTTCTTAACCCTTCCTTAAACAGAAATTATTCTAAACCAAACTATCTTCACTCTGTTTTGAAGACAATGTGGTTTGCCCTTCTACACGGTACACAGAAAGAAAACTGGCAAATTTGAGGCCAACTTGATGAAGATCAGATAATTTCAAAGAAATTTGTTTTATGTCTCTTCATAGACATGGGCCTAAAATAAACAAAAAATAAACTTAAAGAGAAAGTTTAATAATAACATTAGCTTAGAATAACATTAGCTTAGTCTCTTAAAATCTATGGCAATAGATTTGTTTCTTGGTTCTAATTGTGGTAAATAGACAGTTGCCATGTACCTATACACACTTGAAAAAAATAAAACAAAAGAATGCTTAGAAGTTAAATAATTTCAGCTCTAACTGTTTTCACAAGCTGTATATTTCCAGCCCAGAATCAGAAAGCCAATTTTCTCTTTCTATACTCCAGTCTTGCTTTCAATCTTCATCCATGGTTCCTAAGCCCAAAGCTTAGTCTGTTTTCCCGGCGGGATGTTACTGTTTCCCCTCCATCTGTGAAAATTATATAAGAAAACCCCCAGGGTGAATGGTTAGGTGAGTATTGCTGAACAACAAGGTCTCCCGGATCCTACGTGTTTCAGTGGCACTCTCAGCCTTTAGCACTTGCTCCTGCTAGCCACACACACCAACAGCTCCCTGTGATTTCACAGCTCCTCCAAAGAATGGCAGCCTTTTACAGAATCCTGAATAGCTACAGGAATCCTTCACTACCTAAAATCAGCTCTAGCCTCCCTTAACAATTTCAGAGCTAATGCTCAAATTTTATTTAATGAATGAAGTTTTAACAAGCCTTTATGCTCTCCCAAAAACTCCAAGGACAACATCAATGTTGTATAGTTTTCTGTAGAAATAAGGTCATAGTACTTTTGACGTGTGGAAGCCTTTGACCATATGGATCACAACAAACTGTGGACCATTCTTGAAGAGATGGGAATAACAGACCACTTTAACTGCCTCCTGAGAAATCTGTATGCAGGTCAAGAATCAACAGTTAGAACCAGACATAGAACAATGGACTAGCTCAAAATTGGAAAAGGAGTACATCAAGGCTGTATATTGTCACCCTACTTATTTAACTTATATGCAGAGTACATCATGCAAAATGCTGGACTGAATGAACCTCAAGCTCGAATCAAGATTGATGGGAGGAATATCAGAAACTTCAGATATGCAGATGACACCACCCTTATGGCAGAAAGTGAAGAGGAACTAAAGCATCTCTTGATGAAGGTGAATGAGAGTGAAAAAACTGGCTTAAAACTCAACATTCAGAAAACTAAGATCATGGCATCTGGTCCCATCACTTCATAGCAAATAGATGAGAAAATAATGAAACAGTGACAGACTTTATTTTCTTGGGCTTCAAAATCACTGCAGATTGTGACTGCAGCCATGAAATTATAAGATGCTTGCTCCTTAGAAGAAAAGCTATGACAAAACTAAATAGCCTACTGAAAAGCAGACATCACTTTGCTGACAAAGGTCCATATAGTCACACCTATGCTTTCTCCAGTAGTCACATACAGATGTGAGAGTTGGACCATAAAGAAGGCTGAGAGCCAAAGATTTAACACTTTAGAACTGGGGTATCGGAGAAGATGCTTGAGAGTCCCTTGGACTGCAAGGAGATCAAAGCAGTCAATCCTAAAATAAATCAACCCTGAATATTCATTGGGACTGAATCAGAAGGAATGATGCTGAAGCTGAAGCTCCAATACTTTGTCCACTTATGTGAAGAGCCAACTCATTGCAAAAGAGCCTGATGCTGGGAAATATTGAGGGCAGGAGAAGGGGGGCAACAGAGGATGAGATGGTTGGATGGCATTATCGGCTCAATGGACATGAATTTGAGCAAATTCTGGAAGATGGTGAGGGACAGGAAGCCTGGCATGCTGCAGTCCATGGGGTCGCAAAGAGTCGGACACTACTGAGTGACTGAATAACAAAAAGAACTTTTCATATATAAAATGAACATGAGTTTCTATCAACTACAGTGTCACATTTCTAGCTATTTTCCTGGACCCATTGCTGCTGCAGCTGCTATTGTTGTTTCAGACAGACTAAACTGACATTTCTGTATCTCCCTCCTGGCAATGATCAAATACAAGTATCCAAAGCAGATATTTCTTTTGTCTTGCCAGTTGTAAATTAAGACTATGAAATACCCCTGAGCCAATTATAGCTGAATAACCTAAAGGTAAAACTATATTTACTCTATACACACACACACACACACACACACAATTTCCTTACTAAATAAAATTGCTCCTTTCTGTACCTCATGAGTTTGTAACATAAGCTTAATTCTGACATCAATATCAACTTTATTCTACTTGTCTTTTTACCCCAATGCAGTGTTCTCAAGGTCCATTTAACATTTTGCATTACCTTATGATTTAGGACCATGACTCAAAATATATATAATCTATTAGCACTTGCACACTTCCCAGATTTTAGAAGAAACCAAATCATACTATGATTTATTATAGCATAGTACGGTTCCAAATAGGAAAAGGAGTATGTCAAAGCTGTATATTGTCCCCTGCTTATTCAACTTATATGCAGAGTACATCATGAGAAATGCTGGGCTGGATGAAGCACAAGCTGGATTCAGGATTGCCAGGAGAAATATCAATAACCTCAGATATGCAGATGACACCACCCTTATGGTAGAAAGTGAAGAAGAACTAAAGAGCCTCTTGATGAAAGTGAAAGAGGACAGTGAAAAAGTTGGCTTAAAGTTCAACATTCAGAAAACTAAGATCATGGCATCTGGTCCCATCACTGTATGGGAAATAGATGGGGAAACAGTGGAAACAGTGACGGACTTTATTTTTTGGGCTCCAAAATCACTACAGACGGTGATTGCAGCCATGAAATTAAAAGACGCTTACTCCTTGGAAGGAAAGTCATGACCAACCTAGACAGCATATTAAAAAGCAGAGACATTACTTTGCCAACAAAGGTCCATCTAGTCAAGGCTATGGTTTTTCCAGTAGTCATGTATGGATATAAGAGCTGGACTATAAAGAACTGAGCACAGAAGAATTGATGCTTTTGAACTGTGGTGTTGGAGAAGACTCTTGAGAGTCCCTTGGACTGCAAGGAGATCCAACCAGTCCATCCTAAAGGAGATCAGTCCTGGGTGTTCATTGGAAGGACTGATGTTGAAACTGAAACTCCAATATTTCGGCCACCTGATGTGAAGAGCTGACTCATTTGAAAAGACCCTGATGTTGGGAAAGATTGAAGGCAGAAGGAGAAGGGGACGACAGAGGATGCGATGTTTATATGGTATCATCAACTCAATGGACGTGAGTTTGGGTAAGCTCCGGGAGTTGGTGATGGACAGGGAGGCCTGGCGTGCTGCGGTTCATGGGGTCACAAAGAGTCGAACACGACTGAGTGACTGAACTGAACTGAACTGACAATGCCACTGAGATCAGAAGAAAGCTTAAAAATCAACTGAGAAAATCATTTTCTTAGGGAGTTTTTTATACCTCTGTGTTAAGTGATTACAATCCTTTCTCTTCATTTCAGACTCTAGTCACTGACTGTGCCAGCAGGAAAAAGGCAAGAACCAGTATGCAGAGGTGCCATTCACCTCAGCAGTCATCACCAGAATATGTCATTCTTCAAAGTGTTTCATCTGTGGCCAGCCACCTCTGCTATCAATGCACCAAATTCATGATAAGTAAAGAACCCCATTGGATTCTGCTAGTGTAGAATTTAGAAAAAGAGGAGAGATGTAAAATGATATGCTAATGAAAGCATTGAAGTCATTTAATAATTTAAGAACACACTGCATTAATATCAGCAAGAATGCTGGCAGTTTTATTCCATCACATGGAATATTCCATGACATGGCAGAGTCAGTTCTTCTCTTCCCATCCTGATGTGTGCCTTTTAGGAAAGATCAAACTCGTTGTTCAAGGTCCTGCTCCAATGTCTTCTCTTCTTTCAGCTTTCTTTGAGGACCAGTTTTCTCACAGTTATCCAGATGAAATTAATTGCTTCCTCTTTTGTATTCAGACAATACATTACACAAACCTTAATTTACAGCATTTTCTACATTAAATTATATCCTGCCACCCACACATATCAACAGCTTCCCATGTTTCGGAAGCTTCCCACCATGTCGCGTGTCTGCAGAAAAGGAGAGCTTCTGTTCTTCCCTAGTAGGCCATGAGGACAGTATTCTGTCTCATTATCTTGAAATCTTCATTGCCATGTGTTATGCTTAGTACAAAGTAGGAGCTAAGTAAACATTTGTTTCAACTTTTTCTCTTGCTAGTTCTGCTTATAAGAAAAATGATTGCCTTGTATGAACTGTATTATTTATTCAGTGTGTTCCAAAACTATGATACTATATACACTAAGTGATAACAGGAATAATGAAGGAAGAAAAAACTAGTTCATGTTCAAAACATAATGGCTTATTAAAAGATACATAAAACTATGGGTGCTTTGCTAGTTGTCCTGTATTATACTTTCTAGTTTCATTTATTCATTTTATAAGAAACATAAACAAATGCTCACCAATTTATAAAGCAATTGAGTGAGATCTGAGTTCAATTCCAAAAATGTTTAACTAAATGGGTTTATATGCTTACATTCTATTTTTAAAACAGTATCAACTATTGATGTCAACCTCAGATTATTGGTATATTATATAGCTATGATTACATACAAGTAATTACATATGTAAATAATACTGGTAAAATGTAAATAACACTGGTAAACTAGCAGATACAGAACATACATCAAGCAAAACAATCGGAATCACTAGTACATTGAAACCAGAAGAAAAAATACACATGATTGTCACCTGTAGTATTTTTTGAAAGAATTGTTCAGCACAGCAACTTTTCTACTAGGTTCATTCTTAAGGTTCTTTTAGTCACTGAAAAAGAGAGTACAAGATGAAAGTTCTTCTAAAGTACCAAGAATTATCTGTGGCATATATGCCCCCATTAGATCCTGCAAGATGACTAGATGAGTTACTAACAGTTCAAGTCATGAACCAAGAGAGGAAGTGCTTCTGCCAATGTAACATGAACTGAAACTTTGAAGTCTATATTATAAAATTCTGAAATTCTTCACTCTACCAATTATAAAGAAGTCCTTAAGATAAGACTCTGAAGACATACTAGAGTAGAATTTAAGACTAACTTTACTTCTCTACAGACTTTATTGTATTTCAGTTCATGATAATGCATGTATATTCACACGTATGTGTGTGTAATAATGCATTTAAACATGTAATATGTACATAATAGCCTATTTGCTATTCCAATCTTTTTTATCCAAAGTAACAACCTATAACTCCTGTGCAAACTGCCAAATTCTGCTAAATAAGCAATATCTACATGCATATCAATCTTTTTAAATATTTTCAATTACAGAAAATAATACAGCCAGTGTACAGGTGGTAAAGAATCACCTGCCAATGCAGGAGATGTGGGTTTGATCCCTGGGTCAGGGTGATCCCCTGGAGAAGGGAATGGCAACCAGTATCCTTGCCTGGAGAACTCCCATGGACAGAGGAGCCAAGCAACTACAGTCGATGGAGCTGCAAAGAGTTGGGCACAATTGAGCAGACATGACTGACTGAATATTTTAAAATAGTATATGCTCTTAATCCTACTGACTCCACACAACTGTCACTTTTGTTATCAGTTTTTCAGGTTTTTAACACTTGTGTATGTTGGCATAATCATAATCATTGTATGATGGTGAAATCTTTCATTTTTCCTTTACTTATTTACTTACCTACTTCACTGTTTGGCTATACAGTTTATAAAAGTATTTGTTCCGCTACAATTTTTTCATTTCACTTTTTCCGTTTGCCCCAAAGTGTACACCAGTTTTGTAATCAATAAATAGAGAAAGGTATAAAAAAGAAAGGAAAAATCCCTTCAAATTCCACAATATGAACACAAGTAACCACAAATAGAATTTTGCTGAATAACTATAACAGTATATGATTCAGTACAAAAATATACTTATCAACATATAGGAAGTACATAATTCAAGTAAACAAATTCCTTCTATATATGCTCCTTGGCAACCCACTTCTGTCAACAAGATTTTGTAAAGGTTTTACCATATCAATGTATATCTTTTTATATATTTCATAATTTACATAGCTGATGATTACATAAAAACCTTTAAGCACGCTCCCCCACTGAATCTTATATTCATGTATATTTATACATTTGTCTAAGTATTTCCTCCAGATAAATTCCTACTTGGGAATATCTATTTAAAGAATACAAATTGCCTTTTGCAATACAAATATGACACTGACTTATTCAGGTAGGTCTATATGTTAAAATATGTCCCATAAGAATTTTTAACTTCTTCCTCAAAACCATGCCATAGCAAATACTTGTATAGGGACCCTGCCAAGCCCATCACCCCTCTGGAGAAAGTGAGGAAGTGATGCTTTCTGCAGGAAGTTGCTGTGACTCTTACATGCACTGAGGAAAAGCAGACATGCTACCCGGGACCACCCACTGAGAAGAGAGATTAGAGCATAAATCAGAAGGATGCACTCAGCAGCTGGGCCTGAAGAAGGACAACAAAGTTTGTTAAGTCTTAGGAAGAAACAGTCTGATGAAAAAGAGAGTAGCTAAGGAAAGCCACTTTAGACAGGTTAATCAGAGAAGGCCTCTCTGAGGAAGCGACATTGAGCTAAGTCCTCTATCACCCGAGTCAAGTTCTGTCTGTTCCAGGACAAAAACAAAGCAAACAAGTACAAAGTTCTGGAGCTGAGAAAAAAGCGAAAGTCCAGTGAGTATGGAGTGAATTGCATGAGATGAAATTAGAGATGGGATCATAGAGAGATATTTGGATTTTATTCTAAAAGCTGCAGATTGCCACTGAATAAATCTGAGTATGTGAAGGGTGTGGGGATGGGGGTATGAGGGTGTGTGTGTGTGACAAAAACCAGCTTTAGAGTTCTAAAAACTCACTGGTTGCTTTGTAGAAAATGTTTTATGGTGAACAAAAATGAAAGCAGAGGAATCATTTAAGCAGTTCTAGGTGTAAAGAGTTGTTATGCTTTAGATTACGGGGTGGCAGCAGAAATAGAGAGAAGAGCCTGGTTTCTGCAAGATTTTCTGAGTGATCATAGGTTTTTATCCCTCTGAAGCTTTTAAAACTCACAAACAACAGAATAGTATAATTTTTAAAGCTCAGAATCTTAAGATTTTTACGGAAGGTATCAGAGGCTTAGAACATCAAGGAAAGCAGATGTTATTGTACACAGTAGAATTCTGGACTAACTCATGAAAATTAAACTAAGGTGTCATGTGGGAAAAATGCAAGGGGATTTTGGTCTTTAAAAGCCATGAAATAAAATAAGCAAAACATTTTCATTCTCCAGAAATATTGCATATGCATGTTTGTGATATTATGCACTGCATATTCCCGCAGTACCTTTTTTTACAGGCAAAAATCATTAACATGTTATCAATGTGTCCTCTAAAATAGGACACTGTCACTATTGTGCATATTACCTATTGCTTAAACCCTGCGCTTGCTACCAAAGAAAACTGGAATCCTAATCACAATAATTCTGACCATTTAAAGCAATGGGCAAAGAATGTCACTCAAAATTGTGACCTCATTACTGGAGATTTTGCTCCCAAGTTCAAGGGAAGTTGGGGCTGTGTGGACTAATTTTAAATTAACAAGCAGGATGACAGGACATCTTTCTAGAGGTTTTAGATTGGCAGAGAGGAGGCAAAGGATGAAAGTTAACATTATTTAGCCCCATTTTAGAAGGTATATCAAACTCAGTTACTCAGGGCTGATTATACAGTCAAATAACCAGTGTCTTGGCTTCTCTCCTTTCTAAATTCTAAAATGAAAGCATTTCACTAGTCTTTAAAATCCTGGTTTGGACTTCATATTGATGTCTGAGTGCCCTTTCAGTTGAGATGAACAGAGCTCATTCTAGTCACTTAAATACATTAGGAACTTGTTTTAATGATACACAAAGTAATATCAAGAAGTTCCACCATGTTGCCAGGCTTTAAGAAGACAGGACTATCTTCGGGGTCCAAACATAGCTTTAGTGGGATGGCAAATTCCAAGAATATAATTCCAACATGTATAATTATTCCAAAAATGTACAAGTATTCCTGAGAAACAGGTACTCTTGATTCTTACTTTAACACTCTGAAAATATGCCTTGTATATGCCTCCATTATGTTTACAAATACATCCACTACCAGTTGATTATTTCCTATATTTGGCTAAGATTTTAGAAAAAGAGAAAACTGGGCTGGTTGATGGCCATTTTACATTTCTGGGCAGAATTTACATTCAAGGACAAAACACAGATACTTAGGGTTAGGAATCTACTCGCCCAGTTATCCATGTTACCAGGCCTATGGGATAAAGCCCAAAAAGAACTACAAGAACTATTCCTTCAGTGAAGACTGTGGCCAAGTGATAGTTACAAAACTGTGGCATATGTGAAAATAACCTAAAGACCTTAATTCAGATGTGAATTCCTACAGTCATCAAACTCCTCTTCTTTAGTAGTTTTGCCTGGATATCCACCAGTCTTCCTTCCAGATAAGGGCAGCCCTTATAGCTCAAATAAGAGAACTTACAATCAACTATAGGAAACAGCTGTATCTGTAGGTCAAAATAGTTTAATATCAACAGTTGCATATGGTTCAACATAACTAGAGGGTTAGAGGGTACTATCTGCCTTTATAAAGTTTCTTTTTAGCTGTTCAGTTACCTCTGATTCATCTTAATTCTTAGTCTCCATTTGTGCCATAGTCCTACTACTTTGAATATTTCTCCTTAACACTGAAACTCTATACATATACAAACACATAGATATAATCTTTCTACCCATTTAATTTTTGAAAATGTAGCCCCACCCCCAAATTCTTTAAAGAATACACTTCCTGATTCTAAGCATTTATTATTATTCATCACAATGCATTTTTTGAATGTATGTACATTGCTTTATACAATGTACACTGCTTTATATAATCTTCCCTGGTGGCTCAGACGGTAAAGCATCTGCTTACAATGCAGGAGATCTGGGTTCAATCCGAGTCTGGAAGATCTCCTGGAGAAGGAAATGGCAACCCACTCCAGTATTCTTGCCTGGAAAATCCCATGGACGGAGGAACCTGGTTAGGCTACAGTCCATGGGGTCACAAAGAGTCGGACACGACTGAGCGACTTCACTCACGTTGCTTTATGCGTTCTGCCTCAGACTTCAGTGATTTTTGTGTGCATGCAGTCTGAGTTGCCATCATATTTTAAACCCTTTTTAAAGGCAGGAACTCATTTACTACCAATTTTGCCACAATCAATTCTCTTCACTTCTCCTTGTCCTCAGAAGTATGCCTGTTCTGGATGACTCATTTTGGGGTTGACTGAGGCTTCTCAGGTGGTACGATAGTAAAGAATCTGCCTGCCAATGCAAGAGTCTCAGGAGATTCAGGTTCAATTCTTGGGTCTGAAAGAGCCCCTGGAGAAGGGAATGACTACCCACTCCAGTATTCTTGCCTGGAAAATTCCACGGACAGAGGAGCCCAGTGGGCTACAGTCTATGGGATCACAAAGAATAGGACACAACTGAGCATGCAGGCAGGCCAAGGCCTGAAAAATTAAAAAGCAATTGTATTTTCAGCATTATAAATGTATAATTTGTAAACATTTATATACTTTTCTATTTATTAGAAACTATTGTAAAAGATTTGGAGAGAGAAGAGATTGTAAAACTCATATCTATGTTTTCCTTATTGTATCTGATGATTTTATATAGTTTTATAATGACACTGTAATGAGCATTAGCTATACTGGGAGATTTATTATTCATGATTAACCTTTCAAATATTATTTTAAAATCAGTAGGATTTGGTAGATGGTGAAGCTTTCAGAACTTCACCATTTTAGATGATACAGGATTTCTCAATAATGTTTTATAACTTAAAAATACAATCAGCCTGTGGTTAAACTGTGTAGCTCTGAGAAGTAGATTGGACCTTTCCAGTATCTACCTGGAAATTACTGAAAATTTTCTAATAATATTTTCTAAAAATGTGTTCAGCTACTCCTGCATAATGATTTATGACTAAAGATTATATTATAGACAATTTTGAGGGTATTTTAAGCCTATGATAATTTCATTTTGCAGACTAGTGCTTAAGAAAAAATACACAGTTAAGTAAACTGTATCAATCTGATGGGAAAAAAATATTTTTTCCAACATGAGATCATCTCTTTTTAAGAGGCGCTCAGCTTTCTTATTAAATTTTTAGACAAATAATGATGTTAATGCAAATATTTAAGAGCTCTCTAATCATTTGGCAAGAAGAGATTCCCACATGGAAACAAGCCATTGAAAATAGGCCATGCCTTCAGTTAACACTGTGTCATTTTCCCAAGCGCTCTTAATAAATATTATTTGTTGATAATGGTCTATGAAGTCAACAATATGGGTAGTTTTAAAAATACTGGAGATTCTTATTCGATGATCAGGAATGCTGCCTGCATCATTTTGAAGAACTGGCCATTAGTTCTGTGATTCCTCAATGCGTCATTCCCCTTCTTGACCTCAGTTTCTTTTTAACATTGTTGGCCTTGTTAGCATACTTAACCTTGAGTTTCAGGGACAATGAATAATACTGGAAGTGTATAACCAAGAGGTGAGAAGGGCCACTGTGTAAATGAAAGAATGTATGTTTTGTATATTACAGTACAAGTCAGACCAAGGCAAAGCAGTGGATTTAACAGAAGGCAGATTTCAGTTGGAGAGAGGAAAGGACCTTACAATAGCTCAAGATAATGAAGACCAAATTGCTTCTCCAAGCACATTCTCCCCTCACTGGTATGCTTCAGGAAGAACTGTACTCTCGAGGACGGTATGAAAAGAAATCTTGCATTAGTAGGGAGTTTGTACCACTGGATGGTTCCTAATGTCCCTTCTACAGAAGCACTTATAAATCTAGGAAAAGCTAGCCACAACAATGTACTTTATTGCTAAAAATATCTCCCAATAAACTCATTATGCCTTTTCAAATTTTACCTTTAATCTCAAATCTTAAATTCATAAAATTGGCATAATCTTGGTATTTTTCTTTCATGCATAAAGTTAAAAAGTATCTGAGTGTAACATTAGCCCCTTGAACTTGAGAAACAAATTAAAGTTTTGGCTTTTGAGTCAGGAAGACCAAATTCTTAATTCCTACTCAGATTTCCAAAGTATTTAGCTTCTGAGCTTTGGTTTCCTCATCAGGAAAGTGGGAATAAAATGGCTAATAACTGTATCCTGAAGGACATCACATATTATGCTAGCAAAGATAAGACACTTTGGAGATACAGACACTTCTCTAAGACTTGCCATGATATACAGACTGGAAAGTCTTGAGTTTTCCATCTGATTAAAATTTCTGCTGATGTAAAACACAACATAAAGACACCAAGAAAAATAACATACCTTATAGATGGTCTTCCAATCTGCTTAAGAGCATTGCTAAAGCCAAAACCTTCATCTTATCAATGTGGGCATTAGGTTAGTCACATTTTTTTTCATGGTATTGTTTATTCTTATCTGTTATTGGTTTCTAAGCAAAAAAAAAAAAAAAAAAAAAGGAGTTTCCTCCAAGAGGATAAATTAGCTTTTTTTAAGAAAACATGTCACTCAAGTCATTCAAATAAATCTTCAGCATCTGAGAAACTCCTTAAGAATTGTGCTTTTATCCTTGACTTTGGGAATCAAATATCATCAGAGATGCTGTAGAAATTGGACTCTAGTAACAAATACTAAAATCTACTAGATTTGAAATATGGCCCAGATTCTTTTAGGGCCAGGAATAAACAGACAACTTGGGCCTGTGGAAAGCCAGATTTGTGCCAACTTTGACATCTGGATCTCCTTAGGTAGGCTACACTGGGTTTCTGTCACTAGGGCCAATGTTAAGGCCATCCTTAGACACAGCAGCCACTTTAGAGTCAACCTTTGGAAACCAACTACAGAAGATCATTTCTTCAGGTGGAAAATATGAAGAAAATTTCAGAGGTGTGATTATCCATGCCTGGCCCTTAAAAAGAAATAGAATTATTTATACAGAAGAGACTAGATATATTTATAAAATGTATCTTATGTGTTTTGAACAAGTTACACTTGGTCACTTGATATACTGACAGTAATAAGAGAGACAGAATTTAGGGTCAAGTCAAAATTGACAATTGTTGAAGCCTAAAACCCATCATCTTATTAATCTATGCTATAATTACTGGTTTATCTTCTTTCCTTGCACCATGTTATCAAGTCCTCCTGTGGAGAGAAAATATTATTCCCTGAATCTGTCAAATATTTGAGATTTACAAGACACTCTGAGAATGTGCTAATATAACAAAAATAGCAATAAAAAAATGAAAATTTGTAGGTAGCTGATACCCTTTAATGGTTCCACGAAAATAATTATAAGCAACTTTTAATTTTAAGCACAACTTTAATTATATTTCTTCATATAGAGCATACTGACAGTTTTATACTGATTTATTGGCTTATCAGTACTCATTATTGAATTTAACAAATAGCCAGGAAGCCTGAATCTGAAGATAACTATTGCACAACCAAAAGGACCCTGGATTTGGAGACAAGAATCTGAGATCTGATCCCAATTTCCCTACTGAATCGGTGGATGACAATGGAAACTGATTTCAGCTCTCTGAGCCTCAGTTTCCATACTTGTAAAACAGAGAAAATCATTCTTTCCTTGTTAATCTCATACAGTCACTGTGAGAATCGGATGATATACTGGATAAGAAATCATGCCGAATGCCCCAACGAATCATTATCTCTATTTAGCCCTAGACTAGGAATCATTCTTTGCAATTAAAGCAAACCATTTTCTTCACAGTAGCTAGAATCATGTCATAGTATTTTTGAGAAAGTTGACTTTAGCTATTAGAAAATAGCTACATTTATAGCATTGACTAATTGAAATAACACAGCAAAAAAAAAAAAAAAAAAAAAACGTGTTAATGAAATTCTTCCATTTTCTCTCACCCCTAGGAGAAGCAAAATATTAGAAACTGTCATTGTCCTCACATCTCCACAACAAATATACTGTTTGAACTGAAACAGTGCTTTTTAAACAGCAAAAATAGACATGATCTCTTAAATAAACTACTATTATGATCAATAATGGCTATGAAAATCTTTGACTGAAAAGCTAAGCAAGAACTTTACAATGGACAGATAACACTAATAATATGTATGTAAATCCAATGAACAATCTAAATATTCCAAAAAGAGACATAATAGATGTCACATGATTCCTGGTGCGTTACCATGGAAAATAAACACCACTTTTATAGCTTCCTTGCAAAAATTCAATCCTGAGTCTGGTCAAAATGGGATAACAGATCATGTTAAACACCACCACAGAAATGCAATCAGCAAAATCCAGCACATAGGAAATTCTTTCATAAATAAATAGCAATAGAGTGAGAGCATATTTCATTTGAAATATCTTGTGTTCATCATTCAGTTGTGTCTGACTCTTGGTGACCCCATGAACTGTAGCCTACCAGGCTCCTTTGTTCATGGAATTTTCTGGGCAAGAATACTGGAGTGGGTTGCCATTTCAAGAAACAAATGCAATACTGGAAACGTGTTTGGGTTCTGAGCTGAATAAACAAAATGTTATATATATATATATATATATATGTATGTGTATGTATATATACATATATACATATGTATGTATATATATATATGACAATAAGGGAAATTTATACACTGTATATTTATGTATGCTAAGAATTATTTTAACTATTTTAGATATGATAATGCTCTATCTTATATAAAAGCGTTCTTACATTTTAAGGATACATACTGCAATATTTATGGATGAAACAATATGATGCTTGGAACTTTCTTCAATATATTCCAATGACAACAGCAGACAGTGAGAATTTTACCCCATGCAGCAAGTATAACTAGAATCAATGAACAGTTATATTATGTGTATATACATACATATAATGCTCTCAATAATATAATTAGAAGAATATACATAGGATTGAATTCTCAATTACTGGATGTGTTCCTAAATATAGAGTAACACAAGATACTACAAATCTCTTATAATGACACAAAGTAACAAATACATTTTCCAAAGATGAGAGACGACATCAGTTCAGTTCAGGTCAGTTCAGTCGCACAATCATGTCTGACTGTTTGCGACCCCATGAACCGCAGCACGTCAGGCTTCACTGTCCACCACCAACTGCCAGAGCCTACCCAAACTCATGTCCATTGAGTCGGTTATACCATCCAACCATCTCACCCTCTGTTGTCCCTTCTCCTCCTGCCCTTAATCTTTCCAGGCATCAGGGCCTTTTCAAATAGGTCAGCTCTTTGCATCACGTGGCCAAAGTATTGGAGTTTCAGCTTCAACATCAGTCCTTCCAATGAACACCCAGGACTGATCTCCTTTAGGATGGACTGGTTGGATCTCCTTGCAGTCCAAGGGACTCTCAAGAGTCTTCTCCAACACCACAGTTCAAAAGCATCAATTCTTCAGCACTCAGCTTTCTTTTTAGTCCAAATCTCACATCCATATATGACCACTGGAAAAACCATAGCCTTGACTAGATGGACCTTTGCTGGCAAAGTAGTATTTCTGCTGTTTAATATGCTGTCCAGGTCAGTCATAACTTTCCTTCCAAGGAGTAAACATCTTTTAATTTCATGGCTGCAATCACCATCTGCAGTGATTTTGGAGCCCAAAACATAAAGTTAGCCACTTTTTCCACTGTTTCCCCATCTATTTGCAATGAAGTGATGGGACAGGATGCCATGATCTTAGTTTTCTGAATGTTGAGCTTTAAGTCAACTTTTTCACTCTCCTCTTTCACTTTCATCAAGAGGCTCTTTAGTTCGTCTTCACTTACTGCCATAAGGATAGTGTCATCTGCATATCTGAGGTTATTTATATTTCTCCCAGCAATCTTGATTCCCGCTTGTGCTTCTTACAGCCCAGCGTTTCTCATGATGTACTCTGCATATAAGTTAAATAAGCACAGTGACAATATACAGCCTTGACGTACTCCTTTCCCAATTTAGAACCAGTCTGTTGTTCCATGTCCAGTTCTAACTGTTGCTTCCTGACCTGTATACAGGTTTCTCAAGAGGCCGATCAGGTGGTCAGGTATTCCCATCTCTTTCAGAATTTTCCACAGTTTATTGTGATCCACACAGTCAAAGGCTTTGGCATAGTCAATAAAGCAGAAATAGATGTTTTTCTGGAACTCCCTTGCTTTTTCGATGATCCAGCAGATGTTGGCAATTTGATCTCTGGTTCCTCTGCCTTTTCTAAAATCAGTTTGAACATCTGGAAGCTCACAGTTCATGTATTGCTGAAGTCTGGCTTGGAGAATTTTGAGCATTACTTTACTAGTGTGTGAGATGAGTGCAATTATGTGGTAGTTTGAGCATCCTTCGGCATTGCCTTTCTTTGGGACTGGAATGAAAACTGACCTTTCTTAGTCTGTGGCCACTGCTGAGTTTTCCAAATTTGCTGACATATTGAGTACAGCACTTTTACAGCATCATCTTTCAGGATTTGAAATAGCTCAACTGGAATTCCATCACTTTCACTAGCTTTGTTCGTAGTGATGCTTCCTAAGACCCACCTTGGTTCACATCCAGGATGTCTAGCTCTAGGTGAGAGTGAGTGATCATTCCATGGTGATTATCTGGGTAGTGAAGATCTTTTATGTACAGTTCTTCTGTGCATTCTTGCCATCTCTTCTTAATATCGTCTGCTTCTGTTAGGTCCATACCATTTCTGTCCTTTAGTGAGCCCATCTTTGCATGAAATGTTACCTTGGTATCTCTAATTTTCTTGAAGAAATCTTTAGTCTTTCCCATTCTGTTGTTTTCCTCTATTTCTTTGCACTGATCACTAGGAAACCTTTCTTATCTCTCCTTGCTATTCTTTGGAACTCTGCATTCAAATGGGTATATCTTTCCTTTTCTCCTTTGCTTTTCACTTCTCTTCTTTTCACAGCTATTTGTAAGGCCTCCCCAGACAGCCATTTTGCTTTTTTGTATTTCTTCTTCTTGGATGTCTCCTGTACAATGTCACGAATCTCTGACTATAGTTCATCAAGGCCCTCTGTCTATCAGATCTAGTCCCTTAAATCTATTTCTCACTTACAATGTATAGTCATAAGGGATTTTATTTAGGTCATACATGAATGGTCTAGTGGTTTTGCCCACTTTCTTCAATTTAAGTCTGAACTTAGCAATAAGGAGTTCATGATCTGAGCCACAGTCAGCTCCTGGTCTTGTTTCTGCTGACTGTATAGAGCTTCTCCATCTTTGGCTGCAAAGAATATAATCAATCTCATTTCAGTGTTGACCATCTGGTGATGTCCATGTGTAGAGTCTTCTCTTGCGTTGTTGGAAGAAGGTGTTTGCTATGACCAGTTGTTTCTCTTGGCAGAACTCTATTAGCCTTTGCACTGCTTCATTCTGTACTCCAAAGCCAAATATGCCTGTTAGTCCAGGTGTTTCTTGACTTCCTACTTTTGCATTCTAGTCACCTATAATAAAAAGGACATCTTTTTGTGTGTGTTAGTTCTAGAAGGTCTTGTAGGTCTTCATAGAACCATTCAACTTCAGCTTCTTCAGTGCTTCTGGTCGGGGCATAGACTTGGATTACCATGATATTGAATGGTTTGCCTTGGAAAAAAACAGAGATCATTCTGTTGTTTTTGAGATTGCATCCAAGTACTGCATTTCAGACTCTTTTGTTGACTATGATGGCTACTCCATTTCTTCTAAGGGATTCCTGCCCTCAGTAATAGATATAATGGTCATCTGAGTTAAATTCACGCATTCCAGTCCATCTTAGTTCACTGATTCCTAGAATGTCGATGTTCACTCTTGCCATCTCCTGTTTGGCCACTTCCAATTTGCCTTGATTCATGGACCTAACATTTCAGGTTCCTGTGCAATATTGCTCTTTACAGCATCAAACCTTGCTTCTATCACCAGTCCCATCCACAACTGTGTGTTGTTTTTGCTTTGGCTCCATCCTTTCATTCTTTCTCCACTGATCTCCAGTAGCATATTGGGCACCTATCAACCTGGCAGGAGTGGCGGTTGCCACAGCACAGGAGCAGCCAAGAAGAGCTACCCCAAACCCAAGGTCAGGGGCAGCAGCCAAGAGGAGCTACCCCACGTCCAGGATAAGGAGCAGTGGCTGTGCTTTGCTGGAGCAGCCGTGAAGAGATACCCCACGTCCAAGGTAAGAGAAACCCAAGTAAGACGGTAGGCACTGAGAGAGGGCATCAGAGGGCAGACAGACTGAAACCACAATCACAGACAACTAGCCAATCTGATCACATGGACCACAGCCTTGTCTAACTCAATGAAACTAAGCCATGCCCTGTGGGGCCACCCAAGACTGACGGGTTATGGTGGAGAGGTCTGACAGAATGTGGTCCACTGGAGAAGGGAATGGCAAACCACTTCAGTGTTCTTGCCTTGAGAACCCCTTGAACAGTATGAAAAGGCATAAAGATAGGACACTGAAAGATGAACTCCCCAGGTTGGTAAGAGAGAGTACATAGTTCTTGGAATAAAACTTCACACCTTTTAGAATGGCTATCACCAAAAAGATAAGAGATAACAAATGCTGGTGAGGATGTGGGCAAAAGGGAACCCTTGTGCACTGTTGGTGGGGAGGTAAATTGGTCCAGTCATTATGGAAACTAATATGGAGGTGCCTCAAAATATTAAAAATAGAGCTACCATGTGATCCAACAATTCCACTTCTTGGTATATATCTGAAGGAAATGAAATCACTGTTCCGAAAACATATCTGCACCCACATGTTCACTGTGGCGTTATTTACAATATTTAAAACCTGGAAAAAAATCTAAGTATCCACATATGGATAAATGGATAAAGAAAATGCAAAATACATATATATATATACACACACACACACACACACACATATGTGTGGATACACACACATATACACACAATGGAATATTCTTCAGCCATTAAAAAAGACACAAAGGAAAATCTGCCAATTGTAATAACATGGATGGACCTTGAGGATATTATGCTAAGAGAAATAAGTCAAAGAAAGACAAATTACATATGTTCTCACTAACATGTGGAATCTAAAGAAAACTCAGAAAAACAGATCTGAATGTAATCATATGATTTTTTAATATGTACTACTTTACATATTAATAATTGCTGTATTTTTTTTTCTGTATTAATTTTTATACTTAAAAAGCTCAATCTGTTCCCAATGGAAAAACATTTCAGAAAATTTAGAGTTTTAAATGTCAAGGTGGTCAAGATCACAAATGCCAGGTTTGGCTAACTGTCAAAAATTTTTCCTCTCTGTTAGAACTCAGCAGGTACTTGTGAGTGCATTGTTATTGCTACTAGAAGGTTTGGGGAATTAAAATAATTATTCTTAAAAAAAGCTAATGTAGAGTTTCTACATTTTAGAACACTGAAAAGGAAAAAAGATGAGCTATCCATTCCTCATGTTAAGACTTGCTGCTTAACTAACAGCAGTGAAGAGTGCTCTTAAATCTTCTACAGTAAAGTAGTCCCTTCCATGTTCTGGGAAACAATAAAAGTAACGGTTTTCTTAACTTCCTTTAAACACACACACACATACACACACAGCTAATGAATGGCTATTTTAAAGTCAAAACATAAACACCAAATGCTAGGACTAGTCAATTTCTCAGGTGTATCTTGCAATCCATCTGTACCATATGTTAGAATCACTTAATATACCTTAGAAGTCTGACTAAACCCTTAGGGAACCATAGTTACTTTTTTCTTGGAACTTTCTGTTTATCACAATATCACAATCAAAGAAAGGAATTTGTCCTCTATAGAACAGGGGATAATAGTCACCATAGGAAGTCATTCTGTAACATTTCACTCTTTGTCTTTGAGAATATTTCGATTTTCTTACATATCAGAAAGTGAAGTGTTCCTTTGGATTCTCACTTTTACCAGGCTCATACGACTTCAAGTAAATCTGTGACTTAAGTAAAATTTATGTGCATAAAGACCACTCAATTCTCAGAAACTTGTCTTAGGTTATCAAAGTCTTCTCAATGCCAAAGAGTGGTCAAAATGTATACAATCCAAAATATTTCTCTACTTCAATGGAGTTACTTAATAACCCCATTTATTTCTTTCCTGTATTTCTTGAAAATCTATCTTCTATTTCTACTAGAACAAGTTTTGCAGGTTTAAAGTCTAAAAGCTAAAATTCAAAAAAAATAAAGAAAACCAAAAGCAATCTATTTTCATTATTCTGCAACAAAATTAACTGGATTAATGCACATGACAAGAAAGTGTTACAGCAGAATTCCAAGCCATAGTGTCAGGGGCATAAATTCTGAGTACACTTTGCAACCTTTATTGTTTTATTTATGTAATTACCTGAAAATATAAAATCTAGAACATTAATGCTGAATAATTTTTTTTGGTAGAATCCAGCCAGTTACCAAGCAAAATGGTTAAATTCATTAAAGATATACATCATGGGAAAGGAGAAAAGCCAATGAAGAGTTTTAAGACCAGTAAGCAAGCCCTCCATTCTGACCACAGTATCTGGTGTGATCACAGGCATGACATTCAGAGACCTAGGTGGGCTTCTCTCTGAGCACATGATTTAAAACACGAAGCTTGATCTGAGTCAGCTAAGCTGACACATAGCTTACAGAGGGTACACCCTTCAGTTTCTCAATGTTCAGTTACTGCAATGGAAGAGAAGTAATGCTTCTATGAACTGGAACTGACATTAATTGTATGTGTCTGTATTTCATCTTCACTGGGGGAAAAAACCTGTCAGAATATAAGAATTCATGAAGAGGAAATATTTACTGTATTATTCTTCAGTAGCCTATTATACTTTCAGAATGTTACAAAGCAGACAAAAACGAGTCATTGTCCAGAGATCACAGAGTAACAAAGGGGAACAAACCTTTCAGAAGTGCTAATATTTCAGAGGTTGTTTGCTGCATGTAAATTGACAAAAGAAAAGTAATCTGAATTATCCTCCAATTAAAAAAAAAAAAAGTAATCTGAGTTTCACTTTCTCAAACCTTAGTATACTGTTAACTATAGTAAGGAGGACTAGGGTAGAAGACTTATCTGTTAGAAAAAAATAAATAAATAAAAAATGCCCTACATCTGAATCAGAGGAAAATAAGTTTACTTTTAACCTCTTCCCAGAAATGGATATTAAATTTGGGCAACCCTGTGTAGTGTTTCAGCCAGTATAGATTAATATTAGAAAAAGTAAACAAAGCCTTGCTCTCCTCAAATATGCAGAGAACATTTCCTTTAAAGAAGTGTGGATATATTGCACTTACCAAACTCAGAGACTTAAGGGATTAGAAGTGGCCTTAGAATTTGTCTAGTCTCATCCCCTGCTTCAATTAACTACTGGCTTCATAGGTGGGACAATGGAGGCCCAGAGAGCATCCTGGACTAAGCCAAGGTCTTAAAGCTAGTGCAAAGGTGGTATTAAAATTGAACTATGACAATGTGTGTGTCCCCAGAGTTTCCTCTTTTAATGAGTACAACACACTGTTGCTGATATCTTGATATTAAACTCTGAAAACATATTTTAAACTTCACTGTAAAATCAGTACCTTCTTTCAAAATGTTCATATAACTTCCCACAGTTGCCCTTTTCTTATCTTTGGAACAGCACAATAAACTTTAGATGTTGGAGAACACAGACACTATATCCATCAGCAGACAGTAAGGCAGAATTGTGTTCCTTCCTCCTCATTATGAAAGTTTTGTTGTTTCTACATTTACACAACATAGGCATAAATCTTTAACAAATATTTTCCCAAAATCTGAAATCATACTTACTGAACAGCTGAAATAATCACAATAAAGCTTTGCTGATTTTTAAAAATTGTGAGATGTCCCCCTAGTTCCACTCCAGTATTCTTGCCTGGAGAATCCCATGGACAGAGGAGCCTGACAGGCTACAGTTCATGGGGTCACAAAGAGTCAGACATGACTGAGCAACTCACACACACACATAGCATAATTATTTTCAGTGATAAGGAACAACATTGTTCCTAATCAAAATTTACAAAATGAAGGTAGAATTCACACCAAAGGAACATGTTTTGTAGACCTGGGATATATGGAATTTATTTTTCCAAAAGGCAGTGACTTCATTGAAAATAGGACTGAAGTAGACTTAATGTGTTTATGTAAAAATACCAGATACATATTCAGGCTTTATCTATTCATGTTGAGATATACTGAGAACCTGGAGAAGATTATAGAAGGGAAAAAAGAAACCACATATTGGAGCTACAAGAGAATTACAAGAGGTAGGGTTATTTGATCTGAAAAAGGAATAAAATATGATTCTACATGGGCCTCAGCAACTACATGGAGATCTTCATTATTTAGAGAACATACCTTTTTAAAGCTCTAAAGAAGATCAAAGACAAATAAAAGAGATTAGATTTGTTAATAGAATTATTTAATGAGACCACGAAGAGATTGCAGAATTCCTGCCATATTAGTCCACATCCTCCAAGGAACAAACAACATGACAAAATTAGATGTTCAAGAGATTTATTGGGAAAAACACATATGAAAGATAAGGAGAAGCCCAAGCAGGAGTAGGTATGGTAAACTCGCAGGGCGTGATGCAGGTCTGAGAGCTGGAAAAGGACAGAGGGAAGAAAGCAGAACTGAATAGGAAAAACACAGTTCTGAGAAAGTTTGGGCCAGGCTTAGAGTCCCAGAAAAAGGACTGCCTTCATAGGAGTGCCTCATTTCCTGGACAGCCTGCTGCTAGTACTCCCCTCACTGGCTGGGAGAAGCCCAGGAAGAATGCAGCTTTAATCTGAACATTTAGGTAGATCAGAAGGTGTGACCACTGGAAAATGTCTACCAACTATGTCCCTAGCAGCAGCTTCTCCTGAGGGAAGATCTGAGCCAGTTCACCTGCACTCTCTCCACAGGGACTTAATAGATCACAGTCATCAGTAAAGTTATAAGTATTTTAATTTTAAAATGCCAGGGATTGAGGAAGTGAAAGCAATAACCACTGGTTAACCCTTCCATCACATTCACTTTTGTTTTCAACATTTATTTGGCAACATGTTTAAACAAAAAGGTACCAAATTTTAAACTGAATTATTCAATCTCAGTCTTATGTTTCATAAATTAAAAACATTTGGTTCATTTTATGTTAAGTAAGCATTTCACAAGAGCTAGTAGATTGAATTAAAATAAATTTTAATTCTTTTTTGAAGATAGATCACAGCATATTGCCTTTTATTCTTCTAGACTGATTTAAAGCAAATTGCTTTATGTGCTACAGCAATTTTAAATGTATTTAAAGTGTGGTTTTTTTTTTAAATTAGAATTATGTGCAATAGTCTAACAGTTTAAGTTTAAAGGAGGCAATTAGCTGGTTACAACTGAAACTACCATCCCCTATTTAAAATAATGAGGTCTGACAGTTACGGAATCTGAATTATTCATTGATAACTAGCTTTTCCTCATCTGCAAACCATGGCTAACATTAATAACAGAGGTGTAAGTGTGATAACCAAAGAGTCTGACATTAAGAACACACATGAAAAGTGCTAAATTCTTATTTAATTAAAAAGGATCACGATAGCAATATTTTTCCTGAGAGAAAATCATTAGGCAAAATGTGTTTCCTCATATGCTTTATCTTTCCCTTTTCTGATGTAGATTTTGCATAAGGAAATAATTGTTTTTGATTGCATACAACAAAATAATTTCCTACTTATGTACTGTCAGTAAAATATAAGGGAACATAAACATTTCTAATTGTTAAATATTGAAGATAATCATTTTAGAATTCTAGTTCCCTTGTAATCCCTAGAATCAAGTAAATCATATATTCCAACTTCCTAATTGAAAGAGAAAAGTAGACCATAATAAATTACATGCAAAAAGGCAAATAACTCAATTGATGATCATTTAATCGAAGTGAATGCTGTGATTACCATGAACCAATTTACTTATTGGCAGTGTAGTACAAAACTCATGGAATAAATCAAGTTGTTGTTCCCCATAATTTTGCAACAAAGAAAGAAAACTTGCAAGAGGTCACTAAGCATAAATCCTTATTGTCCTTTACAGTCAAAGTGCTCTAACTAGAGGAACGACTACCCTCGGATGAATGTACGCATGCGCAAAACTAAAAGGCGTGACTACAAACTGTCCCTTTGTATACTGAAAGCAAGGTTTGCAAAAAAAAAAAGTAAACAAGCAAAACTATAAAACCTATCCCCTGGTTTGTTACCCTGGTGGCCCTATGTACCTCTCAATGTTGGGACAAAATGAGAAATTCAATTTCTAATTTCCCCATACTCATACTTAGGTTGTCTATAGCCTACAATAATCAGATTGACTATATGACCCACTAAACTCAGGATAGCACTGGCTTATGCCTGTTGTTTCACTGTAATTATTAAAAACATATATACAGTGATCCTGTTTATCTCCAAATTATCCTGATTTGGCCATCCTATTAATAATAGTAATAATCATCCCACTTATTGAGGACTTACTATAAGGCAGGCCCTGAGCTTGGGGCATGTATTACTGTTATCTCCAATTCACATTTTAAGAAAACTGAACTTCTGAGAGGTCAAGTAACTTGCCCAAAGTCACCCATTTAGGTTGAGTGTCATGATTTAGACTTTTGCCACCCTGAAAAAAAAATAATGCTCTTATTCATTACAGTAGATTCCTGTTGCTCTTCAATTCATGAAAATTCATGCCATGTTATAGAAAACTGTAAAATGACATACACACATACATCTTATATTGGAAAAGACTCTGATGCTGGAAAAGACAGAAGGCAAATGAGAAGGGGGTGGCAGAAGATGAGATGCTTAGATAGCATCTAACATGAATTTGAGCAAACTCCAGGAGACAGTGAAGGACAGGGAAGCCTGGCATGCTGCAGTCCGTGGGGTTGCAAAGAGTCGGACACAACTTATTGACTGAACATCAACAAAATACATCTCATATGTGCCCTGACATCAGAAAGCCAAATAGTTGTATAAAGCATGAGTGGCAAAATAATTTCAGGCTGAGAAATTCACACAAAGAAAAATATACATCCATATAGATGAAGTAAGATAGCACAGCCAGCTAATAGTGCCAGAAAATTCCATATGTTTCAAGTTTTCTCCCTGGTATTCCTCAGCAGCACAACCTAGAGAAAGAATAAGTGACTCTTGTTAAGACTGGAGTGTCCCAGGAGTCCAAGTAAAGGATATCCCAAAATGGGCTTTCAGATATGTCTCCGTTACTGGATTTATGGCTCAGTGCCTGTGCATTTGTAACACAGTGGTCTTTTAGTAAGACTTTCAAAAGGAGGATTTGAAAAATGGCTTTTTTTATTAGTGCAGATATATATGCCATAACCTGATTTTTTTCCAGTACAGATGTCAGTGACAGTATACCTATCATGCTCTGCAGATTGTGTCATTGGTCAAGAAAGGAGAGAAACCCCAATATAATGATTAATAATCAATGTGTCTGGCCTTTAAGCCCACCCAGAGGAGAAATGAAACACTGATGCAGAATCTCTCCCTGAAGGAAGAAAAACACTGAGGGTGGAAAAAGAGGGCAGGATGAGCTACCCTTAGAGGAGTATAAATAGTGGAGCTGTCGAGTGTTGGGTTCTGCTTGGTTTGGTCTAAAATGTTGTAAGTGAATGATACATGAAGTTTACATCATAGTTTCTTTTTGTAATAAAACCATTAATATAAAATAAAGCAAGTAAAATATAAGAATATCATTTTAGCAGGGTTTTTTTTTTTTTTTTTTTGACAGCTGCCCTGATGTGTCCCTTTTTCTCCCAGCTGAGCAGCACAGCTTGAAAACAGATAAAGGAAGATTTGACCATTGTGCCTATTACTAATGATATCTGGGCAGGGAATTATTGCAGTTTATTCCCAGACTAGAGTCTAGTGAGACTATCTCTTTAAAAACACTAATCTGTATGCTTGCTGTTGCCTATCTCCTTAATTTTTAACTCTTTTCTCCTCTCATTCCCTCTCTGTTTTCCCCTACTGACTACATTTGTCCCCTAAAAGAAAATCTGGCAGAGGTATTTGAAACTCCAATATACAACTGCACTGATTATTTTATGCTAATGAATGAACTATCTAGCAATATAATATTTCACTTTTTGTGCCCTCCTGGTGGGAGCATAAGATAAATTCTGGAGTATCTTTAATTAACTAAAGGAAGCAGAAAGAAATCTCTGTGGATTAATAATATTTATGGCCCTAAAATGAATAAAATAACAGATGAGGGTGGGAGGGGGCAACTAAATGGTAGACAAATCTTAGAGAGTTAATTAAAACAAAACTCATGCTTATTTTGGCCTTTTATCTGCATATAGTTCTCATGGCAGGGAACAATAAATAGAGAATTTTAAATGTTCTCACTCTTCCTCCAAGCCTAGTTAGTCTAAATATACCACCCTCCTACACACCTCTTGCTCCCAACCTCCACGGCCATCCCACACACATATTCTATACATAACTACTCAGACGTGGCCCTCACACCTTCTCACAAAACTCCAAAATCGTTCACATTGATGGTGGCAAAGCTCCTCAGGCAGGCACCCTCCGTCAATATCTGCTTGATTTGCAGACTGAAATGAATTACTCAAAATAAATGAAGCTTCGTCCATGCTAACAGCCTAACTGCTTTGTTCCCAACCATGGAGGGAGGCTATCATTGAAGATTCTTTAGAAAGAACAAAATTAATTCATAGAATTTGTTTGGCTCTAGTTATTTTCCCAAAAGGTATAGTGAGAACCGCGCTATTATCAACAAAACTGGTTATCAGGAAAAAAAAAAAAAAACTTTAAAAGATTGAACAAATGCATGGATGACAATGGTCAAGTAATCTGAGGCTGATAAAAGAAGAAATAGGGAATGGGTCAAAGACACGCAGATTGGATTGGCCTAGATATCTGGTCTGCAGTAGACAGTCTAGTCTTGAAAACAAATGAACAGCATCTTCTTATTTTAACTATATAGGAAAGAAAAAGAAACAGACAAGTTTGGGATAAGACTTGTAACTCAATGGGATTGTAAATTAATTTCTATTTCATTCTCAATATTTTTATATTTAAAAAATTTTAAACGACAAGATAAATTACTCCCACAATGACTACTACTGCTAGCAGTATAAACACAGTAAAAGGATATATCAATATACGACACTGCTGTATATAACTACAACATTGTTGTATATAACTAAGAAACAGGTTCAAGAAATATCCAAGCCCAGTGCCGAAAGAGAAACCTGGAGCCCCTTACTTGGAAATTAAAATAATGCCTTCTTTAAAAAAGAGTTTTGACATCTTCATAGTCTGCTATAATAGTTCATCCTATAGACCAGTTAAAATGCCATGATAATTGATAATCCTTCAGCAAAAAGCTAAATACATCTAGATCGTTTTCTAGGCTCAGTATTAGAGGGAGGTCACTCTGACATCATCTTCAAATAACTATGATTCTTCCTGAGCGAAATCTCATATTTTCCACATTAATTCCAGCTTCTACTCTACAGGGTGGAATGTCAGTGAATCCATAGCTGTGTGAAGCAGCTAGCACTTCTTGCTGCCAGGTTGCACCAAAGACAAGTGGAAGTTTCAGGCTTAAATAATTGGTTCTCAAGTTTACAATAAGCATAGTTTAGTATTAGTCGCCCAGTTGTGTCCCACTATTTGCAACTAACTGTAGCATGCCTCTGTCCAGTGGAATTCTCCAGGCAAGAATACTGGAGTGGGTTGCCATTTTCCCTTCTCCAGGGATCTTCTCAACCCAGGGATCAAACCCAGGTCGCTTGCATTGCAGGCAGATTCTTTACCATCTGAGCCACCAGGGAAGCCTGCTAATAAGCATATCTTTCTTCATTTTACCAGGGGCCTATGATCTCCACTGGGGAAAGCTGGGGCTGCCAAGTAAGGTTGTGCAAGTTGTGCACGCAAGTACTGAGGCAAGGAGGAATACATAGAACTGGAGTCCAGCTCAGACCAACCCAAAAACCTTTGTGCCCTGGCTTGAGACTACATCATTTGGGAAGAAAGGTCTTTTAGTATTTCAACCACCTAGAATGAGCGCCTTTTTGTAAATTTATCCTCAAAGAGGGAAGCTTTTATAAATTCACAAAAAGGTGCTATATGTGCTAGCAGTGACCATGAGGGAAGCTCAGTCTGACAGCCTCTTAGTTGTTCAATTTCAAACATCCCCCAAGATTTTGAATCTTTGAACTCACTGTTGCAACTTCCCTGACCTATGTCCCATGCCTTTCAGGCTCTATTTGGAAATAAAATCTGAAAAATAATTCAGACTAAATATTAATGGTTAAGATCATAATGTGTTTGTCTTTCTAGAAAGCATTTTCACATTTTAACTGATGGCTCGGACTTGTTTCTAGAGTCACAGGAGACTATGACAGGAAGTCTACCTACTTAAGGGCAGAGCTGGTCCCTCCAGCTCTTCTTTGTAACTTCAACGATATACTTTATACAGTCTTTAAATTTGATCCAGGGTCTATGCACTCGAAAAATGTGGAGGTTGTACAAAATCATTGGCTCAAGATATAAGAAAATGAAGAAGTCAATATCAGACTATATAGAAAGAGACAAAAAAAATTTCAGCTCAGATCCTGAACACTTATAACCTGTGTTACTTTAGCCATGTCACCTCACTTACTTGAACAATATAGGATTATTTTGAAGAATAAATTAGACATTTAAGGCAAAATGGCAGAAAAACAGCATGCACACAAATACAATGTGTAAAATTGGAAGCTGAAAAATTCATAGCTTTATGGATCTGGTACTACATATACCACCAGCATACAAATAAGCCAAAGATGAGTTCATCAGATTGGATAATTTTAATAGAAAAATGCAATCAATAACACAAGGGTAGTGACTTTTTTAATTTGTCTTTGAATTTATTCACAGTACTTCTGTGTTAAGATGAAAATTAAAGACTATGGGCATAGATGTGTTTGAAACATCACCAACCATACCAGCCTTACCATGGCAAAATATTTCTTTAACATTAGAATTCCTTCTTGGCCTCTCCCCTCATGGGACTTGTTCTTTCACTGGAATTACTCATTTTAATTGAGAATTATAAAACCACATAGGGGGTATCATCATGCTGAGATGAAAATGACTGAAGTTTTTATAGACTTCTTTTGTGTGGTAGCATGATGATGGCAAGCTCTAGCTTAATTTAATAGATAAAACAGTTCTATTTCTTAAATACAGAAAACAGATGAAATAATGTTTGCTTTTCACAGCCCAGGTCTAAATAATTATATTCCTAATTTTCATCTTCCACTAAAACATTCACAGAATCTTTCATCAATAAAGTGTGCCATTTCTTAACATTATTATAACTGATTTTTAAACTGTTTCTATTAACTTCAGGAAAACACACTCCCACTCATAGTTCCTCTGGGTGTCTTAATATCCTAAAATTTTCCATGATTCCATAGCCAAATTGTACTGTGAAAACCCTGCCCTATAAACAAAACATAAAGTCAGTGAAATGTGTAAAGGAAAAGGTTAGTGGTATAACAAGATCAGTTTGTAACAAAATATTTAAACTCAGACTGGGAATTCCCTGGTGGCTCAGATAGTAAAGCATCTGCCTACATTGCGGAGACCCAGGTTCAATCCCTGGGTTGGGAAGATCCCCTGGAGAAGGAAATGGCAACCCACTCCAGTACTCTTGCCTGAAGAATCCCATGGACAGAACAGCCTGGTAAGCGACAGTCCATGTGGCAGTCCATGTGGCGCAAAGAGTCAGACACAACCGAATGACTTCATTTCATTCTATACAAAATAAAAACATTAACAATTATATCTTAAAATTAATCCTGCACATAGCATGACTTTGCCCAAAATGAGACAGCAAAAGGAGCATTTTTTAAAAAATTACTAAGTATTGATACTAAGATTCTAGAATTGCAGACATTTTTAAAAACTGTAACATTAGAAAGAGCTATGGAAATGATGTGATTCATATGTTTTCCTCTTAAAGATAAAGAATCTGAGCTCCAAGGGTCTAAGTATTTTGCCCCAGATCAAAAAAAGATTAGAGTCTGAGCCAGAGGAACCTGGTTTCCTGATTCCTATTTGAAGTTTCCTCAGAACACTGCGACGCTACTGGATCTGGATTCTACTGGAGGAAGGCAAATGGAAGGACATGTTGATGGAAGCTGAAGTTAGAGAAGGACAAGGAAGAAGCCTGCAGGAAAGTAAGAAGGAGCAAGTGCGTCTGCACAGAAATCCATCTTCCCGACTTTCCTCACGTGGACCTCTCTCAGTCTCCTTGCATTTGTTTCTCTAGTCTTTGTTCCTTTTTTAAAAAAAAAATGCCTTCTTATGACTTTGGAAGAAGTCCCATTCACATTAATTTCTCATTTGTCAAATGGTCCATCTTCTTTAAAATCATTTCCAAAATGTTAGCTTTCATTGGAAACCTACTATCATAATAAAAATAACTGACATTTATTGAACAGTCGACCTGTGCTCCGAAGTGAAGAACGGAGATTGATGGCCACCTATAACTGTCACAACTCCTCACAGGCTGCGTACGTACCGTAACTATATTCCACTTGGAATGCTTACTGTTCTAAGAAGTGTGGAGGCTGCAGTTACAGAGTCTGAGATGAAGTCCTATCAGGACTCTGCATCTTAATAGCCATGCTTCATTAAGCAATTTACTCTTTGCTTTAATTTCCTCATTTATGAAATAGGTTAATAGTATCTCATTGATTAAAGGAATTGATACTTTTAAAGCATTTAGAACTTTTCCTTGTAAGCCTCTGGTAAGTTTAGATATTATTATTAGTTTATCTTTAGTTATTTAACTAAATTCAGCTTCTAGACAGAAAGCTCATTGAAAGCAAGGACCATGTGTGACTCATGTTGAGTGCCTTTCTCAAAAGAGGTGTTAATTTGAATGCAGTCCCTGTGATAGAGATACACACTCGACATATTGCCTCTTCCTGGGCACACAGCTTAATTATAGTCCCCAGCCCTTTGTATCAAGGTAAAGCCATGAATTGGATCTCACTAATGAACTAGGAGCTGCAGTGACTTGTCTCTTCCAGGATGATTAAGTTAACAACGGCTGTGCCTTAGCCATTCTTTCTGTCTTCCTGATTGGGGGTTGGATGTTGAATTTCATGCATTGGAGATGGTGGAACAACTATCAGCTAGGCTCTCTAAATAGCTACATGGAGCAAGCTACCATCTCTAACCTGCACTGAACCATAGCGTGAGAAAGGAGAAAAAAGTCTTTGACTTGTTAAGTACACTTACATTTTGCAATTGCTTGTTACAGAAATTAGCCTGCCCTGATGAGTAAAGTCCCTGTCAGTCAGACATCTCTGAAGAAGATGGAAGACAACAGGAAACAACCACTGAGAAATGGGTTAGTTGCTTCCAGTTTCCCCTGCAGCATTTCTCTCTGAAAACTTTCCTCCCAGAATCACAAGAAGAAATTATTTAAACCCTTTAATATATTTTTCTTATTAAGTGTCCATATCAAAGACTTTTTAATGGCTTAAAAACCATTGGATTGTGGAATGAACTCATATTTTCTTTATTTTCATAGCTTATTTTAGATACTGGATAAATGTTAAGTAAACAGTGAATTGAGGTAAAAAGTTTAAGGCAGAGTTTTTATGTCTAACTTAGCTCAGTTCAGTTCAGACGCTCAGTCATGTCTGACTGCGACCCCACGGACTGCAGCATGCCAGGCTTCCGGGTCCCTGTTCAGTTCCCTGCCTGACCTAACTGAATCTTAAAAAAGACCTGTAAATCAAACCATTATGCTCTACACCTTAAACTTATACAATGCTGTATGTCAATTATATCTCAATAAAACTGGAAAACAAAATATTTAAAAATAATAAAATAAAAATAAATGTTTGGTATAATTCATCAGGGGAGGAAAAGATATCACATTCAGCTGCTTAAAAAATAAAATTAACCATGATATTTTGTTATATAAAAACCTACAAGAGTTCTCATTTGACAACTTCTGTCCTAGCATCTAAGGCTCCTTATGTTCTGGCCCCACTTTATCTCAGTCTTTAAGATAGTATGGTATCATGGTTAAAAACTCCAAGACTGGGAACTGATTTCTCAGATTTTAATCCTGGCTCTGCCAGCACTGTGTGCATGATCTTGAGCAAGTTATACAGCTTCTTCAAGCCTCATATGCAAAAATGGAAATGTCTCATAAAGTTTTTAAGAGGTTTAAATGGATTAATATATATGCTCTTAGAACAGCATCTGACACAGTATGATCAGTCATGTTAATTTTTGTTGTGATTGCACATCATTGTGTAATCAAATTTTATACTATAATTTATGCTCAAGGGACTATACTGGTTATGTAGGAGAATCAATAACAACAAAAAGAGTTTTGTCCATTAGAATTTGTCAGGTCGAGTAAAAAAATCTTAAGCTGGAAAAAATATTAGTTTTAGTAGGTTCATGATATATGTTTAATTTAACTGAAAATGTTAAAGAAAGGCATACACTATGTTTTAAATATGTTCTTTGAAAACAAGCTTCATACCAAAACCCCTTTTCATAAAAATTTTATTAAGTTTTCCTTGTTTTTAAACTATACACTCAGCATTTTACCCGGAGGGAAAAATAATTTTTATCTTTAGAGATTTAAAAATGTTTAATATTATAAATCATATTTCAGATAATAAAAGTAAATATCAATTAGCCATATTGAAAATGTGAAACTTCCTAAAGCTTGTTAATGTTGCTAAGTGTAGTTGTTAGATATGCAAACAAAAAATAAACTGTATCATTTTTTGTTCCACAAAGATTATCTTCAATTGTGAGTTTTTAGAGCTCTGTTCATTCTGAGATTAAATATGCAAATAAGAGCTTTCCCATATTTTATTCCCTTATGATTTTTCAATAAAAGATTAACTTCTGCTATGAGCACTTTTGTGTTTTTTAACTTACAATATCCTTCTCCTAATTTTACTTTACTATTTTTGGTTCTATCACCTTGAATCAGACCCTTTTCTTGCTGTTTTTCCAACCTTTCAAAAGCTTGTAGACAATGATGGAGGTAGGGAGAATGCCAGCAAACACAGTTCCAGGACCTCTTTGCCCCACCAGCCCGTAACTCATTTAACAGTATACAAATGATTTAACAATAATACCAGCCGAGTTCCCACAGGAAATCATTTCCATTCCCACCACTGCTTGCAGATGGAGGTCATGTTTCCCTCTCTCCTTAGTCACTGCTCAGCCAAACTATTCATATTTACATAATGCTCCCTGTAGTATCAGGTAAACTTTTTGAAATCAGAGCAGTTTGGAGAGTTGTATATCCAGGAAGGGTTGTGGACGGGAGGACTGAAGAGATCCTGTGCCAGGGCATGGATATTTTTTATTTGCTCTGTCCTGGAATATTCTCCATTTTCTCTTCCATATCCACTCCTACCTTTATCCATTCTTCTTTGTGCCCTTGGAGGCTAACTTGTATGGCCTTGTTCTCTGATTTTCTGTCGGGTTTGATCAAACTGAGGCACTAAGGAGATCAGAGGGCAAGAAGAAACTGGAGCTAGAGTATTTATAATTACTGGTTTTCTCCCTGCTGTGCCTCAGATTCGCAAAGAGTATATTCCTACACTGACAGCCACAGTTTATTTCTGAAGGCCATCTCTTACATCTACAAATATTTCTAGAAACAGTTTTTTTCTCCTTCCCTCTTTAGGCTTTCGTTTGTTAACATTTCTCCTACCATTGCTAGTCCCAGGGTGATTCACTCTCCGCTAGTCTCCCTTAATATTACCTACTTCTTTGAAAATAGTGCCTTTGCTGAAGTCTCTTCTATTGCCCTTTATAAGTGTTCTCTCCTTTGCTTACTGGGACACAGGCTGATACTGCCCTAAATCTGGATTATACAGATAATATCAGGTGGGCTCAACCAGGTTCAAACTAGTGCTATCTAGATGGTATCTAAATAACCAGAAAAGAATGACTTTATTTTTTTCTGAAAATTCAGTAACATTTGTGTTATTGGAAACCCAGAATTACGGAGAAATTTAAGGCAAGATTGCTCAGAAAAAAAAAATTGATTAGAAGTCTATTAACTTCAAAGCTCCTCAGGGAACTTAACATTTCTTTCATGTATTAAACTTCTTAGTCCTCTCATATATCAGCAAATACCTCCATCTGATGAGACCAGCACATGATACAATGGATGTGATACTGATCTGGGAGCCAGAAACCCTTGTTCCAGGACCAGCTTTTCACTGATAAATTATTTGACCTTGGACAAGTCACTTAATTTTCCTAACTTCAGCACTTTTTCAGTCTTCAATAGGACAAAGCTATAATTCATGGCCTTTCAGTTCCCGCTCCATCTTTAACGTAGGCACAGTCCTCTTGACAGTAAAATCCACTGGTGAAGTACTGACCTGATCATGTGTGCCAAATCCTAAAGTCCATACTTTAACGTGGCCTATAAACCACTCTGCATCCTCATGAGTTATAGTCAATGAGAGAGGAGGGAACCTGCCCTGCGAAATGTGCACTGATGTCTTCTCAGCTTAAACAGGATTTTCTACCTGACCTCTCAAAACTCTGTGGCTGATGGGGTGGTGTCTGTGAGCTGAAATTTAAATGTGAATCAGGATTCCTTCCTGACCTAGAAAGGATGGACAAACACTAACGTATCATTATTTGATGGCTATTCTCTAGAGAAACAGCTTCTATATCTGATCTGATCACACTGTATTATTTCCCTAATAAGCTAAGCCTTTTCACAACTCTGTAGTTTTGAAAACACTATTCCCTCTGCCCAAAATCTTTATGTTTGAGTTTTCCAATTTCTCCTTTATCTTCAAAACCTCATTGAAATATTAATTCTTATGTGAAACTTTTTCTTGCACTCCCACTTTTTTCTCTGCTCCTCCCGCCTTTACTATGACTTTATATTACGTTGAGTTTCTCCCTTTACCTATCGCAGTCCATTTCAGTCGCTCAGTCGTGTCCGACTCTGTGGACCCCATGGGCTGCAGCATGCCAGGCCTCCTTGTCCATCACCAACTCCCAGAGCTTGCTCATATTCTTGTCCCTCAAGTCGGTGATGCCATCCAACCATCTCATCCTCTGTCGTCCCCTTCTTCTGCCTTCAATCTTTCCCAGCATCAGGGTCTTTTCAAAAGAGTCAGTTCTTCCCATCAGGTAGCCAAAGTAGTGGAGTTACAGCTCCAGCATCAGTCCTTACAAAGAATATTCAGGGTTGATTTCCTTTAGGATTGATTGGTATTTATCTCCCTGAAGTCCAAGGGACTCTCATGAGTCTTCTCCAACAACAGAATTCAAAAACATCAATTCTTTGGCACTCAGCCTTCTTTATGTTCCAACTATCACATCTATACATGACTACTGGAAAAAATATAGCTTTGGCTCTAAAGATCTTTGTTGGCAAAGTGATGTCTCTGCTTTTTAATATGCTGTCGAGGTTTGTCATAGCTTTCCTCCCAAGGAGCAAGTGTGTTTCAATTTCATGGCTGCAGTCACTGTCCACCGTGATTTTGGAGCCTAAGAAAATAAATTCTATCACAGCTCCCACTTTTTCCCCTTCTATATGCCATGAAGTGATGGGCCCAGATGCCATGATCTTAGTTTTTTGAACATTGAGTTTTAAGCCAGCTTTTTCACTCACCTCTTTCACCCTCATCAAGAAGCTATTTATTTAGTTCCTCTTCACTTTCAGCCATTAGAGTGGTATCATCTGCATATCTGAGGTTGTTGATATTCCTCCCAGGATTCTTGATACCTGCTTGAGATTCGTCCAGTCTGACATTTCACATGGTGTACTCTGCATATGCTTCCCTGATGGCTCAGTGGTAAAGAATTCCCCTGCCAATGCAGGAGACTCATGCTCGATCCTGGGTCAGGAAGATCCCCCGGAGAAGGAAATGGCAACTTACTCCAGTATTCTTGCCTGGGAAATCCCACGGACAGAAGACCCAGGTGGGGTACAGCCCATGGGGTCTCAAAAGAGTTGGACATGACTTAATGACTAAACAACAACTCTGCACTTGAATTAAATAAGCAGGGTGACAATATGTAGCCTTGACGTACTCCTTTCCCAATTTGAAACCATTCTGTTGTTCCATGTTCGGTTCTAACTGTTGCTTCTTGACCTGCATACAGGTTTCTCAGGAGGCAGGTAAGGTGGTCTGGTATTCCATCTCTTTAAGAATTTTCCACAGTTTGTGGATCCACAGAGTCAAAGGCTTTAGCATAGTCGATGAAGCAGAGGTAGATGTTTTTCTGGAATTCCCTTGCTTTCTCCATGATCCAACAGATGTTAGCAATTTGATCTCTGGTTCCTCTGCCTCTTCAAAATGAAGCTTGTACATCTGAAATTTCACAGTTAACATACTGCAGAAGCCTAGCTTAAAGGATTTTGAGCATAACCTTGTTAGTATGTGAAATGAGCACAACTGTTCAATAGTTTGAACATTCTTTGGCATTCTCCTTCTAAACTGACATCCTCCAGTCCTGGGCCACTGCTAGGTTTTCCAAATTTGCTGACATATTGAGTGCAGCACTTTAACAGCATCGTGATTTAGTATTTTAAGTAGTTTAGTTGGAATTCCATCACGTCCACTAGCTTTGATCATAGAGTTACTTCCTAAGACCCACTTGACTTCACCCTCAAGGATGTCTGGCTCTAGGTGAGTGAGCACACCATCGTAGTTATCCTGATCATTAAGACTATTTTTGTATAGTTCTGTGTATTCTTGCCACCTCTTCTTAATCTCTTCTGCTTCTGTGGCAAAGGAGCTTGTATAACTCAATGAAGCCATGAGCCATGCCATTCAGGACCACCAAGACAGAGAGGTCAAGGTGAAGAGTTCTGATAAAATGTGGTCTACTGGAACAGGAAATGATAACTAACTCCAGTATTCTTGCTTGGAAAACCCCATGGACATTATGAAAATGCTAAAAGATATGATGCTAAAAGATGAGCCGCCTTGATCAGAAGGTGTCCAATATGCTACTGGGGAAGAGCAGAGGGCAATTACTGTGTCCCCTTAGACCAAGAAAAAACACAGAATAAAAATCTGTGCTTTGAGTCATCAAACATTTTAATGAAGAAATGTATGAAAAAATAAAACACATTTCTACTGTTAGAGCTGCAAGATAAACTTACTTTGACTTTCTTTTAAGACCAGTGACTCTTTCTTTGAATAAAGAAAGTGAAAGCGTTAGTCACTTAGTCATATCCAACTCTTTGGGACCCCATGGACTGTAGCCTGCCAGGCTCCTCTGTCCATGGGAATCTCCAGACAAGAATACTGGAGTGGGTAGCCTTTCCCTCTCCAGGGAATCTTCCCAACCCACGGATCAAACCCAAGTCCCCAGCACTGTAGGCAGATTCTTTGCCATCTGAGCCACCAGGGAAGCTCCTTCCTTAGTATGAATCCACCCTAAAGCCAACACACAACTCGCCTGACCAAGAGCAACAACAGCAATAAAACAACTACAAAGTGTAAGATGACCTAAAGTCCTTAGCAGCAGAAGAGAGCTGTAATAGCTCTGAAAGAAAGCTGTGCTGTCAGTAGACACAGAGCTAGGAATAAGAGAATAAGAGGAAAAGTTTATTTAGTGGTGGTGGTGGTGATGGGGTTGTTGTTGTTACTATTTTCCCAAAGCCTTTTGAAAGCTGAACATTATGGCCTAAACTGGAGTGCAAAATAAGTCAGCATACAGCTCTCATGACCTCTGCAAAATTTTTACTAGGGTATGTTGTTGCAGTTTCTCTGGTGCAAAATACTCACAAAGTCAGTTTTATTATGGACTTATATGTTCTTAGCTCTAGGAACAAAAATAGTTTTAAGACACATTTGCTGTCCTTGTCTCTGAGGACTCCTTAATCTGGCTTGGGGAATTTACCCATAAACCATTTACTCATCTGTATAAATAACTACAAACATATTTGGAGGAAGAGAAGGAAAGTAGAGTGAGATCTGACAAGAAGAAAATAAAATCAACACAGGGAGATATACAAGTACACATCCTAAGGTATAGTAAGAGATATGGCCAGAGATGCGATTTAGAAAAAGGGGGTTGTGGAATGATGTTGGGAAGGTCTCTGAGACACCCAGGAATCACTGACAAAAGATTTGCTCTATGCTAGGAATTTGTGATTCAAGAATGAAAAAATCCCCCAATGCATTAGAAAACAGCACAAACGAAACAACTTTATTATTTTTCTTGCTTCTGTTTTTTTTTTAATGGATCTTGTGACTAAACCTGATTCCTTCAAACAGCCATTCACTCTGGTCTTAATCCCTGTCCTTATCAGTGCATCCTTTTAACCTAACCCTATTCACTTGACTTCACTATTAGTCATGTAGTCATCATCTATTGCCTGCATGAATGAAAGTTTTAAATCAAATAAATTGTGAGTATTTATGTCTTCCACTCCCCTGGGAGATACTACTTTATGTTTTGAGGAGGATAAACCCAAACCATTCATTGACACATTAATTTATTACCTTGTGAGGTCTTCAAGAGTAGGAAATCAAGTTTTTAGTTTAATAATGTACAAACTAGGGAAATTCTAAAATCTAAGCTTAGACTTTTTCAGTGGCTGAGTAGTCTTTGCTAAGGTCAAAAAGAATTTCAGATTGGATAATTTAAATATTAAGTATTTTTAATAAGGTATATACTAGGGGCATAAAGAATTTCAAAGTAAATTTGTAATTGGTATACTGTAAAGCTTTTTGAACTGTTTTCTCCATTCATTACTTATGTTTTATTGCTGTTATTGTCATTATGTATTTGTAGAAGGGCAGAATAACACTTTATGTCTACTATTGCTACTCGTCTAACTACATATAGTCACCATAAGATATGATAGTTACAGCTTTGCAGTCCTTTTTCTTCCTTTCTTTTTAACGTTTCAGGAATATTTTAAGACCATCAGAAGAAATCAGCCTTACGCTGTTCTCAAATTTTTGCTTTATATTTTATTTTCCTATAGTACTGCATGACTTGAAGAAGCTAAAAATTGTCAGAATATTGTCAGGGGCAAAGCATGCAAAAACCAATCTAGTTTTACCAACCCTATTAGCTTTTCCACTTTCCGTGCAAAAATTATTTCTGTCAATATTTTAATTTCAACTAGATGGGGTGGAAGGAATGAGTGACATCTAAGCAGATGGCTGTCAGAAAATTGATGACTGCATACAGTAGTGTGATTAAGAATTAGGGAATAAATATATGCAGCTAGTTGTGAATAACTAGCATCTACATACATCCCCTAAAGAACTCAATCTTAAGAATTTTATTTGATTAATAGAAACATATTTTGATGATATATTTTAATAATGACTAAAGTGTTACATAAATATTGGCTATGCTTTAAAGGTCCAATAAAAATTTTAGTTTAGGTAGACATAAATATGACCTTAAAATCATTATTCAGCTTTCTTATTAACTTTCTAAACACCTTGAAAGATGTGTGTCAGCTGCTCAAATAGAAAGAAGTATAATTAGAATCATACAAATTATTTGCCTGTGGTTATTAGGGTCAGAGAGGACCACCCCAAATCAGTACACTTTATACCATACTGCATCCTTAAATCAATACACAATTTTGCTCTTTTTGAATAGCTTGGTTTTATGGGCTAAATGTGGAGAAGGAATGCCTATGCAGAGACTTTCAAACTTTTTGATCATGATCTATCTTCTGGGTTGAACTGGGGCCCAAACAGACATTAAACTGCTAGTTCCCAAGTGTTCCTGAATGTGGATTTATTTGGAAATAAGGTCTCCGCAGATGAGTTAAGAAGTCGTTAGAGTGGGCCTGAACACAACATGACTATGTCATTATGAAAAGGAGAAATCTGCACACAGAAAGAGAAATCCACATATAGAGAATGCTGTACGAATATGAAGGCAGAGATCTGGGTGCTGTGTCTATAAGCTGAGGAACACTAAAGGCTGCCAGGAAACCAATAGTAAATAGGAGAGAGGCATGGAATAGATTCTCCCTCACAACCCTCAGAAGAAACCAAGCCTGCTGAAATCTCCATCTAAGATTTCTAGCCTCAGAACTGTAAGACAATACACTGCTGTTGCTTAAGTCATCTAGTTAGTGGTACTTTGTTATGGGAGCTCTCACAAAATTTTACAACCCATAATCAGAAAGGCACTGAAAGCCACAACAGCCACACCTATATAGAATGTAAAGCTTTCACAAAACAGTGTTTGCCATTACTCTGTGGGATGTACTCTGATGCTTTCTAATCTACATATTTTTAATTTTTTCTGGTAAAAACTCATAAAATTGATTTTTCACATTGGAAAATAATAGCCTAATAGGAAGAGCAATATTTAGCTCCTATACATTGGGTCACTTTTATTTGTTGTAACTGAATAAGATTTGAGATAATATTTTATAAGGACATGGTTCATCTCAGTCGCTCAGTCGTGTCTGACTCTTTGTAACCCCATGAATCGCAGCACGCCAGGCCTCTCTGTCCATCACCAACTCCCGGAGTTCACTCAGACTCATGTCCATTGAGTCGGTGATGCCATCCAGCTATCTCATCCTCTGTCGTCCCCTTCTCCTCCTGCCCACAATCCCTCCCAGCATCAGGGTCTTTTCCAATGAGTTAACTCTTTGCATGAGGTGGCCAAAGTACTGGAGTTTCAGCTTTAGCATCAGTCCTTTCAATGAACACCCAGAACTGATCTCCTTTAGAATGGACTGGTTGGATCTCCTTGCAGCCCAAGGGACTCTCAAGAGTCTTCTCCAACACCACAGTTCAAAAGCATCAATTCTTTGGCTCTCAGCTTTCTTCACAGTCCAACTCTCAGATCCATACATGACCACTGGAAAAACCATAGCCTTGACTAGACGGAACGTTGTTGGAAAAGTAATATCTCTGCTTTTCAATATGCTATCTAGGTTGGTCATAACTTTCCTTCCAAGGAGTAAGCATCTTTTAATTTCATGGCTACAGTCACCATCTGCAGTGATTTTGGAGCCCCACAAAAATAAAGTCTGACACTGTTTCCACTGTTTCCCCATCTATTTCCCATGAAGTGATGGGACCACATGCCATGATCTTCGTTTTCTGAATGTTGAGCTTTAAGCCAACTTTTTCACTCTCCTCTTTCACTTTCATCAAGAGGCTTTTCAGTTCCTCTTCACTTTCTGCCATAAGGGTGGTGTCATTTGCATATCTGAGGTTATTGATATTTCTCCCGGCAATCTTGATTCCAGCTTGTGCTTCTTCCAGCCCAGCGTTTCTCATGATGTACTCTGCATAGAAGTTAAATAAGCAGGGTGACAATATACAGCCTTGACGTACTCCTTTTCCTATTTGGAACCAGCCTGTCATTCCATGTCCAGTTCTAACTGTTGCTTCCTGACCTGCATATAGGTTTCTCTAGAGGCAGGTCAGGTGGTCTGGTATTCCCATCTCTTTCAGACACCACTAATGGAAAACAGTATCAAGTCTAAAAAACATGACAAAAATTACTTACAGGAGATCTTTATTATCGTCACTACAAACTCTAGGTGAGTAGAATTCTGAACAGTCTTCAAGTATTTTACTGACCTCAGCTGCCATCCAAAGAATAATTCCTACCCCAGTCACATTCTGGTTGCAGTTTATCTTGAACAATGTTGAACAGGTTTAAGTAGGAGAAAATCTGTGACCAATGGTTAAATCACTAATCAAATTTTAATAATCTCTAAATGAGAGGTGGTCTTACTCTTTAGCTCACAACTAAAAAAGGCATTTTCTCACCGGAACCCCTACTTATGAATTACCAACACTCTGTGTCCTTATATCTATCATTTTCCTTTTCAATCCTTTTTGCTTTTTAAATTCTTAATGAGTTCTCTTATCTCTCACACTGGTCAATTTTTTGATTTCTCCTTCATGCTGCTGCTGCTGCTAAGTCGCTTCAGTCGTTTCCGACTCCGTGCGACCCCATAGACGGCAGCCCACCAGGCTCCGCCATCCCTGGGATTCTCTAGGCAAGAATACTGGAGTGGGTTGCCATTTCCTTCTCCACTCCTTCATGCTAGTATACCTCAATTTTAGTATACCTTAATTTCATTGTTTCTATATCTGCTTCCTTGTCTTTTCTTGATAGGGCTTCTATCTTTCCTTCCTCATCTTTCTCTGGGTTTTTACTGCTTTGTCTGTCTCTAATTTACATTGATACACAGGGGTTGTATAAGGTAAACTAAAATTAATAACATATCTTGATTGTAACATTAAGAAATTGAATTTCATTTTTTTATTTAATGCATTTTTAAAATGTAAATAGTTGCTTTTCATATGTAGTAGTCCCAATGGCCAGTAACTTTTGATAAGGGAAAAAATAAAAAGGTTCTTATCCCTCCTTAAAAAACAACCCCTCTTTGTAAGTTGTTTCAAAAGTGTTGGTTTGTATATTGTTAACTTATTTAACAGAGAAGGGGAGTTTAAGAGAAACTTTAAAACTAAAGTGATGGGAATTAATGCCAATGAAATATCAACAGAAATAGAAAAGGAAATTCTAATACTTTAATTATAGTCAACAGAAAATTGATTTTCAAAATCTGATTTCTCATACATTTTTTTTTTTTGATGTTCAAGCTGGTTTTATTTTTATTTTTATTTTTTATTTATTTTAAATTTTTAAAAGAAAATCCATCCTGAACCCTCAGATACATAAAGAATCTTGCAACATTTCAAGTATAAAGATTTGCTAGTGGACAATTTAATATCACTCAAAAATATGGTCAAGATGACTCTAAGGAAGCTACACTTTTATCAGGCAAAATTGCTTATTGTGTTTCTTTTGCATCTCTGAGAATAATTCACCCAGTTCTAGCCTTCACTCTTATGTTCCCCTAAACCCTGTTCTCTCCTCTTCTCCAAACCCTAAATCCCCTAAATACACCAAGGCCTTTTCTATTACTTCCAAATTCCTCTCTCTTTTAATATAGCACATTAAAATAATCATTCTCTGAAGACTCAGAAAGCAATCCATAAAGACAGGTTTGGAACATTATTCAGATTTAAGGATTTCACCACTTAGGTTTAAATAGGGAAAATGTACAATACTATATTCTCACTTTCCACAGGAATCTAAAACAAAAGAAATCTAGTTAAAAATATTCTTGAACTAAATTCTACCATCTTGCCACCACAAACCTCCCATATCTACCATAATCCATCTGTGAGAAAAGAGAAAGTCAGTTATGTTATTGTTTCTTATACTGAGGTCCATATATACATTTGTTTTCTTAGGAGTCTGGAAAAAAACAAATGTGTTTTTCGAAAGGAATCTTTAGGGAGAGGGATTGTGGCAGGATGAATTACTTGCCCATGTTTCTACCACTCGCAGATTTCACATTCTAACCATATAACTTTTAGTTTCTCTCTCGCATACACAGACATAGTGGATTTCCTATACTCTTGACGTTTGGCTCAGCTATATAACTTACTTCACCTTTGGAATACTAGCAGAAGCAAGGCAAGAAGTCATCTAAAAGGGGCTTGTGCTTCCCCTGTCCAGATGCTGCCCTCTCAGTGTGGACTTCACAAAGAACACACATGGAGCCTATGCATACTGAAGCCAGGTAAGTACACTTGAAGTCTTTTAGCCCAGCACAGTCTAGCTCAGCCAGGCCCTAGTCAACCACCAGAAATCTGAGCAAGCCCCCCTGAGATCCTGAAGATGGATGAGAAAAAAAAGCAGTTGTTATTTTGTATGCTACTGAGATTCTGTGTTAATTGAGATTTTTTTGTTAATAACTGACTTACCCTATGCAAGAGTAAAAGAAGTTCAAGAATTTTAAGGTCATCACAGTAACTATAAAGTGGTAAAGATACTAATTTATGTTAGAGGCTAAAAAGGCAAATATATGTGTCTCAATTTTTAAGTAATTACTCTAATGTTAATAAAAGGGTAAACATGATAAATTGATGGGTTGGGATAAAATAACAATGCATGATTAGTCAAAAAAATAAAAGTGAGAAAAAAAGAATAAAGAACAGTGGGAAATAGAAGACAATAGATATAAACCCTTAAGTGTAAACAAACTACTTCAATTAAAATACTAATATTGTTTGACAAGTTAAAAAGTTAAACTCAGAGTCCTTACTCAACTTTAGTAAGAACACAGAAAGAAAACTCAACTTTAATAAGGATATAGGAAAATTAATGTAAAATGATGGAAAAAAGATTTATCATGTTCAAACTGACTGAAAGCAAGTTATTGATGATACATTAATATCATACAGAAGAAATTTTAAGAAAATAAGTATTAGCAGAACTAGGGAGAAATTTTTAATAAAGGTAAAGGAGCTAATCACCCAGGAATATATAACTATTCTGAATTTATATGCCTCCAATAACATCTCATCTCACAATTTATAAAGAAATTGACAAAACTAAATAGAAAAATCCACAGTTATAGCAAAAGATAACCATATTTACAATGGCAAAATAAGCACCCCAAAATTTATCTATAAAACTATAGATCTATAAAATCTATAAAAATCTGGATCTGAAAAACATGATTAATAACTTTAATCTAATTTACATGTATAGATCACTGAATCCAACAGAGTATATATTATTGTCAAGTGAATAGTGATAGAAATGAATATATACAATAAGAAACGAAAATCACAATCCAACTTTCTTATAACATAGAGGCAAAAATCCTAAATAAAAAATCCTAAATCAAATCCAGTGATACATAAGAACATAATGTATCACAACCAATTAGATTTATTCAGGGATATAAAAAATAAAATGTACTACACTAAGTAAATGAATAGCATAAGGTAAAACAGTCAAGATGGTGGAGAAGAAAGACCCTCAGCTCATGAGCACAAAGAAATCACAACAATCTGCAAAACAACCATCACTGAAAAAGTCTGAAACCTATCAGAGAAGATCTTCTACAACTAAAGACATAAGGAAGAAATGAAAACAAGACTGGTAGGAGGAGTGGACTCACCATATAATCAGATCCCATAATCCTCAGATGCACAATCCACAAATTGGAGAATAATTATATTACACAGGTTCTCCCACCACAGTGAGAACGTTGAGCCCCATGTCGGGACCCCAGTCTGCAGGTCCAGCACTGGGAATATGAGCCCCCAGACCATTTCACTTTGAAGGCCAGTGGGGCTTAACTGCAGGAGCCCCACAGGACTGGGGGAAATAGAGATTGCCCTCAAGGGCACATGCAAAATCTTATTCACACCAGAACCAAGGGTGGTGTTTTAGTTGCTAAGTCGTGTCCGACTCTTACGACCTCATGGACGGTAGCCTGCAGGTTTCTCTGTCCATGGGATTTTCCAGGCAAGAATATTGGAGTGGGTTGTGATTTCCTTCTCCAGGGAATCTTCCCAACCCAGGGACTGAACCCAGGTCTCCTGCATTATGGGCAGATTCTTTACCAACTGAACTACAAGGGAAGCTAAGCCACCTGGGAAGCCCCAGGACAAAGAGGAAAAGCAGTAATTTCATAACAGACTAGGCCAGACCTTCCTGCTCATCTTGGAAGGTCTCTCGGGGAGGCAGGGAGCAGCTGTGGCTCTCTCTGGGGACAAAGATGCTGGTGGTGAACACATCTGGGAGTATTCATCTGCATCTCTCGTGGGGGCTGATATCATGCTTGGGTCATTAGCCCCAAGACTTGGCCCCATCTAACAGCCTCTAGGCTCCAGTGCTGGAATGCCTCAGGCTAAAGAACTGAGTGGGAACACATGCAGACCTATCAGCAGATAGACTGCCCAACAATTTCCTTATCCCACAGGTGCCACTAGATACATCCCTAGAAATGGCCCTGTCTGCCAGAGGGCCGAGACCTATCTTCATCCACTAGTGGGCAGGCACCAGCCCCTTCTGCCAGAAAGCCTGCAGAAACCTCTAGACCAACTTTGTCCAAGACAGCACAGACACCAGAGGCAAGAAAACAGTGTTCCCACAACCTATATACAGAATTCACAAATGCAGGTTAGATACTACTCTGGGACCAGCTGGCCTTGGCACTTGGATGAAAATAAAAGAGTGCACTGTTGGAATATATAGGACATCTCTTACAGAGGGCTACTTCTCCAGGGTGAGAAAACGTAACTAATCTACCACATACCTAAAAATAGCAATTTAGACAAAACAAGATGACAGAGGAATGTATTACACAAGAAAGAACAAGATAAAACTCCAGAAGAACTGGCAATAGGAGACAAGAAATCTACCTGAGAAAGAGTTTAGAGTAATGATCAAAAAGATGATCAAAGAACTTGGGATAAGAATGGAGGCACGGGGCAAGAAATTATAATTTTTTAACAAAGAATTAGAAACTATGGAAAACAAACAAACACAATTGATGAATATAACAACTGAAATGAAAAATACACTAGAAGATAACAATAGCAGACATTATTAGTCATAATAACAACCGTACATCACCTTTAGAGTGAATGTATAATTTGTGATATTTCCATGTCATGAGAATAAACATATACTGATGCACTTAGCAACATAAGTTAATCTTATAAACACAAACCAGACACAAATTCCATTCACAGAAATTGCATTCACAGAAAATTTTAAAACAGGCAAACTAGTCAATGGTAATTAGGAGAATAGTGAAGAAAAAAGCCTTCGGGAACTCACTTATGTCCTATTTCTTGATATATGGTAGTTACAAGATATTTTTATGAAAAATTGTATGCAAAACACACAATTTACCCTTTTGCAGTAATACTATAATTAAATGTTTACTTTAAAAATAAGAATTTTAAATAGAGATCTATCAATTACTGATTTTTGAGACACAATAAATTACATATCAAGAAACCACTCATCTTTACTTCTGCCCATACCAACTGACCATACACAGATAAACAAATCTAGAAGTGTTGCAGGAAGGAAGACCCCTTCCAGGGCCCAAAACTGGGCTCTTGTCTAACACTTGGAAATGAATTGTTCGAGGAGACACATGTGCTGACAAAGCAAGAGATTTTATCGGGAAAGGGCACCCGGGTGGAGAGCAGTAGGGTAAGGGAACCCAGGAGAACGGCTCTGCCATGTGGCTCGCAGTCTCAGGTTTTATGGTGATGGGGTTAGTTTCCGGGTTGTCTTTAGCCAGTCATTCTGACTCAGAGTCCTTCCTGGTGGTGCACGCCTTGTTCAGCCAAGATGGATGCCAGAGAGGAGGATTCTGGGAGGTGGTTGGGCATGTGGTGTCTCCTTTTGACCTTTCCTGAACTCTTCCTGTTGGTGGTAGCTTATTAGTTCTGTGTTCCTTACCAGGATCTCCTGTCATAAAACAGCTCATGCAAATGGTTACTATGGTGTCTGGCCAGGGTGGGTGGTTTCAGTCAGTGTGCTTCCCCTAACAGAAGCAGTGTTTAATATTTGTTAAAGGTTTCTATATGCTGAGATAAATGCATCCCATGAATTAGCACAGAAATTCCTCAAACTATGCTATGAATAAATATAATTATCTTAATTTTAGAGATGGCCAAACTGTGGTTTAAAGCAACTACATAATTTACTCAAGGTTACAAAGTCCCAAGCATGTCAACACAATACAATTGTCTTTGCGTAATGTTCAATCCCTTGATCCTCACAGACTTCCTTTCTATGAGAGCACTTGACCTGGAGTAAATAGGGAAGTGAAGTATTGCAAAAGATAAGAGTTCCTAGTCCTGGTAAGAGACTGGGGGAAGGGGAGAGGGATGCTTTTGCACTAATCGCATCTAGAGTCCAGAGGTAAAGATGACCAGGTAGGGACAGGAGCCTCCTTCTGGGTCCTTCTATTTATTTGCCTCCTGAGTTTGCCAAGTGGATGAACATTAGAGTCACAATTTTGTCCTTCTGAATAACTAAACCATATTTAAAATACACTTCAGTTCTAACACTATGGTTCTTCAATTCTTAGAAATGTCATAAGTGTGAGAGATGCTAAAACATATTTCCTGAGCAAGAGAGTAAACAAATACTGCTATGAGAGTGTTGGATTCAATATTTTCTGAAGTTTCTCCCTGTGGTGAAGAAATGATGTGCTGTGAGTAGCAAAATCGTTTCAGGGATGCACATCTTCAATGCTGTCTCAATCTCAAGGTTCAAGGATTTACACATGCTGATTCATAGAGGCCCTTGCTAGAGACTTTGTCGAAGTAGCATAGATTTGGAATACATACTAATGGCAATATTATAGAATAAGACAGATAAAAAATGGACTGCCATCCCTTCTTCAATAGAGTAAACCGGTAAATCTTTAATATCACAAGGGATGTTATAATTCCCCCAAATACCATCTCATTGTAGGCCTAAATCTAATTTCCTTCCTATTTTCAAATTATAGACACTGATGAAATAAAATGAGCAAGAGAGTACATGAGATATTTTACTTAGAATAGAAGAGAACTAAAATAGTATCAATAATTTTACACTACAAATGTTCTTTAACAGTGTGGAAGTAGTCTGCTAAGAAAGAGAATGGCATTTAGAACCAATTCGTATTTTACACCATTCTGGGAATTCCTGCAAAGAAACAAATGCCTTTGGGAAAAAAGGTTGGACTGAAGAACACAGATTTAAATGAATAGGATTTAGCACAATTTTGAAGGTAGAAAATAAAACAGAAGTATCCAATCTTGACAAAATATATGAGAGTCTACAATTAATTTTTTGCATTTTCAAATTCATACGGTGATAGTAACTATGGTGCTTGATATTTAAAATGATAATTTTAAGTTCTTAAAAAGTAGATAATGCTAACTAACACTTTTGCTGTTTATTTCACAGAACTGAAAAGCCAAACTAAAACAGGTGTGGAATTCACCTTGTTAAGACTGAAGCTGAATTTGAGATATTAAAAGAAGTTGCAAAGTTTATTAAAAATAAAAAAAATCAGGCGTTGAAATATGTCCCAATGAGAAATAAGGTCATAGTCCAAACATGTTGAGAAGTAAAAAAAGAAAAAAGTAATTCTGTGAAGATACTGAATGTTTCCCATATATTACTCTGCTATTGTGGTATTATAATTAGATAACATTTTTAGTTAATGGAAAAAATTAATTCTAAGAAATAAAACAGCTTCTTATAGATTCTTCATAAACAATCTGATGAGATTGATAAGGTTAAAAAGAAAATTTATACAAAGTGTTTAACACCTTGCAAGGCATATAGTTAGGCACTAAATAAACCTTAAATTCATTATTAAGATCTTATTTGTTTCATCACAGCATGGATTTAAGAGTAAATAAGCAAAACATGTAAAGCAGTGTATATTTAAATCTTTAAAATACAAATGCCATTTTATTATGGAAATTATTTATATTTTATTTGATAGAGTTAAATATCATAGAGTACAATTCAGACTCTGAAGCAATGTTTTAAAGAACAGGTGTCATAATTACTGAAGGAATACATTTATTGAGAAACTACTATGTGCAGTATTTCTTGCCAGATGCTGCTTTAACAACTCAAACTTTAGGCTCTGAAAGTCACTGCTATTTAGAATGTCACTTAACTCAGAATTTTATTGAGGTCTTCCATGAAAACATGTTTCTTCAATATTTTTTTAACCATCACCCTTCATGATGACTGAATTTAGGAAGGAAATTCCCATTTTAAACAGTGTGTTTTTACAGCAACTTATCAAACAGTGGCCTTTAGTGGTTGCTCTGTGACAGTCATTCTATTAAAATCTTGATGTAAACAAGTGGAGCAGGTGAACTAGAAGTGCAGATATTTGCACAGCATTACTGTCAGGTAAAATTTTTTTTTTAAATAGGTTTTATGAACCCATTACTTGCAGTCAAGGCTTTTGACTGCAGCATCTGAAATCATTTAAGGAGACAAAATGTTTTGTCAAAACATACTGCTGGGAGTCAGTGTGTAGCTTCTTTTATGTAATTCAATTTAGTCCTGTTGTTTGCATGAAAGAGAAATTCTAGCTGGGCAGCCATAGTGAGCCAGTAAAAGTGACAATATGGTGCACATCAGAGGCAATTAAAATTAAATGCTTTTAGTCTTACATTTTATTTCTTAATAAATGGGTAATTGCATGTACCTGGAGACAGGATAAATTAAGTAGATACCAGGCATCTTTGCTAGCTCTGTCCATCAAACATAAATTTATTTTTGAATTCTATATCAGATGAAGGAAAACCCTAAGTAAGTATTCTTTCCAAAAATATGTCTGAAAAACGGGGCCCCTATGCCATCAGCAGGAGTTATCTTGACATAGGTAGGATCTAGTTTAGAAACAACAAACAATGGGATAAGATAAATGAAGAAAGATATATTTAGAGCTCAGTCTGATACTAGTGGAAATGTTAAATTATGGTAGATATTTAATCAGTACAAAATTATAGTGGGTAAGTAATCCAGAATCCTTGAGTTTCCAATGCAAACTTCTCTTTCTAGCAAAGTATGAAGTTTCAAAAATACATATGTTCTTTAAATTAATATGAATGGACAGAAATGTTAGGATATGAATAAACTTTGATTATTTGGATCCAACTTATTAAACAATTTATACAAGATTTTATCAAATACCTATTATTCACCAAGCACTTTACTTGGATCTGAGAATGAATGCAAAATTAGATGTGAAATTCCTGCCCTCAAGCAATGCATAGTCTGGTGGGACAGAAAGGCTTGTAAATGAATAAATGCAACAGAAGATTAAAGTATTACAGAGACAGCATTAAAATTTACTATAGAGATTCAAAGTAGCTGTTTCTCTCTTAAAGGCATTGTAGAAGAGATTGTTCAGAGTTCAGGACATGTATTGCAGCTTGGGTAGAGAAGACATTGTTGGAAGGTTCCAAGCAGTAGACATGTAAAACAGTATAAAAAGTTGGGGGAAAAGAGAAGTAGCATGAGGGCGGGGGTGGAGATTTGGAAACTATGATATTTACGATTATGAGTTTACTAGAGATAATTCAGGAGGTCTTGCAGAGACCAGATCACGCTAAAGAGAATATGGAGTCACTGATGAAAGCAGAGAAGAAAAATCAGATTTGCATATTAGAAACATTAGTTTAGCAACAACGCAAAGAATTAAAGCAAAATATAATCAATAGCAATAATTCAGCTGCCATTCATCATAATTATAGGACTAAGGCCTGGACTAAGTAAGTAGAAAGTAGGGACAGAGAAGAAGGTAGAAAAGAGACATATAGAGAAAAGACATTCTGCTGACATAGAACTGACCGCAGCAGTGGAAGCTGACACCAAAGAATTTCACTGGCGGTGGCCACTGTTTGGAGTTTGGGTGACCAAGTGGGTGGTGGCATTCTTTACTACAATTGTGTGAATAATGGTAATAACAACTAACCCTGAGAGCTTAGACATTCACATCTCTTTGATTTTTATAATATCTAAATGAAGCAGGCACAATTGCTATTTGTCTTAGTGTAAAAAAACAAAACAAAACCATGAGGCTTAGACTGGTTTACTAACTTGCCCAGAATCTCTCAGATAGTATGTGATAGAAGCTATACTCGAACCCAGAAAAGCTTGACTCAAAAGTAAGTTATTCTAGGTATTATTATATATCAAAGAAAATGAGCAGGGGTTATTTTTGACACACTGGTTTGAGATGCCTGTTGAGATATTTTGTAGGCAGGTGAACAGAAAAGTCTGGAGTTCTCAGCATGTGACTGATAGTTGAAGCTACAGAGTGTATATACAAAAAACAGAGAAGAGAATTGCAGACAGAAGTCAAGTATTTTATATTTAAATGGCAGGGCGAAGATAATGAACACCTAAAGGAGTCTGAGAGACTAAAAGGAGGAGAAGAAAAGAGAGTCTTGGTGATCAATTCTACTTTATACTGTGCCCATCCATGTTCATGAGTGTCTGCATGCTAAGTTGCTTTAGTCATGTCCGACTCTGTGACTCTACGGGCTGTAGCCCACTAGGCTCCTCTGTCCATGGAATTCTCTGGGTTTCCAGTATTCTCCAGGAATACTGGAGTTCCAGGGGATCTTCCCAACCCAAGGATCGAACCTGTATCTCCTGTGGCTCCAGCACTGCAGGCGGATTCTTTACCTCTGAGCTGTTGGGTAAGTCCCATTCACATCCATACATGTTTGCAAATCTTGCCAGTTGTTTAAGACCTAAGGAAAATGTTACCTCCTTCTGATATTCCTCTTCATAATTAATCTTTTTCCTGAACTCTTTATACTAATTTTCATAATTTTTACCACTTTCTGTCCTTGCAATGTATTGATATATACATTATTTCCATCCACCTATAGTTTTACTTAAGACAACGTTAGTCTTTTTCAGCTTGTATCCCCCCATAATATATTTAGGTGGTCAGTGGCAATTAGTTGAGGGTATGGATTAATGGATACTCTTGTCAAAATGTTAATAAAATTATAGGCATCAAGGAATCTATTGGAAGAACAGAATAACAACCAGCAGACATGATGTTAATCCCAATAATAAAACACAAATGCATATGCAACAAATCACTAAAAAATTCCTATATTTGCATTTCACACATGATATTATTAGATTCACACATGATATTATTATTACAGAAAAAAACTTAAGCTATCAAAGTACAGGAATGGTGCAAATGTAACAGCTGACTCAAAAAGTCAGTCAACCAGAGAGGGGAAATCCTTGAAGTCTTTAATACCATGAGTGATACAGTAAGTTGAGAGCTTAAAAGGTAGTCGATAACTTACAATTTTGAAAATTCTTATATTTCTTACTTTAAATTTCAATTTTGTCATTTGCCAGTTGTGTGACCTTGGTCAAATTATTTAATACACTGAAGGTTACCTATTCTTTAAAATTAGGAAAATAAATTATAATTTATACAAATGTTAGGCTGAAATTTCAGTATATAACACTTAGCATTATGGGGTTCATTCAACAAATCATTCAACTAAATACTGTTGTTGCTGCTGCTGTGTTTGTTGCTAATAAGTGTTCAGGGAGATGCAATTAGAACAAATCCAAATATTTCCTACTTTACCCAGAAGATTATAGACTACTGTAATCCATTATCACTAAGATGTGGTATTAAACAAAGGAAACAGAAAGATTTTAGAAAAGATGTGACAGACATCATAATCCAGAGATGAAGTTAAGTGTACACCCAGGGAGAATGTCATGCCCGCCCCGGAATACTGGGCATTTCCAATTAATACCAACAAGAAGGGAATAGCAGAGGATGAGGTGGTTAGATGGCATCACCAACTCAAGGACATGAATTTGAACAAACTCCAGGAGATAATGAAGGACAGGGAAGCCTGGCAGTCCATGGGGTCGCAGAGAGCTGGACATGACTTAGCAACTGAACAACAAGCATAGAACGCTGGTCTAGTAGACCATGTGGTCAACTCTTTCTAATAAATATTTAAGTAAGAGCTATGCTATTGGTTTAATTGTATTTCTAAAATACCAATGTAAGTAAATAATTTTGTGAAAAAATAAAGAATAAATTCTTCTGTATAGAACTGCAAATAATTGGGTTAGACACTCTGTCCTTAGAAGGTAGAACATAATTGCTTCTCTCAATAAGTGCAGGCTGTACAAAGTAATTTTCCAAAGAGAACAGTGTGAGAATGAAGGGGAAAAAAGTAGGTTTACCGTGAAGAAACCTGACAAATACTACCTCAGCCAGGTGACCAAGGGTAACATCAATGCTGGGAGCTCACATATACTTTTGATATATGTGAAGATAATTTTACTTTATCTCAGTGGTCTTCTCCCCCAAATCTCACAGATCCAGTCTAATCATGATGAAAATATCAGAAAAATCTCAACTGAGGGGCATTCTACAAAACTACCTGATTAATAATCCTCAACACTGTCAGGGTCAGTAAAAACAAGGAATGTCTGAGAGACCATCAAAACCCAGGGGAGCCTATAGAGATGTGAGGACTAAATGTAGTGTGGTGTCCTACATGGGATCGTGAAAGAGAAAAAGGACACTAAGGGGAAACTGAGGAAATCTGAATGCAGTGTGAACTTTTCAAATGCTGAAAACACTGAGCGTCAGTATTGGCTCATTCATTGTGACAAATGTACCATATTTACGTAAGATGTCAATAATAGGGAAAATGCAGTGTGGGGTCGATAAGAACTCTCTGTACTCCTTCACAATAATTATGTATATATTAAACTGTTCCAAAGTAAAATTTTATTTTATTTTTTAAATTTTATTTTAATTTTAAACTTTACAATATTGTGTTAGTTTTGCCAAATATTGAAATGAATCTGCCACAGGTATACATGTATTCCCTATCCTGAACCCTCCAAACTAAGAATCTCTGTAGAAAGTATGGACTTTGGTTAATAATAATATATCAGTATTGGTTTATTATATTGGTTTACTAATATAAGATGTTGATAACATAGAAAACAACATGTAGGTCACACAGGAACTTTCTGCATCATCTTGCAACTTTTCTGTAAATCTAAAACCATCTTAATATAAAGTTTTACTTTTTAAAATATAAGTGTAATAACATTTTAATTAAGATGTTTTATTTTTCACTTTTCTCCATTGTTATTTCGAGAGGTATATTCTACTTGTATATATCAGATTTTATGACCGTATATCTTTACAATTTTTTGAAAGGTGGAGAAAATTCCCAAAATTCTACAATTCACATGCATATTTAATAAAATATTTTTATTCCTTGCTTTATAAATCTATAAAACAGGATAGTCAATTCAAGTAGATCACCACAGCTGATTTGAAACAAGAACTTAAGACTTAAAAAAAGATAATATTTCCATACAATTACAGAAAGGTCACTTTCTCATTCACAATTTCTAGGTTCAACTACACTGTGTATGTCATACATCGTAACATTGAGATGCGTAAGTGAGGATTTCTGTTTAGGATGCCAGAAACTGAAGAAATACCAAAGTCACTTATCTTTTTTTGTCTTTTCTCCCACTTGCATGTTTATTATTGTACTTTTTAAATGGTTTAGCCTTGACATGTCCAATACTCTTGCCTGGAAACTCCCATGGACGGAGGAGCCTGGTAGGCTGTGGTCCATGGGGTCGCTAGGAGTCAGACATGACTGAGCAACTTCACTTTCACTTTTCATGCATTGGAGAAGGAAACGGCAACCCACTCCAGTGTCCTTGCCTGGAGAATTCCAGTCCGGGGGAGCCTGGTGGGCTGCCATCTATGGGGTCGCACAGAGTCAGACACGACTGAAGCAACATAGCAGCAGCAGCAGCAGCCTTAACATGAGAACCCAGAGGGTTGTTTTTTTTTAATGGTGTCTCTAAGCATCAGATGTGAAGCATGTGTGTCCGCTTTGGACAAGAATTTCATAACTCCGTATCACAAGCTGCCAATACAACCTTGGCATTGAAACTTGTCAGACTATAGTCTCTGTGTTCCATACCACAGAGAAGTACCTAGTGTCTAAAAGAATGTGAATAAAAAGAAAAAACAGTACTAAAGAAAGAAAAAATTATTCCTATAACAACTATAGCTAACTATGTCAGTTAGTGAGATTTTAAAAAAAATCATTTTCAATGCAATGTTATTTTTCTCTGTTTTACTGAGTGTACCAAATGTCCAAAAAATTAAATCAGAATAAATCTTGTTTTCAGTAGCCATTACTACTTTTATGGTAGCCTGACAAAATGATTATTTTTGCATGGCATCTTTCTCAGTTCAAGGACTGATCTCTAAGGAAAGGTATCAGGCAAAGATAGATAATGGATGGATGGATAGATAGATGATAAAAGATTCAGTTCAGTCACTCAGTTGTGTCTTACTCTTTGTGACCCCATGGACCGCAGCACACCAGGCCTCCCAGTCCATCATCAACTCCTTAGTTTAGTCAAACTCATGCCCATTGAGTCGGTGATGCCATCCAACCATCTCATCCTCTGTTGTCCCCTTCTTCTCCTGCATTCAATCTTTCCCAGCATCAGGGTCTTTTCAAATAAATCAGTTATTCACATCATGTGGCCAAAGTATTGGAGTTTCAGCTTCAACACGTATATATTACACATATAACACAAACACTTGAATACAGAAATAGCATATTCTGCATACATTTGTAGCTTACTTTCAGAATATCTGGGCCTCCCTGGTAACTCAGGTGGTAAAGAATCTGTTTGCAAAGCGGGACACCCAGGTTCAATCCCTGGGTTGGGAAGATACCCTGGAGCAGGGAATGGCAATCTGCTCCAGTACACTTGCCTGGAGAATTCCATGGACAGAGGAGCCTGGTGGGCTACAGTCCATGGTGTTCGCGCAGAGTCAGGCACGACGGAGAGACAAACACTTTTACTTCTTTTGGAATATCTATATTCTGCTTCATCAAAAGCCCGTTTAGGGTCTCTGTGGTTTCAAGGACACATAGGTGATCTAACTTAAGCCAAGCACAGCATTATATCTCTGTGACCACATTAACTGACTCAGGGCAGTCAGCAACTTAAACTGGCTCATTCATGAAGACAATCAGGACTTCTCTAAGAAATACTGCCTATGACCCAGCAATCCCACTGCTGGGCATACACACAGAGGAAACCAGAATTGAAAGAGACACATGTACCCCAATGTTCATCGCAGCACTGTTTATAATAGCCAGGACATGGAAGCAACCTAGATGTCCATCAGCAGATGAATAGATAAGAAAGCTGTGGTACATATACACAATGGAGTATTCAGTTCAGTTCAGTTCAGTCGCTCAGTCGTGTCTGACTCTTCGCGACCCCATGAATCGCAGCACACCAGGCCTCCCTGTCCATCACCAACTCCCAGAGTTCACTCAGACTCATGTCCATCGAGTCAGTGATGCCATCCAGCCATCTCATCCTCTGTCGTCCCCTTCTCCTCCTGCCCCCAATCCCTCCCAGCATCAGAGTCTTTTCCAATGAGTCAACTCTTCGCATGAGGTGGCCAAAGTACTGGTGTTTCAGCTTCAGCATCATTCCCTCCAAAGAAATCCCAGGGCTGATCTCCTTGCAGTCCAAGGGACTTCAAGAGTCTTCTCCAACACCACAGTTTAAAAGCATCAATTCTTTGGCGCTCAGCCTTCTTCACAGTCCAACTCTCACATCCATACATGACCACAGGAAAAACCATAGCCTTGACTAGACAGATCTTTGTTGGCAAAGTAATGTCTCTGCTTTTGAATATGCTATCTAGGTTGGTCATAACTTTCCTTCCAAGGAGTATTACTCAGCCATTAAAAAGAATACACTTGAATCAGTTCTAATGAGGTGAATGAAACTGAAGCCTATTATACAGAGTGAAGTAAGACAGAAAGAAAAACACCAATACAGTATACTAACGCATACATATGGAATTTAGAAAGATGGTAACGATAACCCTGTATGTGAGACAGCAAAAGAGACACGGATGTATAGAACAGTCTTTTGGACGCTGTGGGAGAGGGAGAGGGTGGGATGATTTGGGAGAATGGCATTGAAACATGTATAATATCATATATGAAACGAATCACCAGTCCAAGTTCGATGCATGATACTGGATGCTTGGGGCTGGTGCACTGGGATGATCCAGAGGGATGGTACGGGGAGGGAGGTGGGAGGGTGGTTCAGGATGGGGAACACGTGTACACCGTGGCAGATTCATGTTGATGTATGGCAAAACCAATACAATGTTGTAAAGTAATTAACCTCCAATTTGAAGTAAGCCAGAAAGAAAAGCAGCAATACAGTATACTAAAGCATATATATGGAATTTAGAAAGATGCTAACAATAACCCTGTGTACGAGACAGCAAAAGAGACACTGATGTATAGAACAGTCTTATGGACTCTGTTGCAGAGGGAGAGGGTGGGAAGATTTGGGAGAATGGCATTGAAACATGTAAAATATCATGTATGAAACGAGTCACCAGTCCAGGTTCGATGCACGATACTGGATGCTTGGGGTTAGTGCACTGGGACGACCCAGAGGGATGGTATGGGGAGGGAGGAGGGAGGAGGGTTCAGGATGGGGAACACATGTATACCTGTGGTGGATTCATTTTGATATTTGGCAAAACTAATACAATTTGTAAAGTTTAAAAATAAAATAAAATTTAAAAAAATAAATAAATTTATATTAAAAAAAAAAGAAAGAAATACTGAGACCAACACACTCTTTTCCTTGCTGAATGTGAGTAAGGAAGCATTTTCCTTTTATGTGACTAGCATCCATCTTGGGAAAACAGAGTCTTGAGACTGAAGGAAACTGAGTTCTTAGTGACATCATAGAATCAATAAATCAAGCCTTGCCTGAAGCAAAACTGCTATTTCTAGTTTTTTTAGTTATGTGAACCAGTAAATTATTTTTACTCTTGCCAGCAGTTTAGGTTAGGGTGATACTTGCAACTAAAGGCATCCTAAATAATATACTATTCTTGAATTAAGGAAAAAAAGTGGGGTTAGTTCAGGTCAACTGTCAGGGACACAGACTCTTGTAGCCCAACTGCCAGGCTTCAAACCTCTGGTCTGTGACACGTTAGTTGTCTAAGTTTAGTTTACTTTAACTTTTTGGATCAGTTTCCTCATCTGAATAAAGGAGGTAATATAAGGTGATTATGAGGTTTAAAAGAATCAATGCTTGTAGAATATAGTATGTGCTACCGACACAAAGTATGTGCTCAGTAAGAATTTGCTGTTATTATTAAATAATAAGCTAATGCAATTTGACAAAAACAAGTTTATTATATATTCCATGAAGTCTAAATTTACAGATGGTCTGATGTAATTGTAGGAGATGAATGGCATAAAAAAATAATAGACATGATTTAATTTCACTCCCTAGAAAATCGTGTAAGTTAAAACAACATGAACCAAACCCTCCTGGGATCAAACCTATTTCAACTCTTCAACTTCATAAAGCAACGCACTAATTCTTTCAAAGTACATGATTATACTTTAGAAATTTGTATTTTGTCAACTGTCTGAATATACTAATTTTTAGCAACTTGAATCAAATTAATTAGTTGTTCCAAGACAATTTAAGTCATATTGGTATTCAAATTTGCTTACAGGACAGAAAGAATACCTGGTGATCATGACGTTGTTTCCAGAACATAAAAAACATACTAAACTTAAAAAGTCATAATTCTAAAACTGTCTAAAATAAGCTAAAACATAAACAAGCAATACCAAGTATCAAACATTTGAGAAAACCAGCAGGGGGAAAACTAAAATTGATAAAACTCTAAGCAGTAAGCTAACTAATACTTTCTAGAAACTGGGAAAAAAATGCCTTTATTTTATTTTAGTGACAAGACCCACCTACCTCCGCTTAAAACACACCAGGAGCATAGTTTTAAAAAAGAGCAGAGACAAAACTATACACTTAATACAATTCTTTACACACAGAGGGCACATAACAAATGTTTTTGATTGGATGACTGGGAGAATCTGGTTTAACATTTATTCTTCACCTAACCGCTGCAGCTTACAAAGTACCCACAGAGATGTTACACTTTCAAATATTACACATGGCCCACTGAGTACAATTGTGCTGTGCCCTTTCAAAATATCTTCCATTATGATCTTCTATCAATGCTGAATGAAATATTAAAGTGAAGTATGCATGCAGTGATTAGTGATCTTGCCTTTCATTTCCTGAAGATTTGGGAGTGATTTGACTGCTTGCACCAATCCAAAAGGGGGATTAGCTATTACAGCCTGAAAGAAATCAGTATACAATATCCTAACAGCATTTTCAGCATGTCTTCTGAATAGGAACAAATCCACATCATTGTATTTATAGAAGATAATATTTTTCTGATGTACTATACATTTAGTACCTCAGATCCTGTGCTTAATACTATAATAAAAGAAAATCTGTGAGCAATGAACAAGCTCGGTATTTTCGATGTGTTTGTTTCTGACAGATGATGCTCAGCCTCATGATAACTGGTAGACATTCATATAAAACTGAAATAAGTTCCCAGTAAATTTTACAGAAGATTGTAGACTTTCAATTTTTGCTTTTTGTTGTTTTACACTACCATAGGAACCTTTTGCTTTTGTTGTTTCCCACTATCACAGGAAACTATGAAACCAGGTGTATACTTATCAGAAGATAATAGTTATCTCATTGATGTCAACAATGGTCAGAGTGAAAATGTAATGTGTAGATCCAAAATAAAGTTGTTTAGCAACATATCTCAACACAGATAAATGATAAGTATTTCCAAAGCACATGGAAGAGGTATGAAGACATGGGAAAGCAAAACATCTATGGTTGAATTTGAAATTACTATTGTCACTAAATTAACTGAAAATCTTAAATGTAAATTACAATGGTTAGCAAAATAGTGTGGAAAACTATTCCTTCTTAAAGACTCCTACATGTGCACTTAGCTACCAAATTTAAAATTAAGGCTAAATATTTATTATAACACAGTATAGGCTGCATTTGGAGAAGGCAATGGCACCCCACTCCAGTACTCTTGCCTGGAAAACCCCATGGACAGAGGAGCCTGGTGGGCTGCAGTCCATGGGGTCGCAAAGAGTCGGACACGACTGAGCGACTTCACTTTCACTTTTCACTTTCATGCATTGGAGAAGGAAATGGCACCCACTCCAGTGTTCTTGCCTGGAGAATCCCAGGGACGGGGGAGCCTGGTGGGCTGCCGTCTCTGGGGTCGCACAGAGTTGGACACGACTGAAGCGACTTAGCATAGGCTGCATTATGGGAGTAAGAACCTTTCAACTGCAAAAGTTAAGAAGCACATAAGATGCAAATAAGCTTTTTATGTTGCAGGTATTCTGGAATTTATTTTATTTGCGTCAAAAAGTGGGCAAAGAAATGGCCCTTTGACATATCTAAACCAAGTCAACAAAGAATTGTTTAAGGATTTCAGTAGACAAGTTAGTAAGACAACTCTCTAAAATATGTTTAAAAAGCAGAGTATAAATACCCTGAAATTCCTAGATTTTTAAATAAAATAAACTTCCATTCTGTGAGTGTGTTTTAGGGGGGTCAAAATTAAACAAATGCATTTCTTGAAGTCATAAATAACAATTTCAAGATTGACAAGTATTAGAAATCTATAAGTTTGTAGAGGTTGCAACTGCAGTTGGCAGCTCCATGTAAAGCTGGTTACAAAAGCCTTGTTTATGCCTTGTATTTTATTTCATTCAAGTTGGAATTTATGGTAAGGTCTTTGCACTAGTGCATTTTCCACAAACTGACACCGTGGGAGGTTAAGGATGACAAACAAGTGGTAGGTGAGCCCCACTTAGCCCGTGCTCACCAGTGAAAGCCAGTGTTCAGAGTTCATTGCACTCCCTGGAACCTGCTTCACAATCCTCAGCACAAGACTCCAGGCAGCCACTCAGCATGAGCTGAATGTCGTTTACCATCCTCACAGTGGCTGGAAATCTGCTGTGATAAGAAATTATTTAGAAAGCTTAGTTGAACTATATTGACACAATTAAGGTAATCCTTTGTCAGTTTTCTGGGCCCAGATTCAGAGGAGACAAGCACTTCTCTGTAGGATGTGTCATTGTCAAATAGTAATTACTAGTATTCCAGGGGAAGCATGCTCAGAACAGGTTCAGGAATAGGAAAGACTTCAAATCTCATCAAACTCAATCCCCTCTATTTTCCAAATAAGAAAACTGAAGACTACAGAAATGAAATGACTTGTACAATGAAACCCACAGGCAAGAAAGGTAGAACACAAGATTCCTTCCAGCCAAGCACTTGAGTTTTTACATAATATAGCCTCTGAATTAATATATAGATAGATAGATAATTTCTCCTTCCCAGTGTATTGTGAGTGAAAAGCCAGAGACTGAGAAGGATGAGAGGAAAGAGAGAGAGAGAGAGGAAAGGGGAGAAAGAGATACAGGAAGAAACGGGGAAAACGAAAAAGGATAGGACTTTGTTCGAGGTACTTAACTACCCACTGATGAGTTGAAATCACATCAGTAGGGTTCAATTATCTGAAAACAGCAGACAGAAACTGTGTTGTTGTTGTTTAGTCACTCAGTGGTGTCTGACTGTCTTGCAACCCCATGGACTATAGCCCACCAGGCTCCTTTGTCCATGAGATTTGGGAAATCTCATGGACAAGAATCCTGGAGTGGGTTGTTACTTCCTTCTTCAGGGCAGGAAGCCCAAAAGAAACTGTATCTAATAACAAATCCAATCCTCTTGATACCTAAATTTTCTTAGCTAAGGTGTGATAACCATGGATGTCATAGTGGGTGGTGACTGCATTGCAGCACATCTGCCTTTCCACAGATCTGGAAAGAGTTAAAATGCAGACATTTCAAGGTGAGTTTCTCTCTCAGACTTAAAAAGTCAGAAGATTTGAAAGCTAATAGCTATGATATTAGGACTATGATAGATGATCCTCTTTCAGACACCTTTCTTTTCTACTGACAAGTTGTGGTTAAAAATTAAAGTAAAAAGAGGCCTCCTTTTTTGCTGCGCATTTTTAATAGACCTGAAGCCAAAATAAGTCCGACTAAATTATGGGAGTAAATGACCTCCCAGGAAGTATTAGACCAAATTCCAAAGTACTGTAAAGACTTTCCTTTGATCTTTTCAGCTTCACAGACTGAAATTCAAAATCTGTATTTAATTTTAGATTGCATTTACCAACTTTAAAATTTTCTTTCCAAAACAATATATCATTTTTAAGGATAGGACACCTTTAACTTGTATTTCCTAAAACTGCTGACTGTCATTTCTTTATTCTTTCACTCTATAAAAACAGATATAGGTATAATTAATTACCAGAAGTATTTGGAGTTGGGTGCTATAGTGGATAAATCACTGACCTTCACTTAAAAGACAGTACTTTAAACTCAACCTTAGCTCCTAAGTGAAATGATTCAGATCCAAAATGAAACTTTCAGTTCACAGCTGAGAAAGAAGCTTGAGTAGAGGAAAAAAGAAGACTAAAAAGAGACAAGGCTTTATAATCCCTGCTCTTTGTTGTTGTTGTTGTTTGTTTTGGATAACTATATCTTATCCTCAACGCATCTTTTAGCAGGTTGCAAACAGGTGCACTCATTTTCAACACAGCCCTTTCTCTAGTTCCACAGATGCCTTACTTGAGCAGCTTTCAACAATAACGCAGGCCCATTAACACCTGTAAATCATTCCTCATTCTCTAACAGAGACAGCCCACTCTTGGCAGGTAAAATGTATCTCTTGTTGGATCTTTTCTATAGATGCTGACTACAAGTGTCTTCATTACCATGCTTGTAAAGATTAATGCTGCACTGGCTAAGGTAAAAAACAAAAATGAGTACACAATCATAGTTCGATTTCATAGCTAAGGCTTGCCAAAATTTAACTGTCATCTGTTAATTCAGTTTTAAGCCTGATTGATGTGGTAGAGATCAACAAAAACAAGAAGTAATAAAGTCAATGTGTACAACCAAGGATTCAAATTATTCAGGTTGTGAAGCATGTGGGATATATGGGAACTAATACAATGAAATTTACATTTACTACCACTGCTCTAAAGTATTCACATGGCTTTGATCTAAGTTTGACAAGCACTGCACTTGGTTTTCAGATACTGTACAAAAAATTGTGTATCCTTCTCATATTTACCAAACTTAAGTCAAGGGAATAAATTTTGGTCTACCCACCCCAGGTAGAATTGATGGCAGGGTGAGACAAGTGAGGAATCAAAGGCACAAAATTTAAGGAGGCACTCACTCCCAGGATCATGCAAATGTAGGGACATTCAATTGCAGGGTTGAAACTCTCACGAACGAGTACACACTCAGTCATGTCCGATTCCTTGTGACCCTATGGACTCAGGCCTGCCAGGCTCCTCTGCCCATGAGACTGTACAGGCAAGAATGCTGAAGTGGGTTGCCATTTCCTTCTCCAAGGGATCTTCCTGACCCAGGAATCAAACCGACCTCTCCTGCATTGTCAGGTAGATTCTTTACCACTGTGCCACCTGGGAAGCCCCCTTAAGAGTACCTCCTTAAATTTTATGCCCTTGTTGCCTCATTAACTTCACTCAAGTCTCAGCCCTGCTGACAAAGTTGGTACGAAGTTTCCCAACAGATCAGTTTGAGCTTTGAAGAGCATGAAGGATTAGAAGCCACATGCTATTGCTAGTACCGATCACAGCAAGTTTTAGAGCACAATATATCCCTACCACAATGAAACAAGGAGTTCAAATACATTAGTTTCTTTCCTTTTTATCAACACCTTCAAGGGAATCATAATAATTTCTCATAAAAATTTTGACCAGAATTTTGGAAATGGGTTTTGAGAAAAGATTTAATTTACTAACAGACTCTGTTTTGGTCAAATTTGCAAGGTCAAAAATAAAAATAAAGTTTTCTGTCTCTTTTGCACCTCTCTGTTTCTGCTCACCTTAAGCTTTTTCATGAGTAAAAGTCCTTGAACTAATGTCAAATAGGAAAAGTGTCTGATGCTCCTCTACATCCTCTGGAGCTCTATTATAACTAAAATATCCATTACGAGATGCTCAGCACAAACTCAGAATTTAGTTAATTACCTCACTCAAAAATATTTGCTAAATATTTAGCTACCCGTGGGCCTAGAATTGGGCTACATTTTTAATGCAGATTATTTATCTTCCTGAGTAAAACTATAAAAGCTAGGCAAAATACACACACGCATGCACGCGTGTGACAGAGAGTGACAAAGAAAGAAAGCACTATTTGGCTACGGAAGATAGTCAAGGCAACTATAACTTGAGAAGCATATTTCATAACAAAATGGACAATCACTGAGGTGACTCTAACATTTAACACTGTATTTTCTTCTTGAAAAATTTGCCAACTCACAACAAGGAGAACAGAGGCCAATGATACTATTACTGATATATTCAAAATATAATATGATAAAATGATGGAGAATTTCACCATAGAAAGTACATCTATATTAAGGATTCAAACAGATATTCTAAAAAAAAATAGAACTAAAATTGAGAAATCAATATATGCATTTAATAGCAATAGAGATGGGTAGAAAATCCAGAATGAAAAAGTAAAGGAAAAAAATGGGTGAAATATATGTAAATAATATAAGTGGTATTGGCTCATGGAGAAAACTTTAACATAGGTGTAGCTGGAGTCTTAGAAAAAAGCAATGAAGGCATCGAAGCAATATTTCAAGAGACATGGGGTAAGAGTTTTCTAAACAGAAACAAGAAGGTCTACTAATTTTAAGAGGAGTAACTGCCATATATATGTATGTATATACATGTGTGTGTGCATATAAACATCACATTAAAACTTAAAACAATTAAGGACAAAGAGAAGTTCGTAAAAGTAGGTTTATAAAAATGACAGTACTTGCAAAGGAATAGTAAGAAAAATATTCCACTTTCAACATAAACAAGGAAATCCATCAAAAGAGAAATGACATATTTAAAACATTAAAATTTTTTAAAAATCAACATCAAATGAATCTCTAAAAGTCTCACTCTGGTTGCAGAATCATTTTCATTTTTATAGGTATGAAAACATTCTCTTTTGATGAAATATTTCATATCAAATTTTCTAATTTTTCTTACTTTTTGCTTTCCTATGAGTTGTGAATATTGTAATGAGTGCTTAGTCTGATGATACTAATGTATATTGTATTATTTTAGCACAGCTATAGTGTTATTGCTAAAAAACACAATGCTGTGTCATATACTTTGATAACAAAATAATTCACACTCCACTGTGCCTTTATGCATGACATTCAGAGGTCACATTTTCTTTTGCCATGGTGGCTCTCCATTAGTGTAAGAAGACAAAGTGTTGCAGTTCAGCAAAGTGTATGGCTCCCAGAACTCAGATGAGTTAAAACTGCAATGTGCCGTGCACTTAGCAGCAATGCAGAGAGATGAGAGCAGCATATACAGTCTCTGTCACAGTGACCGCCTAACTGCTGTTTGCTGCGAAAGCAGCCAGAGAAAACACACAATGAATGAGTGTGACTACTTTTCAATAAAACTTTATGAGCATAAATTTTAAATTTTACATAGTTTTCACATATCTAAATGCTACTTCTTTTGATTTTTTAAAAACCATTTACAAGTGTAAAAACCAATCTGAGCCTGTACCTGCATGCTAAGTTGCTCCAGTTGAGTCCGACTCTATGCGACTCTGTGGACTATAGCCCACCAGGCTCCTCAATCCATGGGATTTTCCAGGCAAAAATACTGGAGTGCATTGACATGTCCTCCTCCAAAGGATTTTCCCGATCTGGGGACTGAACTCACATCTGCCTGTGTCTCCTGAATTGCAGGTGGATTCTTTACCCACTGAGCCACCTGGGAAGCCCACAAGTCATTAAGAAAAAAAAAAAAAAAAATCAGACATTGGGCAGAATTTTGCCCATGAGGCATAGTTTCCAACTCCTACCTTAAATAATGATAAAAGATGTTGGAGCTTTAAAATATATTCAGAAATAAGACAGATAAATGGAGTTAAATGTCTTAATGTGAAAGTAGCTCAGTTTTGTCTGATTCTTTGTGATCCCAAGGAATTCTCCAGGCCAGAACACTGGAGTGGGTAGCCTTTCCCTTCTCCAGGGGATCTTCCCAACCCAGAGATCAAACCCAGGTCTCCCGCACTGCAGGTGGATTCTTTACCAGCTGAGCCACAAGGGAAGTCCTTAAAGCCCTTGTATTTTCTAACAAGTGGAAAAAGTAATGATTTAAAGTAGAGTCCATCTATGGGGTCACACAGAGTCAGACACAACTGAAGCGACTTAGCAGCAGCAGCTAGTAAGTTAAGTGTGTACATTATAACCTCTTAAATAACTACTAAAATATCAATATATTAATGCATAAATAAAAAGGTAACAGCAGGGAAATGTAAAGAAAAAATAGGATAAATAGCAAATAATACTTCAGTGGTAGATTTAAGCTTCTCAACATCCATAATTACTTTGAATTAAAATGGACAATATATACATACATTAAAATCCAAGATATGAGACTAAACATGATATTGAAGACAACTGTATGTTGCTGACATCTTTTTCACATAAGGAAATAGGCTGAAAGTAAAAAAAGAATAAATGCTGGTACACATATATTAGCAAAGTAGATTTAAAGTCAACCAGTATAACTAGAGACTAAGAAAAATTTCATAACAGGGTCAGTTCAATGTAAAGATATAACAATCTTAATTTTGCAAGCATTAACATAAAAGGCTCGATATACATAAAGCAAAACTGTACACAGCTTAAAGGAAGAAAAATCTCTGAAGTTTAAGTTAAAGATTTATTCTCTGTATAGAACAAGCAAACAAAAAATTAACACATAGAAGCTTTCCAAAATGACAGAAATACAATTTTTTTCCATGCTTACTTAAAACATTTAACAAATTGACATTGTTATGGAACATAAAACAATTGTAACAATTGTAAACAATTTTACTCTGAGGATAATGAAATAAAGCTTGATATAAATTATAACACACTACTAAGAAACCCCCCCAAATTAAGTAATTAGGAAGCAAAATAGTAAATAACTCATGAGTCAAAGAAATTGCTATGGAAATTAAATATATATATTTATATTTATTTATTTCTACTAATTGAGTTAGATATTCAGTTCAGTTCAGTCACTCAGTTGGGTCCGATTCTTTGTGACCCCATGGAATGCAGCACACCAGGCTTCCCTGTCCATCACCAGTTCCCAGAGCTTGCTTAACTCATCCACTGAGTCGGTGATGCCATCCAATCATCTCCTCTGTTGTCCCTTCTCCTCCTGCCTTCAAGCTTTCCCAGCATCAGGGTCTTTTCCAATGAGTCAGTTCTTCGCATCAGGTGGTAAGGTATTGGTTTCAGCTTCCAGCATCAGTCCTTCCAATGAATATTCAGGACTGATTTCCTTTAGGACTGACTAGTTTGATCTCCTTGCAGTCCAAGGGACTCTCAAGAATCTTCTCCAACACCAGTTTGAAAGCATCAATTCTTCGGCACTCAGCTTTCTTTATAGATACATATCTAATGACATATATTAGAAAGCTGAATTCTCAAAATGTGTGGGATATAGATATAATTTTACTTACATAAAATCTATCATCTTAAATAGATATTGTAAAAGAAGAAAGGTACAAAATAAATGATCTGAAAATGACTCTCAATAAGCCAGGGAAAAGCAGTTAAGTAAACAAAAAGTAAGTGGGCTTTCCTGGTAGCTCAGTTGGTAAAGAATCTGCCTTCAGTGCAGAAGACTGGGTTTGATCCCTGGGTCAGGAAGATCCCCTGGAGAAGGAAATGGCAACCAAGTCCAATATCTTGGCCTGGAAAATCCCAAGGACAGAGAAGCCTGGCAGGTTGCAGTCCATGGGGCTGCAAAGAGTCAGGCACAACTGAGCAACTAACACTATAAACACAAAGCAAATAATAATAATAAAACTAGTAAATATTAAACAGAAAAGTGTGCAATAGCAAATTCAATAAAGCCAGAGATTTGCTATTTTAAAAAAATAGTAACATTTGTAAACTCCAAGAAAGAATAATAAAAAGTGCAAAATTCACTGATCACTCACTGCTGTGTTACTGGTTTGTTTTTATCATACTAGACACTTGATGAAAAATAGATGAAATGAGAAAAAAAATGGGGAAAATCACTTTTAGTACAGGTTGATGACTAATGCAGGATTATCCAGCCTAAGAATTTTAAGGTCACATTTGTCTAGGGGAAATGACTTCACAAAAAACATTCCTGGTGAATATTTGTTTTTCTTTAATTGTGTGTAATCATATTGAATTTATTTTTCCCAGAGCAAAGAAACTAGGTCTATCAGTTCCTACTGACAATGTATTAGTGATAAATCTCAATTTACTCTCAACGTTTAAACTTTAAAAATCCAAAAAGTTGGAGATTCTCAGTGGAGCTATCCATTATATCTTGAATTAGTAAGGTTTTGATTTTCAAGAATCACAAATGTGTAAACTGAATATATTTGATCTCATTTGCCAATAGGAAGACAGAGTTTTCTCATCAAAATATAAAGGAAAAAAATAAATTCCATCATTACTCCTATTTGTTTTTGTATTTCTGAAAAAAAAAAAAAAAAAAAGATGGGGGTAATGAATTAACAGACCTTCAGTTCAGTTCAGTTCAGTCACTCAGTCGTGTCTGACTCTTTGCGACCCCATGGACTGCAGCACACCAGGCCTCTGTGTCCATCACCAACTCCTTAGTTTACTCAAACTCATGTCCATTGAGTCGGTGATGCCATCCAACCATCTCATTCTCTGTCGTCCCCTTCTCCTCCTGCCTTCAATCTTTCCCAGCATCAGGGTCTTTTCAAATAAGTCAGCTCTTCGCATCAGATAGCCAAAGTATTGGAGTTTCAGCTTCAACAACAGTCCTTCCAAAGAACACTCAGGACTTATCTCCTTTAGGATGGACTGGTTGGATCTCATTGCAGCCCAAGGGACTCTCTCCAACACCACAGTTCAAAAGCATCAATTCTTCGGCGCTCAGCTTTCTTCACAGTCCAACTCTCACATCCAGACATGACCACTGGAAAAACCATAGCCTTGACTACACAGACCTTTGTTGACAAAGTAATGTCTCTGCTTTTGAATATGTTGTCTAGGTTGGTCATAACTTTCCTTCCTAGGAGTAAGTGTCTTTTAATTTCATGGCTGCAATCACGATCTGCAGTGATTTTGGAGCCCCCCAAAATAAAGTCAGCCATTGTTTCCACTATTTCTCCGTCTATTTGCCATGAAATGATGGGACCGGATATCATGATGTTTGTTTTCTGAATGCTGAGCTTTCAGCCAATTTTTTCACTCTTCTCTTTCACTTTTATCAACAGGCTCTTTAGTTCTTCTTCACTTTCTGCCATAAGGGTGGTGTCTCTGCATATCTGAGGTTATTGATATTTCTCCCAGCAATCTTGATTCCAACTTGTGCTTCCTCCTGCCCAGCATGTCTCATGATGTACTCTGCATATAAGTTAAATAAGCACGGTGACAATATACAGCCTTGATGTACTCCCTTCCCGATTTGGAACCAGTCTGTTGTTCCATGTCCAGTTCTAACTGTTGCTTCCTAACAAGCACACAGATTTCTCAGGAGGCAGGTCCAGTGGTCTGGTATTCCTATCTCTTTCAGAATTTTCTACAGTTTGTTGTGATCCACACAGTCAAAGGCTTTGGTATAGTCAATAAGGCAGAAATAGATGTTTTTCTGGAACTCTCTTGCTTTTTTGATGATCCAACGGATGTTGGCAATTTGATCTCTGGTTCTTCTGCCTTTTCTAAATCCAGCTTGAACATCTAGATGTTCACAGTTCATGTATTGTTGAAGCCTGGCTTGGAGAATTTTGAGCATTACTTTATTAGTGTGTGAGATGAGTACAATTGTGCAGTTTTTGAACATTCTTTGGCATTACCTTTCTTTGGAATTGGAATGAAATCTGACCTTTTCCAATCCTGTGGCCACTGCTGAGTTTTCCAAATTTGCTGGCATATTGAGTGCAGCATTTTGCAGGATCATCTTTTATGGTTTGAAATAGCTCCACTGGAATTCCATCACCTCCACTAGCTGTGTTCGTAGTGATGCTTCCTATGGCCCACTTGACTTCACATTCCAGGATGTCTGGCTCTAGGTGAGTGATCACACCATCGTGATTATCTTGGTCATGAAGATCTTTTTTGTACAGTTTTTCTGTGTATTCTTGCCACCTCTTCTTAGTATCATCTGCTTCTGTTAGGTCCACACCATTTCTGTCCTTTATTGAGCCCATCTTTGCATGAAATGTTACCTTGGTATCTCTAATTTTTTTTGAAGAAATCTCTAGTCTTTCCCATTCTGTTGTTTTCCTCTATATCTTTGCACTGATTGCTGAGGAAGGCTTTCTTATCTCTCCTTGCTATTCTTTGGAACTCTGCATTCAAATGGGTATATCTTTCCTTTTCTCCTTTGCCTTTCATTTCTCTTCTTTTCACAGCTATTTTTAAGGCCTCCTCAGACAGCCATTTTTGTTTTTTGCATTTCTTTTCCTTGGGGATGATCTTACTTCCATTGTATATTCATTAGGGATTTGATTTAGGTCATACCTGAATGGTCTAGTGGTTTTCCCTAATTTCTTCAACTTAACTCTGAATTTGGCCATAAGGAGTTCATGATCTGAGACACAGTCAGCTCCTGGTCTTGTTTTTGCTGACTGTATAGAGCTTCTCCATTTTGGCTACAATGAATATAGTCAATCTGATTTCGGTATTGACCATCTGGTGATGTCCATGTGTAGAGTCTTCACTTGCGTTGTTGGAATAGGGTGTTTGCTAAGACCAGTGCATTCTCTTGGTAAAACTCTGTTAGCCTTTGCCCTGCTTCATTCTGTACTCCAAGGCCAAATTTGACTGCTACTCCAGGTGTTTCTTGACTTCCTACTTTTGCATTTCAGTCCCCTATAATGAAAAGGACTTCTTTTTTTGGTGATAGTTCTAGAAGGTCTCGTAGGTCTTCAAAGAACCTTTCAACTTCAGCTTCTCCAGCATTACTTGTCAGGCATAGATGGATGACCATATTGAATGGTTTGCCTTGTAAACGAACAGAGATCATTCTGTCATTTTTGAGACTGCATCCAAGGACTGCATCTTGGACTCTTTAGTTGACTATGATGGCTACTCCATTTCTTCTAAGGGTTTCTTGCCCACAGTAGTAGATATAATGGTCATCTGAGTTAAATTCACCCATTTCAGTCCATTTTAGTTCACTGATTCCTAAAATGTAAATGCTCACTCTTGCTATCTCCTGTTTGACCACTTCCAATTTGCCTTGATTCATGGACCTAACATTCCAGGTTCCTATGCAATATTGCTCTTTACAGAATCAGATCTTGCTTCCATCACCAGTCACATCCACAACTGAGTGTTGTTTTTGCTTTGGCTCCATCTCTTCATTCTTTCTGGAGTTAACAGACCTTATCTCCTTTTAACTCTGTTGAGGATGCCCATACTATGCGGACCTTGTAAATAATGTGAAGAAAATCTCAGTCTACATAAATTTATAGGTAACTCATTTTTTCCAGATTATTTGTTATCACATCAAAACTAAAATACTGGGTATTGTGATACAGTAATTTGAATTTCTATATTTATATCTTAAAGCCATCTTATAATTCTTTTTTCTTATAGGATTTTCTTTGTCAGACATTCTATGCTTTAGCATTGGGAATTAAAGTTACAATTTATAAAAATGAGCAGTGTTCAAAGATACTCTACAATGGAATTTCCCTACTTTTGTTCTGAATTATCAGGGTTATTTTCTCTGTATAGAAAACTAGAAAGTAGACATATTTAATGAGAAGGATGAGGAAGGGGGGAGAATAAATGAAGGAAGCAGAGAGAAAGAGAGAAAGAAAGAAGATAGGAAGAAGGGAGGGAGAAAGGGAGGAAGAAAGAAGGAAAGGAAGAAAGGGAGTAAGGAAAATTAGGAAAGAGGGGGAGTGAGAACTGTATTTTTTTCTTGGAGGACAGGTCAATTAAACTTACAGGTCAATTAAACTTATTCTGACCCTAATAGTGATGAAGAGACCTGTAAAGGCTTTTAACAGAGTGAGCAATGAGATTTGTACTGTGAAAATGCAACTCTGGCTATGAAGATAAATTGGACTGGAGGTGACCAACGAAAGCAGCTAAAAGTAGTAAAAAGTAGTCCCAGTCAGAAAACATATTAATAAAAACCTGGCCTGCTATGGTAAATAAAGAAGGAGATAGATTCAAAATAGTGATTTATTGTGAAATTCACTCAGTCGTGTTCCACTCTTACAGAGTCCATGGAATTCTCCAGGCCAGAATACTGCAGTGGGCAGCCTTTCCCCTCTCCAGGTGATCTTCCCAACCCAGGAATCGAACCCAGGTCTCCCATATTGCAGGCATTTTACCAGCTGAGCCACAAGGGAAGACCAAGAATTAAACTTATATCAAACATATACTATGTGAATAATATACAAAACACTATGCATATCACTGTTTTCTGATTGTCCTGGCTTCTTATTGGCCAAATTCAATTCAATATCTAGCTGTATTATAAATATTTTAAACTTTCTCTGTGTCTATGTCACTCATGTTTCACTGCACTATTCCAAATCCTGTCTGTATATATAGGCTATCTTCATTTAAGCAGACAAATGCCACCTCAAACTCAACAAGTCTCCAATTTCATATTTAACAACTACCACTTCTACCCAATAATCAGTTGGTAGCCAGGTCACTCTTATAAACATCCAAGTTTAAAATCCTGAAGTCCTCTTTTAGCCCTTGATATCTTAATGTTGTCAAATTCACTATTAAATATTTTTTTATTGTAAATATCTCATAGTTTTATCTTTTTCTCTCAGTCCTCATCACCATGCCATCATGTTCTTACTCAATGATCTAATACCATGGCTGCTGTCCTGATTTTAGCCTTCAAGTTGGCCCCCCAGTGATCTTCAGCTGATATTCACACCTTCGTGTAATTCCTTCAACATATTATCAAAGTTGGTCTTAAGACCAATACAATAAGGAAGAAAAGAAAGTATGTAACTTTCCGTATTACATTATAAAAAGACTGCAGCTTCCTTCTTGAGGACACTCTACTTTCTCTCTCTTATTTTCTCTCTTATTCTAGAATCACTCATTTTGATGGAAACCATCTGCTAGGCTGTAAGAACACTCAGGAAGCATGTATAGAAGTCTGTGTTAAGTAATGGAGATCTTTAACCAACAGCTAATGAGGAACTAGGAGAAGGCAATGGCACCCTACTCCAGTACTCTTGCCTGGAAAATTCCATAGACGGAGGAGCCTGGTGGGCTGCAGTCCTTGGGGTCGCTATGAGTCGGGCACAACTGAGCGACTTCACTCTCCCTTTTCACTTTCCTGCACTGGGGAAGGAAATGGCAATCCACTCCAGTGTTCTTGCCTGGAAAATCTCAGGGATGGAGAAGCCTGGTGGGCTGCCGTCTATGGGGTCACACAGAGTCGGACACGACTGAAGCGACTTAGGAGCAGCAGCAATGAGAAACTAAAGCCTGCCAATAGCTACATGACAAAACTTAGAAGTAGACTTTTAAGCCCCAGCAGACCTGCAGACCTATCTTGACATTTTGTGAGATAACTTGAGCCTGAACCCTCAAGCTAAAATACTCCCAAATTTCTGGTCTTATAAAACTGTAAAATAATAAATATTTAATATTCTAAGCTGCTAAGTTTGGAGGGGGGGGGGGTTATTACACAGCAATAGATAATGACTATAATCTCCATTTTATATATGCTTGTTGTCTTGTTATGTTTGAGTCCAGATTTCTCTGCTTACATTCCAGGCCTTTTTATTATCTGATTTCATCCCTTCTAATGTAGACCCCTAAACAATCAAAGTTTCTCTGAACTTAATTGCTTGAACCAGTGTTCCCTTTGCTTATGTTTTTCCACCTTCCTGAATATCTTTTATCTTTCTTTATCCATCTTCAAGGACCACATCATGTATAATTATCTCCAGAAAACCTTTTTTGATATCTCTGTCCTGTGCATTGATTTCTTCTATGGAGTTAACTGAATTTTGCTCTAATTATTTCATGTAAGTTGGCTGTTCAGAGTTCATTACTTTGAATCCATTCCCCAGCCCTCACCACCTTCACAATATCCACTTCCTTCTCATTCAGTTTCTAGATAACCACTAATTAAATGGATGTTTAATCCTATCACCATTCATTTTCTGAAACGTTTGTCCCAACAAAATTTGATCACAATAGCATTTTGAAACCAATGGTTATTTCTTGTGATCCTTACACTGATGTTATTATAATCTCATATAATTGTACAAGTGCTTAGAAATGTTATTCATATCTTAGAATAAAGAAAAGAGGTCAGTAGATTGAAAGTATACAAATGAAATTTGCACAAGATATAGTCAAATAGCTTTCATCATATTAGGCAATTTGAAACAGTGACAAACAGAAAAATATTTTAATACAAGTACTGATGTTTATAGTCATGCTTTAATATTTAGGTTATGGAAAATCTAGAAGAAAAGTAAAAAATAAATAGGTGAACTAATAAGATAACTATAATGAAGTGACCATATGATTTTAATCTCACTCTTAGGAAGTTATTTATTTCTGTGAAATTAGAAACTTTGCCTTATTAAAACAGTCAATCATCATTTAACCACCCTTATTTTTAATCCATGCTTGGTGTCTAAGTGTGGTGTCAGTGGACTTCTATAACAAGAAGAGGAAAATGCAGATTCTTTTTTAATGGAACTGTTTTGTTAATTTGTGGCTGACTTTTTATGTTAAGGTCTCATTTTTAAAATTGTTTCATGTTAGTGCAGTATATATACACTATTGCATTTGTATATTGCAGATACAAAATCCTAAAATAATAAAAGAAGGAAGAGATTTGTATTTCTCCAAACTTGAAGAAGGGTTCAGAGTAGTAAATGAGGAATTTTCTATCAAGGACACTCTCCCAAGGGACTCTGGTAGATGCTGAGGTTCTAAAATCTAATGCAAAAACAAAAATAAATAAATAAAATCTAATGCAAACTATCCAGTGTCTTAAAATAATTCTTTTAATAACAAAACCTACATAGAACCATGATTTTGAAATCAAACTAAGCTTTTCCTTTTAAGCTTTTATAAATAAAATTATATTAAGGGGAGCTTTGTTTCAGGCTAATTATCAAGTAATTTTATTCTAAGAGACAATACCCAACATCATTTTTCAGGGAAATATCCTCTAAATCCATAAAGAGTTTTGAAATTTCTAATATATAAAACTACAGCACAAAAACCCTGGAAATTCCAGGTGATTTTAGGAAAAGTCTAGAAGCAACTAAAGAATCTCAGTAACAGTCTGAAATGTCACCTATTCAAAGTGAATTTTCTCCTGAGCATCCTCAGAGATTTTATCTCAAAGATCAGATAGGGATGCTTTTGGTGAAACGAAACTTCAGAGAGACAAGATAAATTTAGAATCAATTTTACAAAAGCTAGATAGTTGTTGCTGGAAGGATACACTTACCATTCATTTATTAATTCAAAAAAAAATTTTACAAAGGGTCTACTCTGGGCCAATACCTGCCTCTATTCTCTAGGAACTCACTATACAAATACCGTATGTATGTACATATATAATGTATATATTTCTCACTTTAGTACATTCAAGGTATGAGCCAGATACCACGGGGTACAGAGGGCTGAGTATTTAATGCTATCTGAAGGCACAGGATGAGATGGCTGGATGGCATCACTGACTCGATGGATGTGAGTCTGAGTGAACTCCAGGAGTTGGTGATGGACAGGGAGGCCTGGCATGCTGTGATTCATGGGGTCGCAAAGAGTTGGACACGACTGAGCGACTGAACTGAACTGAACTGAAGACACAGGATAGGACTGAAAGGAGACTTGCTAGAGAAGATAACAATTGAGCTGAGTAGTGAAGAATAAGAAACAATTTCCCAGGTGGACAAGAGGTGAGAGGAGAGTGTTCAGAAAAGAGAAACAGTATGATCAAAGGCAGAGAAGCAAGTAATCCCATGGTTCCTTTTCAGGAATGGGAGTAACTAATCCAGATAGAGGCACAGAGTACAGTGTGGACAATGCAGGGAGTAGGGTTGGATGGCTGGTCTGGGGCCAACCATCAAGGGAAACATTTGCCATACAGAGACTTCTGACCCTAAGAGTGACAAAGAGGCTTGTAAAGGCTTTTAACAGAGTGAGCAATGAGATTTGTACTGTGAGACTGCAACTCTGGCTATGAAGATAAATTGGACTGGAGGTGACCAATGAAAGCAGCTAAGAGTAGTAAAAATAGTCCTAGTCAAAATTATATTAATAAAAACCTGGCCTGATATGGTAAATAAAGAAGAAGATAGATTCAAAATAGAGATTTAATGTGAAAGTCGCTCAGTTGTGTCTGACTCTTTGTGAGGCCATGGACTGTATGGTTCATGGAATTCTCCAGGCCAGAATACTGGGTAGCCTTTCCCTTCTCCAGGGGATCTTCCCAATCCAGGGATTGAACCTAAGTCTCCCACATTGCAGGTGGATTCTTTGCCAAGTGAGCCATAGGGAAGCCCAAGAGTATTGGAGTGGATAGCCTAACCCTTCTCCAGCTGATCTTCCTGACCCAGGAATTGAACCAGGGTCTCCTGCATTGCAGGTGGATTCCTAACCAACTGAGTTATCAGGGAAGCCCCCAAAAGAGATTTATTAAGGAAACATAATTACAACTTACTAACCAACTAGGAGCTTCCCAGGTGGCTCAGTGGTAAAGAATCTGCCTGCAAAGTAGGAGATGTGGGTTCGATACCTGGATCGAGAAGATCCCCTGGAAGAGAGCACAGCAACTCCAGTATTTTTGCCTGGAGAACTCCATGAACAGAATTCCACAGGGTCACAAAGAGTTGGACACGACTGAAGCATCTTAACACACACACACGGAGGGACCAACTGGATATATAGAGTTAGTAACTCTAGTATGAACTCCCACATTTCTGAGTTGGATACCAAGGTAAAGGTTACTATTCTGAACCAGGTTATGGTAGATAAAGGACAAGGAACTAGTTTTCACACTGTTCTCTTGATATATTTTACAGTCTATTGAAAATAGCCGGTAGATTATTAGATATTTAACTTAGACTAGCAAGAAAGAAGCCCGAGTTCAAGCTATAGATTTGAGTGACACCAACAGAGCTGGCATTTAACACCTTAGAAGTAGATAACATGTCTAAGGAACTGTGACAAAAATATAGGTGTCTTTTCAAAACTAATAGGTATAATTTTTCAAAATCTACTACATATCCAGGTTTTTATACCCTATCCTACAGTACCTATCCTAGAACCTTGAAGAGAATGGGTATTTTAGGATGAAACTGATCATTTGAGCAGCTGATCAAATGCTGGACAGACTGACTAGACTATAGATGGAGACACTGACATGAATTTGATTCAATCAGTAGTAGATCATGAGAAGGTTCAGTGGTGCGATGCGACTGTAGAACATTAGAAGGAAGGTGAAGGTAGGAAGTGCGCTAAGGAGTGAGCAGAAAAACTAAAATAGAAATAATCATTCTTTCAAGAATGGGTATCACCCCCAGTAGTCATGTATGGATGTGAGGATTGGTCCATAAAGAACGCTGAGTGTCGAAAACTTGATGCTTTTTAATTGTAACGCTGGAGAAGACTCTAGAGAGTCCCTTGGACTGCAAGGAGATCAAACCAGTCCATCCTAAAGGAAATCAACTTTAAATATTCATTGGAAGGACTGATGCTGAAGCTGAAGCTCCAATACTTTGGCTATCCTATACAAACAGCCAACTCCTTGGAAAAGACCCTGATGCTGGGAAAGATTGAGGGCAGGAGGAGAAGGAGGCGACAGAGGATTAGATGGTTAGATAGCATCACTGACTCAATGGACATGAATTTGAGCAAGCTCCGGGAGATAGTGAAAGACAGAGGAGTCTGGCATGCTGTAGTCTAAGGAGTCACAAAGTGACTTAGTGACTGAACAATAACACCACCACCAAGAAGTTTAGCTGTGAAGGGAAAGAGGTAGGTAAGCTCCTAGAGAGACAGCATATAGAAAGGGACATCCACTATTGGACAATGTTTATAGGCTGAATTGAAAGCTGCCAACAAAACTTATAGCTCATAATTACTATTTTCTTTTGAGGGAATGAAACAAAATTACAAATATTTTCAGGAGCTGACATTATAGCTACTCAACTGCCCAACTGCCAGTCACTACCCAAGTTTAATACTTGGCTGCCATCTTACGAATATCTCCTAGTCATTTATTTACCACAAGAACCATACAACTCAAATTATGATTTATAAATTTTAGAAGAGAATAATCTTATTGATTCTATGTCTATTCAAAATCTCCACTAGAATTCATTTTTCTTAGAAGTTTCTCCATCTCTTCCACAGATACAGGGGCCAAATGATACACTTCTCATTAAATTACCAAGGGGTAACAGTTGAGGCTGGAAATGGCAACCCACTCCAGTGTTCTTGCCTGGGGAATTCCAGGGACAGCGGTGGAGCCTGGTGGGCTGCCGTCTATGGGGTCGCACAGAGTCGGACACAACTGAGCATCTTCACTTTCACTTTTCACTTTCATGCATTGAAGAAGGAAATGGCAACCCACTCCAGTGTTCTTGCCTGGAGAATCCCAGGGACGGAGGAGCCTGTTGGGCTGCCTGCTATGGAGTTGCAGAGTCAGACATGACTGAAGCGACTTAGCAGCAGCAGCAGCAACAGTTGAGGGAGGTAGTAGGGATGACAAAACGGTTGTTCAGTTTCTCAGATTATGAACAGCAGCAGGAGAATCTAACATTTTACCCCAGGGGAAGGGGAAAAGAAAGAAGAGGAAAAGAAAGAAGGAAAGGGACAGGAGAGTAGAATGATAAAGATACTTTTTTTTTTTGCCAACTCATGTATTTTCTCTAGTGTTCCAGAAATAATTAAATTAATAAAAAGAAACTTGATAAACATTCTCTTTATCTGAGACATACTGTTTGCTTTGGGATAAAAATAACTATCCTGAAACTTATATTTCAAAGAGAAACGTGAGTACCTAAAGACAAATATTTTATGTAAGTGTATAATGATTAAATCCTGAAAATGAAAATTTTGAATACTTAAGTTAGTGAAAATTAAGAAAAAAATATTTAAAATTTGTTTCAGCTTTCAACTTTTTAGGAATCTTCTAGTATTCCTGAATCAAACTTTTTACCTAACTGTAAAAGATTATTTACATATATTTTACAGAAAGTTTGTGATACCTGTAAAGAAAGGGGAAGATATTAAAGTGATAAATTGTTTGCATTTTAATTGAAAGGAAAAGAAACCATCAAATGTGGTAAGGTTAAAAAAATTAGATCAAGTTACAATCAAAGAATCCCTCATCCCTTCCACAGGTGCTGTTTGTGTGAACATCTACTCACTGGCATTGATAATACAAGGGTCTGGTTGCCCCTGTTGCATGAACGTATTGTCTGTGCTTTCCATTAGCATTAATGGGTGTTACATATGCAAAGGAAGAGAAGAACAGACTCCATCTATGATTAATAACAACAATGCTTCCCACTCTGGTGTAAGCTTCCTAGGAAAGCATATTTTATCATCCAGTTCAACAAACTGAACTCCTTCCCCTGGACAGGTAGAGATATAGTGTATCTACATAAAAGAGAGAGTTAAAAAAAAAAAAATTGCAAAGGTGGAACTAAATCTCCAAGACCTGGTTGTTAGAGACCTTGTCAATAGTTCAGATTTGTGTAACAACATTAGACTTACTAAATTGCGCCCTCCAGGTTCCGAGGCACTGAGTATCTTCTGCACTCATCAATTAATACTCCTGGCTAGTGTTTTGTTTTTCTTTCCCCTTGGGAAACGGGAGGGTGGACAGAGAAAAGAATGTATATTCAGCCCTTGGTAACTTCAATTAGTTGCCAACCAAAGATTTTATCCTAGTAGCGAAACCAGGAGGAAAAAAATATTTTAAATTAATTTGAAGATGCCTACATTTCTAGAATGGCATTGCTTTAACACAGCTATGCAAATGAGTCCAATTTAGCATCTTGTATTCAGCTGGAAACCATTGCTAAATGATCAGGATAGCCAGTCACAGATATTAAAATGAATTATATCTAATCTGAATTTTAGTCACGCTACATTAACTAATAGAAAGTTATTAACATTTCAAGAGAAAAAAAGCTTTTGCCTGCAAAATTAACAGTGGCTGAGATGTGACCTGTGAGCCATGAAGCCTGATCACTGTAATGACAGTGTAATGGCATATTTACATTAAAATCTCTGCAGCTAATATGGGATTCAGAATTGGACGGTAAGTCGAGGATTATTTAGTCTGGCCTGTTGGCCTTTCTCTAAGTAGTTTTTTTTTTTTTTTTTTTAACTTCAATACAAATCTGAAACTTTTCATTTCATGACTATTTATGTGACCAGTTTCTACAGCTCAGTCTATCCATCTTTACAGGACTAATTTTTGCTTTCATTTTCTCTCTTGCTTGTTTTGTATATGTTTTTATACGTATAGCTGTGTTTCTTTCTCTCCTTGTCCTTTTTTCCTTCTTACTTCTGCCCGTTGGTTTCATGGACTTTAGGAAATTGAGGCTCAATTGCAAACCAGTGGAGGAAAGGGGAGCAACTTCTTTTTCATTTTTATTATGACTTGGTTTCAAAAATTTGGCCACTTTGATTTTTTTTAATTTTATGCTTGCAAAACACACACTCGAGAAGGCATTTCTGCAACAAGCACTGGTTTAAAATGAGTAACAATACAACTATCCTTATTAATCTCTAGAAATATGGAAGGCATTCAGGTTATCAGATTGTTTTTTCTATAGTCAGTTTAAAGGTTAAAGATTCAACAATAGCGCTCATTTACCTTGTAGATTTAAGTCATTGCTTTTCTTTTTTTCAATGAGGTGAATAAAAAAAGATTACAAATAGAATAATAGGAAGAATATTAACAATAAGAAGAATCAAACTGAACATTAATTTTGCAATTTTATAAGTGTTTGGACTTGAAAGAACCTTTGTTTGTTAAAGAAATCATCTAGAGAATGCCATAAAATCTAGATTAGAGAGACATAAATTCATAAGTTCTCAAATATGTCATCTGTAGACTAGTTTATTTTTTAACCTGTCAAATTTGCGAATATTGAACTCTAAACAAAACTTTGATAATGAAATATAATAAAGAGGCATTTATCTTCTCTAAAAGGACAGAGAACAAAAGACAAATAATAGGTTCTTTTAATGCAGTTAATGTTCGACACAGATATTTTGCTACAATTCTGCTTCAAAAATGAATTCAATCCATTCTTCTCCAATCATAATAAACAAAGCAGATACATATTTCTAAACTGTAACTTCTAATAATTTAGTATTTTATTGCCTTTTCCATTTTCAAAGAGGATGTTGTCAAATATCCCTTTGCCTCTCTTGAATTTTTAAGTCTTCTAAAAGAGGGCTTTATCTGAAGGCAAATTATCCTGTTTACACTATGAATTTGCACACAAATGTATTTCAGCACAGACATGTGTCAGTTATAAAGGATGTCATAATAAAAATGTCACCTCAGTTCCATTTCCCAATTAGAAAAAGAGTATCAATACAGTGACATTGGTTTGACTAACATGAATCTATGCTAACGTCTGCTAGGCTAATATCTATAATAACTACAGACAATGCATTTGTAGTAAAATCAAACCTTCACTCTATTTCTTAGATCTTTATTAGAGTACAGGCATATTATAAATGTTGACTGAAGAAATAACTAGAAATTTGATCTGATATAATGTGACACAAATTAAGTTTAAACAGTTTGAACTTTATTTGATATTTCTGAATGCAGTGTCATATTTTGAATTTTTTAATAAAAAAAAAAGTCCTAAGCTAAAATAAACAACTAGTGTTAGTTGTTAATTTTTCTTCTAAAACCCATTTCTCTCTCCTGATTCACCAATGACAATGGATGCTTCTGTTTTTAGGGAATATATAGAATCTACACAGCTTTGACTATAAACATTAATCATATAAAAGCTTGCTGGTTAGACTAAATCACAGGATGTCAACAAAAGAACAATATTTCCATTGTGGATACTTGGTAACACCCTAAATATGACAAGGCTTATGTTGTATTAGGTATTTATTTTCTAATATGTTAGACATGCGATCATGTTCTTAAAATTAGCAGTATAAATGCTTGGAAAACAAGACATAGAGTCTTTTTTTTTTTTTCCTGTGGTATCAGTTTTTTTTTTTTTAATTTTATTTTTAAACTTTACATAATTGTATTAGTTTTGCCAAATATCAAAATGAATCCGCCACAGGTATACATGTGTTCCCCTTCCTGAACCCTCCTCCCCCCTCCCTCCCCATACCATCCCTCTGGGTCGTCCCAGTGCACTAGCCCCAAGCCTCCAGTATCGTGCATTGAACCTGGACTGGCAACTCGTTTCTTACATGATATTTTACATGTTTCAATGTCATTCTCCCAGATCTTCCCACCCTCTCCCTCTCCCACAGAGTCCATAAGACTGTTCTATACATCAGTGTCTCTTTTGCTGTCTCGTACACTGGGTTATTGTTACCATCTTTCTAAATTCCATATATATGCGTTAGTATACTGTATTTATGTTTTTCCTTCTGGCTTACTTCACTCTGTATAATAGGCTCCAGTTTCATCCACCTCATTAGAACTGATTCAAATGTATTCTTTTTAATGGCTGAGTAATATTCCATTGTGTATATGTACCACAGCTTTCTTATCCATTCATCTGCTGATGGGCATCTAGGTTGCTTCCATGTCCTGGCTATTATAAACAGTGCTGCGATGAACATTGGGGTACACGTGTCTCTTTCCCTTCTGGTTTCCTCAGTGTGTATGCCCAGCAGTGGGATTGCTGGATCATAAGGCAGTTCTATTTCCAGTTTTTTAAGGAATCTCCACACTGTTCTCCTTAGTGGCTGTACTAGTTTGCATTCCCACCAACAGTGTAAGAGGGTTCCCTTTTCTCCACACCCTCTCCAGCATTTATTATTTGTAGACTTTTGGATCGCAGCCATTCTGACTGGTGTGAAATGGTACCTCATAGTGGTTTTGATTTGCATTTCTCTGATAATGAGTGATGTTGAGCATCTTTTCATGTGTTTGTTAGCCATCTGTATGTCTTCTTTGGAGAAATGTCTATTTAGTTCTTTGGCCCATTTTTTGATTGGGTCGTTTATTTTTCTGGAGTTGAGCTGTAGGAGTTGCTTGTATATTTTTGAGATTAGTTGTTTGTCAGTTGCTTCATTTGCTATTATTTTCTCCCATTCTGAAGGCTGTCTTTTCACCTTGCTAATAGTTTCCTTTGATGTGCAGAAGCTTTTAAGGTTAATTAGGTCCCATTTGTTTATTTTTTATTTTATTTCCAATATTCTGGGAGGTGGGTCATAGAGGATCCTGCTGTGATGTATGTCAGAGAGTGTTTTGCCTATGTTCTCCTCTAGGAGTTTTATAGTTTCTGGTCTTACGTTTAGATCTTTAATCCATTTTGAGTTTATTTTTGTGCATAGAGTCTTATTTAATAACAAATAGGCCATAAACATGGCCTATTTGTTATGCAGTTTACAAAATGGTCAATTATAGAATTCAGAATAGATTTCCTGCACACAAACTTCTTGGCTGTACTATTAAAACTAACTGGAGGTTCCAACATCCAGACTTAGATTTGTTGTTCTTAGAAGCAAGAGGGAACACTGCTAAAATCCCTTTTCCTTTCATAATTTTGTGATTTCATTTTGAAAGGAAGAATAAATTACATATTTATAAAGGGGTCCAGGAGATAGGAGGCTGGTGACCTCTGAGAATATTGGTGGTTTAGGGGTGAAAATGACAAAAATACCTCCTTACATTCTTGACCAAAAGCGTCATCTGTATCACTTTTTTTCTTTCCAAAATAGTATGTGGTGGGCTTAGGGAGATGGAAAGAATACACTGATTTTCATCTCTTCTTTCTGTCTTAGGTTTTCTTGCCTGCTATCCATTTGGTTTATGGATTGACAGTTCTGATAAGCAAATACTGTTAAAACACATAGGATAGTTCTTTTTAAACAGTGGCTATGCAAGTCTAATAATTTATTTAAGTGTAGTCATTAAATCATTTAAACAAAAATCTATCCTTCTGCTGTTTTACTGTTTTCTGAACAAATTCTGAGCCTGTGAAGATAATACTGAAGTAAATATTAATACAAATAAACATAATTTTTTTCTGAAAACCCTTGCACACATATAAAAAGACTAGACTGAAATATTAATACAATATGGTATATATAACAAATAATATACATATATGTGCGAGTGTGCTCAGTCACTTGGTTGTGTTCGACTCAGGGTGGCTCAATGGACTGTAGCCCGCCAGGTTCCTCTGCCCAGGGGATGCTCCAAGCAAGAACACTGAAATGGGATGCATTTCTTACTCCAGGGGATCTTCCTGACCCAGGGATCAAACCTACGTCTCTTGCATCTCCTGTATTGGCAGGTGGATACCGGGTACACAAACACACAAACACAGACACGCACATCTGTTAACTCATTATTGAAACAGAGGCAACAGGCTGCAGTTGTTTAGAGCACAGACCCTAAAGCCAGATTCCAAACCAAAGTTCTTGGCTCTGCCATTGTTCCAGCTGTGTGACTTCAGACACAGCTAGTAGATTTCCATCTCCTCATTTATCAATGACAAGTTTTACCAGTTTAATAAAGATTTTTGAGAATCAAATACTTTGGTAGTATGAACCACTTATAATAGTGCCTAGTTTATATTAAGTGCTCAATAAATACTCTCTATGATATTAAGTATTACTATTGTTACCATTATTAATTACATCATCATCTACAAGAAACAGAAGACAGAAGCACAGGTAAAGTTTAAATAATTCATATCTATCATTAGACACTTTGGTTTTCAAATAAAAGCATAGGTTATGTAGGGCCAAATAACAGATATATGTGTTTCTAAGCAAGAAAGAAGGAACTCCTCTCTGTGACCCCATAAACTGTAGCCCACCAGGATCCTCTGTCTATGGGATTTTCCAGGCAAGAATACTGGAGTGGGTTGCCATTTCCTTCTCTAGGGGTTCTTCCCAACCAGGGATCAAACCTGTGTCTCCTGCACTGCAGACAGATTCTTTACCCACTGAGCCACTGGATATAATTTTAAGGGTATAACCAAAGTTTTCTTATTCACATTTGCCTCTCTATCAGCAATTCATGTCAGCAATTCATTTAAGCTTTCTGGGACTCCATTTCCTCTCCTATAAAATGAAGAGATTGAAGAAGATGATTTTTAAACTCTTTCTTATCTCATTGTTATTCTTTGTTATTATTCAGTAACAACTTACATTTTTAAAGATAAAGGAAAGTTTTAAAACCCTTATATATAAATGTCTGAAATATGACATCTATTCCTTAGCTTGCACTTTTCTTTCTTGAGCTTTAGCAGAGAAGAATATAAGAGTAATAGTAGGGCATATTTCCTCTGCCACCCCCTTCTCCTTTTGCCTCCAATCTTTCCCAGCATCAGGTGGCAGAGTGTGAGATGGTTAGAGAGAAACACCAACTCAGTAGACATGAACTTGAGCAAACTTCAGGAGATAGTAGAGGATTGGGAAGCCTGGTGCTATAGCCCATGAGGTCACAGAGAGTCTAACATGAATTAATGACTGAATAACAACAGGGGTTACATAAAAAGAAAATGATCAGGTTTACAGAACACGGGGAACAGTATTTTAATGTGGAGATGAGGGTCCCTAAACAAAAACTACACATACATCACATCAACTCCAAGGACTGACAAGCATTTGAGGGTATGTAGCAATCTCCGAGCCAACTTACCAAAGAAAAAAGACATCAAGCAAAAAACAAGTTTTCTTTTTTTTTTTTAATTTTATTTTCTTTTTAAACTTTACATAATTGTATTAGTTTTGCCAAATATCAAAATGAATCCATCACAGGTATACATGTGCTCCCCATCCTGAACCCTCCTCCCTCCTCCCTCCCCATACCATCCCTCTGGGTCGTCCCAGTGCATTAGCCCCAAGCATCCAGTACCGTGCATCGAACCTGGACTGGCATCTCGTTTCATACATGATATTTTACATGTTTCAATGCCATTCTCCCAAATCTTCCCACCCTCCCCCTCTCCCACAGAGTCCATAAGACTGTTCCATACATCAGTGTCACTTTTGCTGTCTCGTACACAGGGTTATTGTTATCATCTTTCTAAATTCCATATATATGTGTTAGTATACTGTATTGGTGTTTTTCCTTCTGGCTTACTTCACTCTGTATAATAGGCTCCAGTTTCATCCACCTCATTAGAACTGATTCAAATGTATTCTTTTTAATGGCTGAGTAATACTCCATTGTGTATATGTACCACAGCTTTCTTATCCATTCATCTGCTGATGGGCATCTAGGTTGCTTCCATGTCCTGGCTATTATAAACAGTGCTGCGATGAACATTGGGGTACACGTGTCTCTTTCCCTTCTGGTTTCCTCAGTGTGTATGCCCAGCAGTGGGATTGCTGGATCATAAGGCAGTTCTATTTCCAGAAAAAACAAGTTTTCTATGATCTTGAAATCCCACTCTTGGGCATATATCCAGAGAAAAATGAGGTCCTAGAGGACACATGCACCCCAGTGTTCACTGCAGCACTGTTCACAGTAGCCAAGACATGGATGCAACCTAAATGTCCACTGACAGAGGAATGGATAAAGAAGATGTGGTGCAATATACACCACGGAATATTACTCAGCCATTAAAAAGAATGAAATAATGTCATTTGCAGCAACATGGATGGACCTAGAGATTGTCATATTAAATTAGTCAGAGAAAGAAAGAGAAATATTATAGGATATCACTTACATGTGAAACCTAATAAAAAGGATACAAAGGAACCCGTTTACAAAGCAGAAATAGACTCACAGACTTAGAGAATGAACTTATAATTATCAGGGGGGAAGGGTGCAGGGGAGGGATAGTTAGGGAGTTTGGAATTGGTATGTACACACTGCTATATTTTAAACGGATAACCAAAAAGGGCCTACTGTACAGCACAAGGAATTCTGCTCAATATTATGTAATAATCTAAATAAGAAAAGAATTTGAAGAAGGATACATATACACATATAACTTAATCACTTTGTTGTAAGACTGAAACTAACACAACACTGTTAATCAACTATATATTTGGCAAAACTAATACAATTATGTAAAGTTTAAAAATAAAATAAAATTTAAAAAAATAATAAAATTAAAAAAAATAAAAAATAAAGTATAATTAAAGTATAAAATGAATAAATAGATAAAATTTAAAAAAATAAGATAACCCACTGTGATTCTGAGAATCACAATAATGTCTTTCTGGCTGGACCAACACATTGAAACCAACAGAAGAAGGAACCAAGACCTTTTTCAGGATCAAACTCAGTTGTGAAGTATATACAATGGAATATTACTCATCCATAAAAAAGAACAAAACAATGCCATTTGAAGTAACCTGGCTGGACCTAGAGATTCCCATACTGAGTGAAGTAAGTCAGACAGAGAAAGACAAATACCATATGATATCACTTACATGTGGAATCTTTAAAAAGGCTACAAATGAACTTATCTACAAAACCAAAATAGAGTTACAGATACAGAAAAGAAACTTATAGTTAGCAGGGGATAAGAGGGGAATGATAACTCAGAAGATTGGGACTGACACAGATACAATAATCTATATAAATAGGTAACTAATAAGGACCAGGCTTCCCTGGTGACTCAGAGGTTAAAGTGTCTGCCTGGAATGGGAGAGACCCAGGTTCGATCCCTGGGTCAGGAAGATCCCCTGGAGAAGGAACTGGTAACCCACTCCAGTACTCTTGCCTGGAGAATCCCATGGAGGGAGGAGCCTGGTAGGCTACAGTCCATGGGGTTGCAAAGAGTCAGACACGACTGAACGACTTCATTTCACTTCACTTCACTTCTTCACCATACAGCATAGGGAACTCTACTCAGTACTAAGTAGCAGCCTATATGTGAAGAGAATCTTAAGAAGAGTGGATTTATGTATTTGTATAACAGGTTCACTTTGCTGTATACCTGAAACTAACACAATATTGTAAATCAGTTATGCCCCAATAGTTGTTTTTTTTAATTGAATTAAATTAGAAAAAGAACTTAGTTGTGAAAAGTATATTGCAATAAGACTAGGAGGAGAAAACATCCTGTTTTTGGTGAAGATGCAAAAATCATGCCTGTATGAAGCAGGCCTCATGGTGTAGATAAGTCTGATTATCTAAATCATTTGAATTTTTTCATTCTCTTACTTTTAAGAACATGACCAAAGAAGAACATGGAAGAGCATATGCATTTGTGACCACAGCTAAATATATGTCTGATCCTTTCCAGACACAGAACTTCTTAAAGGGCAGGAACCTATACTTCGCAGAAAGTGAAGCATATCAAATGACAGCAGTCTAATGGAATATTAAGCTGGATGTCATGCCAGCTTGGGTTTGAATTTGGCTATATTTCCTACCTGTGTAGACAAGTCATCCTTTCCCTTAAAGACACATTTCCTCATCAACAGAATGGGAATAATAATAGGTCTGTTGTGACCTAATTCTTATGAAAGACTTACAGTATCTGGCAATGGGTATTGATTAGGAAGAATGGTAGCAGTAATATTAAACATTTTAAAATATACAGCATTTCATCTTGGATACAAAAATATGGGTAGAACAGTCCTTCAATTTACTGGGAAAAGCAGTCACATCACTTGTTTGCATTTACAAATGGCCTTAGGAAAGTCTTCACTTGCTCAAAATTATCTCGACTTGCTGAAATGGGGGGAATAAAATCAAGAGGATGAAATTTATCAGAGATAAATGTAAGTACTAAACAGGAGATTATTACAGGTGAGACTTGAGACTTCTCTTCACGTGAGAAGAACATGGCAATAGGATAAGGCAGTAAACATAGATGTATTAATGAAGATACAGCATCCAGATTAAGGAGATTAACATCGTAACCACTGAGGAATGAATGAAGTCTGAGGAAGATGTAGGCAGGAAAGAAGAAAATAAATAATAAATGTGCAACACTTAGTTATTATCTGTCTACAGTCAAAACAGTATCATATTCAAGAGGTAGTCTACTAATTCTGTACCTTTCTAGAGGCCATAACTTGAATCAAAAGAATGAAGAGGAGGCAGATATTACCACATGTAAATTTATCAGTCAAGGTTTAGACTAAACCACTTCAACAAAGAAACTTCAAAATACAGTGGTGATGGAAGGAGATGGAATGGTCCATGCTAGGAAGGTGATCTAGACAGGTAGAAAAACAATCTACTCTATGATTTATCCAGGTATTTAAACTGGAAAATCAACCAGTCATCTCCAACATATGGCTCCATTCTTAAGTCTAAAGCTGCCTCTGCAGCTGTTGCCACATCCCAACTACCAAGAAATTCAGGACAAGTAGTCTTATTTACAAACAGATGCCCTGGAAGTGCCACAAATTACTTTAGCTCACATCCTACCAGCAAAAACTTAGTTGCATGGCCACATTTAAATCAAATCCCTTACAATTATACAGAGAAAGTGACAAATAGATTCAAGGGATTAGATCTGATAGAGTGCCTGAAGAACTATGGACAGAGGTTCATGACATTGTACAAGAGGTAGTGATCAAGACCATCCCCAAGAAAAAGAAATGCAAAAAGGCAAAAGGCTGTCTGAGGAGGTCTTACAGATAATTGTGAAAAAAAGAGAAGCTAAAGGCAAAGGAGAAAAGGAAAGATATACCCATTTGAATGCAGAGTTCCAAAGAATAGCAAGGAGAGATAAGAAAGCCTTCCTCAGGGATCAATGCAAAGAAATAGATGAAAATAACAGAATGGGAAAGACTAGAGATCTCTTCAAAAAAACTGGAGACATCAAGGGGACATTTCATACAAAGATAGGCACAATAAAAGACAGAAATGGTATGGACCTAACAGAAGCAGAATGTATTAAGAAGAGGTGACAAGAATACACAGAAGAACTACACAAAAAAGACCTTCATGACCCAGATAACCACAGATGATGTGACCACTCACCTAGAGCCAGATATCCTGGAATGTGAGGTCATCACTACGAACAAAGCTAATGGAGATGATGGAATTCCAGTTGAGCTGTTTAAAATCCTAAAAGATGATGCTGTTAAAATGCTACACTCAATAATGCCAGCAAATTAGGAAAACGCAGCAGTGGCCACAGGACTGGAAAAGGTCAGTTGTCATTCAAACCCCAAAGAAAGGCAATGTCAAAGAATGCTCAAATTACCACACAATAGCACTAATCTCACACGCTAGCAAAGTAATTCTCAAAATTCTCCAAGCTAGGCTTCAACAGTATGTAAACCGTGAGCTTCCAGATGTTCAAGCTGGATTTAGAAAAGGCAGAGGAACCAGAGATCAAATAGCCAACATTCATTGGATCATCAAAAAAGCAAGTAAGTTCCAGAAAACCATCCACTTCTGCTTTATTGACTACACCAAAGCCTTTGACTGTGTGGATCACAACAAACTGTAGAATATTCTTAAAGAGATGGGAATACCAGACCACCTGATCTGCTTCCTGAGAAATCTGCATGCAGGTCAAGAAGCAACAGTTAGAACTGGACATGGAACAACAGACTGGTTCCAAATTGGGAAGGAGTATGTCAAGGCTGTATATTGTCACCCTGCTTATGGAACTTATATGCAGAGTACATCATGAAAAATGCTGGACTGGACAAAGCATAAGGTAGAATCAAGATTGCTAAGAGAAATATCAATAACCTCAGATATGCAGATGACACCATCCTTATGGCAGAAAGTGAAGAGGAACTAAAGAGCCTCTTGATGAAAATGAAGGAGGAGAGTGAAATAGCTGGTTTAAAACTCAACATTCAGAAAACTAAGATCATGGCATCCGATGCCATGATCATGCCAAATAGATGGGGTAACAATGGAAACAGTGACAGACTTTCTTTTCTTGGACTCCAAAATCACTGCAGATGGTGACTGCAGCCATGAAATTAAAAGATGCTGCTCCTTGGAAGAAAAGCTATGACCAACCTAGACAGCTTATTAAAAAGCAGACATTACTTTGCCAACAAAGGTCTGTTTCATCAAAGCTATGGTTTTTCCAGTAGTCATGTATGGATGTGAGAGTTGGACAATTAAGAAAACTGAGCACTGAAGAACAGATGCTTTTGAACTGTGGTGTTGGAGAAGACTCTTGAGAGTCTCTTGGGCTGCAAGGAGAGCCAACCAGTCCATTCTAAAGGAAATCAGTCCTGAATATTCATTGGAAAGACTGATGCTGAAGCTGAAACTCCAATACTTTAACCATCTGATGCAAAGAGCTGACTCATTTGAAAAGACCCTGATGCTGGGAAAGATTGAAGGCAGGAGGAGAAGGGGACGACAGAGGATGAGATGGTTGGATGGCATAATCGACTCAATGGACATGACTTTGAGCAAGCTCTGGGAGTTGGTGATAGACAGGGAGGCCTGGCGTGCTGAAGTCCATGGGGTTGCAGAGTCAGACATGACTGAGTGACTGAACTGAACTGATCTCACTGTTAAAGAAGTTGAGAAATGTGGTCTCCACATTCATCAGCATAAAACAGCCAAAAGTCAATCTGTTGGGCTGGGAGTGAGGTGTGATCATTAATTAAAGAGAGAAGTGGAGAATAAACACAAAGAAGGGAGAAGTTAAAAGTTTCTGCCACAGAATTATATAAACATTATAGCCAATCAGTACTAGAATTATCACTCTTATGAACCTACTGCACTTTCTTAGTATTCATAGTTAGTCACAGTTACAATAGAAAATATTCCGGAATTCAATACTGGATGACACTATATGGTAAATGTGGTTCCTTCTAACCCTGACATTTTGTCATTTTAAAATGGCCTTTCAACAAGTCTCTGCTTAACACACTGCTGGATGGAATGTGAAAGTGACTACTCTATGCCCTGACGTCTCATTCCACTTCTTGTATCATTAGGGTAAATGGCTATATTCTTAACTTCTGTCAGTGCAGATACTATATTTTATTCATCATAATTTAAAGGGGTACCTATTTTTAAAATAAACATAAATGAAATGTTAGTCAAGCCTCAGACCTCAACTCAGCCATAACTCATAATATTATTCATCTAATATTTATTTTTTCAGAAAGTTAGTAAAAAAAACAATGGTAGAAGGTTAATAAGATAATTTTGTAGCATATATTCAGGTTAAAAATATATAGCTACTGCTTTTTTAACTATTAATTTATATGAGTTATACTAAGGATTTATTATAAATGTCTGTTATAAACCGATATTACAGATAGGCGAAAGTTTCTCCAAATGAAATTATTCACCTTTGGTGGCAGCAGGGGAGGGGGTAATATGTGAAAGAAAAAAATTAAAACTTAATCCTGGCTGATTTTTCTGAAGTTGTGACTTTATGACAAAGATATAATTTAAGTCAACAAAATGGAGGCAGAGGGAGGAAATCAGTCAATTTGTCAGTTTCATTCTACTGCTTACTTTTTTCAAACTTTGACCTAACTGTCCCACAAAGATATAGTCTCAGAAGGCTTCCTTTATAATTGAAAGTTAAACTTGAATTAAAACTACGCAGTGTCCATAAGACATCTCTGTGGGTATTATAGAAGGTGGAGGATGCTTCCCCCAAAGCAATGACTTGTTCAGTTTAGAAAAGGCTGGATTCACAGTTCCGCCCAGACCTTCAGTCATTTTCATGCCGTATACAAATGCACAATCTTCTGCAGCACTGAATCATTTTTGGGGGGGCTGAGCAAAGAATTAAATTACATGTAAAGCTTTTCTTCAAAGGGTTCATGTTGTTTCTAATAGAGTACATTTAACATCTTCAGATAAGATAGTAAATTGGGTAAATAAATATGATTTATCTGGGTTCACTTTTCAAAATAATAGTAAATCCAATGAGAATTTCAGAATAACTCAAGAGTAGGTTCTTTATTTCATTCAGTAGTTAGGGGGATCTTTACTCTCACTCAGGCTTTATTTTTATAAAAATCACATAAGTGCTCATGAAATTGAAACTCTGATAAATATTGGGAGACTTACCCTTAGTGACTATTTTGATTATTATCTCTCAATAAAAAGTAATTTACTCATGGAAACCCTTACCTGTCTTACACTGACAGACTGTACTGAGAGATGAATTAGATACATTTATGATTGAATTTCAAAAGCTACAAAACATGTATTTATGTATATGCATACATATGCACAACAGTAATTTATTTCTCTTTAGAATAAGTAATGTTAGAGAAAATTTATTATTCAAATCCAGACTCTGAGTTGAGTAATCTGAAAAGGACTTACTTCTAAATAACTAGACAAGTATTTGGAATTAAAATTAAATATTTTTCAGAATTTTTCAATCTGGCTGCAAATTAACACATTCATTTTTCCATTGTTTCAAGTAAAAATGATTGAAGTGCTCATGAAAAATCGTGCTTCATGTGTGATTAAACTGATTTATTTCTACTTCTAATTCCATTTACTTTAATAAAATGCTAACATTATAGGAGCGGTCAAGGCTTAAGATGCTGACAGGAAGTTTAGTTTTCTAGTAAAATCATGGGATTGGAGCCCATGCTTGTCTACACCATGATCACTGGCATTTACAGGAAGGAATTTGTGCAATGGGCAGGAAGATTATTGCTAACGCTTTCCAGAGATCATGAGGCTTGCATTTAACAAACATAACTTTATACTTTCCAAGGCCAACCCCTAGCTAGGAGTCAGGATATAGCCCCTTGGCAATTAGGCTGGGGACACGGGTTATTGACTGACGTACCATGAAATACCACCAGACCCTAGAAGGAGAGCTCACTGCAGAATGTGCTAACTGACACTTAATTGAGACAGTAAGATCTCCATGGCAAATTGTAATATGTAATTTATGCCATTCATGTATCTGCTGCAAACACTCTAATAAAATAAATTATTTTCTAGCATAGAGAAAAATCACAAACTGCTAAACCTAGAAAAGTACAGGATATCTCTACCTACAGCCTTTGGAGTTTTGTTCCTTAGTCTTGCTTAAAAATCTTTATGACCAGTATTTGACTTCCATTCAATATTTAAAGTGCATACTGATTTTTTTTTTTTTTTTAGCATTTTCCTTGGAAGACTTAGCCTGATAGCTCTTTCTCTACGAAAATGTTTAAATGATTGACACCCGACTTGTGGAAGTGGGTAATCTAAGTATCTACGGAGCTCCTTTTTATTTACTTCCTACCCCTCACCAACTCTTCCAATTCAGTAATTAATGTCTTCTCCTGGTAACTTGGAAACTCCTGGAACAGCAAAGGAAATTTACAGATGTGGCCATATTACCTTGTATCAAAGCTCCCACTCTGATGTATTTTTTTTTTTTTTGGCAGTGCCACCTGGCGAACCTGGAACGCCTGCAATGGAAGCACAGAGTCTTCCCATTGGACCACCAGGGAAGTCCCCACTCTGATGACTTCTTAAGATCATTTCTCACTTCTTATGGTGGGAGGAGGAAGTTTTCATGTGAAGTTCCTTCACCCTCTCTCTCTATCTTGTGGGCAGATTCACAGAAACAGCCAGGGTCACACAATTGAATAGCAGTCAGATTCCTCTCACCACGACAGAGCAGAACCCTTCCCCAGTACTGAGCTCAGAGGAGTCAACAGAATCACACCGAGCTTGTCCGAAGAGAAAAATTCACACCACTCCAGGATTCGCCTTAATGCCCAAGCTCTCACTAACCAGGCCCCAGACCACAGACCTTTCCCCTTTCTTCCTTTCTTATCAAGCTTTCCTACTACATCTTACACACCATTTAGGTTCTGACATTAGGTTTGTTGACATCAAAAACTAATTCATACTACAGTGTTAGGAATTCACTATAGTTTAAAAGTTTTATCTTTCCCCAGGGCCATGAACATTTCAAGGAAGACTTCCAGGAATGCAATTTCCTAGTTGTCAGAGTGAATGTCTAATAGTAGGAATTTCAAGCAACCAATAACACAGGAAGCCAGGAGCGATATTTCAGTGACTTCCACTCCCTACCTCATAGTACACATAATAGTTTTATTTAGTGAGCTCCATCCCAGATACTACACTAGGTATATATGGAAAAGGACCTCATTAAACAACTTCCTCTGCCTACTTGTAAGGTTGATGCACACCCAGCAGAATACAGACAATATTTGGTTCTAACTAGACGATAAGCTTTGCCTAAGCTGAGAAATTTAAGGATCATTTCACAAAAGTACTGTGTGTATGCCAATTATTGCCTAAGCTTGAACTAGTTTCTGATGACTCAAAAGTGAATTATACAAGACTCATGAAATTTAAGGATTTCATTGTCCCATGAGATATAGCTCATAGTCAAAATATACAATATATGTATTATTACAAGGCAAGCTATGGAACTAGTCAACACAACCTCCCTTAGAACTCATCCTGCACTAGTGAAGTTTCCAGTTTACTTGTCCGCTCCCTGCCTATCCCCTGATATCCTTGTGGGACAAGACTGTGTCTTACCCATCTTTGTAATTTACTTACCTAACTTCAGGATACAAAACACATTAGATAAGATAGGCAGGTGTAGATAGAGAAACTGACCCTCAGAGAGGTTGAGGGTTTAGTCACAATGAAAAACTAGTAAGATCAGAAATGGATTCAAATCTAGGTCCTTTAGCTCTAGGGGACACGCTCTTACCTTAACATCATTCATCTGTTGACATTCCTTTCAGGAATCAACCTGATGGTAATGTACAGGTAAGCATGAATGCTAAGCATATACACCTACAGTCCTTTCTAGTAATCTACAGATCACCTGCATGTAAATTACCTGCTTGTGGCTTATCTGTTAGAAATGACTGCTATCAGAGTGGTTTCCATCTGCCAGTGCCATAAATACAGCTCTGCACCTTCTCCCCTGATTACTGCCTGCACAGGAAATGCAGACCACAAAGATTCTAATATTAGCATGCTGCTGCTGCTGCTAGGTCGCTTCAGTCATGTCTGACTCTGTGCAACCCCATAGACGGCAGCCCACCAGGCTCCCCCATCCCTGGGATTCTCCAGGCAAGAACACTGGAGTGGGTTGCCATTTCCTTCTCCAATGCATGAAAGTGAAAAGTGAAAGTGAAGTCGCTCAGTCGTGTCCGACTCTTAGCGACCCCATGGACTACAGCCCACCAGACTCTCCGTCCATGGGATTTTCCAGGCAAGAGTACTGGAGTGGGGTGCCATTGCCTTCTCTGAATATTAGCATAGGAGCAACATAATTTAAATAACAAATCTGATGCAACCCACCCATTGCCAATTGACAAAATTTAATATAAATGGTTCTTAAGAGATGTATATCCCTGCATTAATACAGATAATTATTAATATCCCTGCATTAATTACAAATTAATTTAGAGTTTATTATAAATACTTAACTTTGTTGTAATCTACATTAAGAGAGTCTGTGTTCAGTAGGGGTATTTAAGAATATTGATATGTTCTTTCCTCTCTGAAGCCGCCCACCTCCAGGACACACTGTATAACCTTCACTCTTGGAGGCCCCAAAACTCATGTAATCTTAGAAGGTAAATCTGGGAAATGCAGGCCTCTCCATTCAAATTACCATGACACCTCTCCATGGAAAGACTTGCTCGAGACCTGCCAATAGTAAAGCTCCCAGGTGAGCAATAGCATCTTCCCACATACAGGGAGCAAATTCAGAGTTGTCACAAGTGGCCATTTAACCAGGAAATGATTCTCTAGACATCACTTGTGTGATTTATTTTTCAACATGTGAGTTCTCAGGTATGATTGCAAAAGACCAACCACAATGAAGTTATAAAATTAAACACACACAGAGAACTAAGACTCTGGTGACTTAAACAAAATTGTTTTTGTTCCTTCTTTCACCAAGCTTTTTCCTATTCCATCCAGATGGAGAGGACCACAGAACAATCTGAGGCAGCAGAGGTGTCACCAGCACAGTGCTGCTCTGAGGACCACAGGTAGAGTTTTCATGAAGACTTAAATAGATACAAAGTCTTTTGTCCCTTCAGAATAAAAAGTCCAGCATACTTGACAATGAACCTGTCATTTTAAACCTTGAGGGTTTTAATTTTATATATAATAGAGTTTGAAAATGAACCTATCATATAGTTTTGCTCAGAATTCAGACTTATATTATGTACTCCTACTGCTGCTGCTATGTTGCTTCAGTTGTGTCCAACTCTATGTGACCCCATGGACGGCAGCCCACCAGGCTCCGCTGTCCCTGGGATTCTCCAGGCAAGAACACTGAAGTGGGTTGCCATTTCCTTCTCCAATGCAGGAAAGTGAAAAGTGAAAGGGAAGTCGCTCAGTCGTGTCTGACTCTTTGCGACCCTATGGACTGCAGCCTACCAGGCTCCTCCGTCCATGGATTTTCCAGGCGAGAGTACTGGAATGGGTTGCCATTGCCTTCTCCATGTACTCCTACAGACGTCCTAGAATGTACTCCAGTGGCAGGGTGTTGATGACATGTACTAAAGTAGCAATCCTAATCGCTATCTGCATTGCACAAACTACTTTAGCAAACTACTACAGGAAACCCTTTCATTCAGTGCTAAAGACAAGCAGCTAAACATATATAGTAGCCCAGCTAGTTAGTTATCATCTTGTTCTCACTGAGAAGAGACAGTTATCTCAAGACAAGCAGATGCAAACTTGGGGTGGAGGGAAAGGAAAAAAGTGAATGTATATTCAAGGTTTTCTAAGACTATTTAAGATGAGATAACTGCACTCCTATTACCTGGTTCTGAAGATTACATCGCAAAGACTAAATAACTTTATGTGTGTGTGTGTATAAAATCACATACAGCAAGTGTAGTCATTAATTGGGAGAACAGAATGAATGGGGTATCTGACCACGAAAAAGACAAGATAAAAAACATTAATCAAACAGCATTTAATCTCCATTTACATCAACTTCCTGAAGAAGCACCTCCAAAACTAATATGTTAGCAATATAAACAAAGTCATAATTAAAGAGATAAATTTATCTCTATTTTTAATGTAACATTCGCTCCACTGATGAAACTATTTTTCTCCATTTCATATTTGAAGAAAAGATCCAATGTGTCATTTCAAAATTTTGGTTTGGCTTAGCCACATTGCAGTTATCCAAGCCAACAGATTCAGCACAGCATGCCATTTTAATGTAATCATATACCACTGCTTCTGGACCCAGCAATAAGAGGAACATCCAAAAACAGGCATAAAACATCCATGAAGAAATGACAGAGCTTGAAGTCAGCTTGAATAATATCTGAATCATAAATTCTTGCAAGCGGAGGGCGAAAAAAGAGAAATGGAGAAGCAAGAAGGAGGGGAAAAGAGCAGATGAGTGGCTCATTCTACCCACCTCCAGCACTGAATTCAGGAGCTTTATGCACTTTCCTATTTCTTACTGACAGGACTCCAGGTATATATCAACTGACCCACAATCATGGACGCATTAGAAGCTCTGCCTCCACTGTATTGAGAGGGAAGAGTGTGCCCAGTTTGGTACTCATGCATTTTGCATTCTGGCTACAAAGTACATGTATGTGCACAGTTGTGTATAATGGATAATGGTGCCTGTTTTGCAGCATCCACATTGGCTTTCTTCAAACTTCATTTTCTTTCCCCAGATATCTGCTGCCTGTCTTCATTCCTGCAGAATGTCACCATTTGATGGGAACTCTGTAAATCTATATTTAGTGCCAGGGATGCACCCTTTCCTCCTAACACCCTCAAGATGGCTGAGATCAGCACTTCTGTCAATAGTCTCCAGGTTTGAACTCTGGGGAACTAGGCTACCTCTGGAATTTTCATCACAGATGAATAAAGCTTGAGGAACACCACAAAACCCATCCTTTCTGATTAGCACATCCAGCTAGAAACTCTAGTATCTTTGATAACTCCTTTCCTTTTTGTCAATATTTAAATTGGGATTTAGGATGGGTATGTTGCCAAAAGTCTGGAATTCTTAAAACCAAAAAACAAAAAATATAATATGATGATACACCAGCTTACACATTCAAGGAAAAAAGAATGCCTTCAGAAGGCCAAATGCAACGTTTCCATTGGCAGGCCTGGGTGGTGTCCTTTTACCACTATACATATAATGTGCTCTGAGGGGCTTTCATCCCCTCTCCAGATTGTAAACACCTTGGCAGCTGAAATCACATACAGCATCCAGAACATGGGAGGTTTTCTATAAATGTCTACAGAATTCATTGGCAACATCAGCAGCTTCTTTAAATATTGGGAGTCTGACTCCCCTTGTTTATTATTTTCACTTGGGAATATCTAAGAAGATTTGCCTTTCCAGCCCAAGAAGTAGATGAGCATCAGGGAAGAAAAATCATTAGTGAGGTAAGAGAATTCTATAAACAATTCCATGCCCTTGAGTTTGAATCCTCCAGGTTCCTATAAGTAGGCAGCTTTTTAGGAGCAGGCTACCCCTATTTTGACCTTTAGGGTCATTTTTCATATGAACCAGTATGGCAGACATTAAGAAGATCCAAGAAGCACAAACTGTCAGCAGAGCTAGGCAGAGGAACTCCTTGTACCCAAGATGAACTTTCTGTATACTATATTTGTATATTGGATTTATCTCAAAGCTAAGCTAGATATGGGGGCAATCAGGTATCTGAACAATTATTACTTGGTGAGAGAAAGGTGGAGTAATTATAAACAAGCAGAAGAAAATCCAGGTTTTAAATTGCCTTTAAGTGTAGTTTGAAATTGTGTAGTTAGTACCCTGTGGTCAGCACAGCTTTCTGGAATGCAGCACATCTGTGAGCAGAAACTTTTCTGTAACTTATATTCTGGATATTTGCATGTTTTATTTTTAATATAGTACTCTGGAAAGAGTTCTGAAAGGCATAAGAAGGCTTAAATAATGCTATACAATGAAAGACTAGATGGCAATTAGAATGTCCACGTGTGTTATTTTTGCTTTAAAAAGAAACATCAGAAATATGGTTTCCGTAATGATCTCATTTTCTGAAAGGAATCCGATTGCAGACAGAGAAGCTTTCGTAGAAGCTAGGGATGTATAGCTTGAGAAACACTGATTTAAAGTGAATACTTAGAATCACATTAACCATTGTTCTGCTATAAATACCTAGTTAATTATTGATAAACACCCCGATGTCACGATCAGGTTCAATACCCAGGGCTCACAAGCCTGGTTTTTTTGGTGACCTTCTACATCAATAGCTATTCAAATGTTCAGGTGGCTTCCATTTCAGGTTTTATTTATTTTGGTTTACATTTTTTTCCCCTCATAATAGAGCACAAGGTCATTCCCACCTGCATTGTTCCACAAAGGTTACCCAGCACACATTAGAAGCACGTGGCCCACGAGCCGAATATAGCGTATGGCTGTGTTTGTTTTGGCTTCCAGATGTTTCATAGATTTCTTTAGATATGGATATGTTTTCCTGTTTGCAAGAGTTCTCACCACTCCCTAATGCTTTTACCCACATATCTACAATTAACTTCTTAGTCTCTAAAGACACTTGGTTGGAAAGCCCTAGCCTAGCTAGCTGGAGTCTAAGCTTTCCCTGATGCAAGAAATAGTCTTTATCCCATGCTATTCCTCTCCACATTGTTCTCATATTTCACTTGACTGATTTGATTTAGCACTAAAATTTCACAAACATTCATTCATGTTTGTTGAGCTTCTTCTAGATGTCCAGGACTAACCTGGGCACTGTGACAACAGTGTCTACTGGTGATGCTCCATGCCCACACTTACAGAGCTTTCATTCTTGATGGGGATGAGAGTGCATACGGACAAAAAATAAATACTTTTAGGTGATGAGAAATATCATGTAAAGAAAAATGAAGCAGAGGAAGAAGACTGAGAATGACAGGGGATGCTATTTTCAACCGGGTGTTAGGAACATTCTCTCTGACAAGGTGACATCTTAGCACACACCTGAATAAAGTTATAGGATGAACCACAGGCAGATCTGTGGGAAGAACTTCCCAAGCAGAGGTCTCCTCTTAGAGGGAGTGTTGCCTTCTTAGAGGTAAGAGTGCTAACTCTAGAATAACTCTTGGTTTCCTCGGTTGATTATAGAAGAAAATCACCAGTGGTTTTTCACTTAATTCTGTATTTTTTACATTTAGTTTTTTTTTAATGAAGTGAAAAATAAATCAGTAATTTTCAAACTCTTCCTTCACTATTACAACTTGACTTGATGCTTCTGTTATCACTGAAACAAGAATAATAGAACCTTACTAAAGGAAAGTGTCTATTGAAAAAACTGATTTTAGAAAACTCTCTCACTAAAAATTGCAAGGTTACTTCAAACAGCAGCATTAATGACTAACAAACAATGGCATAATTATGCAAAAAGAATCATATTCCTTTGGCGAGTACCTTTTAAATAATAGAAAGAAATGAACACTCTACCTTTTTAAAGAAAGAGTAAGTAGTGGCTGTAAATGAGTAATTAAGGAAGGCATAATCTTTGTGTTTTAAGATAGCAAAAATTTCTAAGAGATCTGAAAAATCATTTATAACAATTCTTACTTTTGAACAATAAGAAAACTAAAGCTCTGAGGGATTAAGTGGCTTGTCCAAGGACAAAGAATCATTTATTGGTCAAGCTAGAATCTGAACCCAAGGTTCCTAATTTTTAGACTGATACTATTACAACTGTATATATTCCATTCCAATAATGAAGTTAGAAAATCAAAAACTACTATTAAGATTTGTTGTCTTCTATGTTGTGAGCTAACACACAATGACTGCAATGAGTTTGATATTTTCTCAGTGTATCCACTATGCCCTCCACTCCTTGACTACAGGACTGTGAAAGCATGTTCTATCAGGAAGGCTAATTTATACCTCTCTATATCAAACACCCCAAGCCCCAGTTTCTGGTTATGAAGGGCAAGATTAGTTTAGGAGTTCACAGATGCTTTAGAAAGGCATTAGTGCAGCCTCTTGGATCAGAAAAAACAGATGTCTAACTAACAACACTCAATAGAGTCTAAATCCTGTTCTGGGTCTTTGCAGATGGTGATCATGGGGAAGAGGAACCCAAGTTAGCTGGCTCAGTTTATGCAGAATCACTGGTTGCTAAGTCCACTCTGATCTCCATCTTGTGTATGTTTAATATGTCAGTTTACTGCAGAAATAGTCATTCATTATTTCTTTGCTCATAATCTTACTTTTAAGTGAAAAAAACATATCTATGAAATATCTTATAAATAAATTAGTTGAAAACTGTTACAAAACATCAATATATAATAATTTTAAAGAGTTCTTTAAGTTAATTTGATTTTCAAGATTAACCTAAACCGTCGGACATGACTGAGCGACTTCACTTTATATATATATATATATATATATATATACACACACATATATATATGTGTATATATATAATAATAGATATATATTATATATCTATATTGTATCTAATATAAAATAGATATACATGTATATCTACATATGTATGTCTATATATATATGTATATATGTCATGTATATATATATACACATATATATATATCTAATATTATCTATATTATAATAAAAATATAGAAATGATCCCTGAACTCAAAGAAGTTAGATTTGACTTAGCGTTTCAGTTAGATGTCAGAGGCCTGATAATTTTTTATTTGTTTATATTTTATTTAGATTATAGTGAATCTCCCACCCAAAACTAATCCAACAGCACAGGCCTTATGCTTTAGGTATATGCTATGGACCTGTATCGGAGAAGGCGATGGCACCCCACTCCAGTACTCTTGCCTGGAAAATCCCATGGACGGAGGAGCCTGGTAGGCTGCAGTCCATGGGGTTGCTACGAGTCGGACATGACTGAGTGACTTCACTTTAACTTTTCACTTTCATGCATTGGAGAAGGAAATGGCAACCCACTCCAGTGTTCTTGCCTGGAGAATCCCAGGGATGGGGGAGCCTGGTGGGCTGCCGTCTATGGGGTCGCACAGAGTTGGACATGACTGAAGCGACTTAGCAGCAGCAGCAGCATGGACTTGTATAATCCCATTCATTTGAAGAAAGTGGGACATGCTATATTCTGAAGAGAACACATGGAGAGGAAGTTTTGGCTTACACATAATAGGCTTTCAGTAAAATCCTGATTGACCAGCAACTCAGTTCTTCTGTTCCAACTTGGTAACCAAGGAAGACATCTCTTACAGTGAAACCCTTTCAGAATATCAGGAATCTCCATGGTGTACCCCTCTGACATAACAGGGATTCCAAAAATCCAGTGCTACAGAAGAGATGAGAAAAGTAACAGGATTCAGGGAAGTTTCTAGCAGCAGTGAAATCAAAAGTGTTTGGCAATTGTATATATGAGCCATTTGAAATCAGACATTGTTAATTCGGGAATGGTCTGAATACATATTATGCAAATATTCACATGGGTTCATATTAAGTTTTAGTGCATACCCTTTATCCTCTGTAAATACTGGAGAAGCAAAACACGGCAACTTGATTTATTCTAGAAACTAAATAGTCAGAAAAAACAATCATCTCTTTCTCAATTTCTGAAGGAAAGCATTGCAACATATACCGAAGTTTTAGATTAAATAAACAGCTTAGTGTTGAATATATTTTTAAAAAGGAAAAAGAAAAAAAAACTTTAAGATAGGATAGTCTTTAAACTGAAATACTGGATGGAGAGATGAAATATCCACTAGTGTTTTTTTGTCCTAAAGAACTTTCTTTTAAAGAATTTGTGGTCTGGGGAAGAGTATATAATTTATCACTGCCAAATAATTGCTTTACTTTGTTAAAAATCTATATATCTTTATTTTGATATTTCTAAATAATAAAATCAAAAAGAAATATACTCAAGCAAAAAACCTATATAATTTTTCTAAATATAATAATGGCTTATGGAGTCTGAGTTGTAGCAAATAACCTGAAATTTTAGGTCAGTGATATGATTATTCAATTAAAATTTTAATAATGAGACATGGCGTAAATGTATCCTGCAAGGACACCAGATGTTTGAACACAGACAAAAATTCAGATGTATATTTAAAATATTAACTCAAATGTAATATGAAGTGATATAAAATACTAAAACTTCTGAGAGTATACAGTCCAGCTCTTTTACTTTAAAAGTGAAGAAACAGAAAGCCAGGTAATTTCTTTCACTCACTTTCACAAGACTGCATAGTTTACTAGCAGAAGAGAACCCAGCTTTTGCTGATGCTTACCGATAAACTGTGCTACCTCTAATTAGTGTACTGAGTTTTTAAATAATAGTGAACTACTGATTAGCCTGTACCTTAATGAGAACATTTACTTAGACTTTTCCAAAAAGAATGTTTTAAGTAAAATGGGTATCTGCAGTTAAGAACAAGAAACTGCCAGAAAAAGGCAGGAAGAGGAGAGAAACATTTAATCTGCTTCAATATTTTGACTAATTCTGGATATCTCAATAATTCAGCATTTTGTCACTCAATTTAGACATTCAATCCATGATGCTAAATCCAGTTAGAAACAACAATGATCTGTGAGAAGAAAAGTCTCAATATTCAAGACAGTATTTTTTTATGTATCTAGTAAACATTGTAGAAAAGAAGCTAATTCTTATACGGGTAGATTGACTTAAGTCCACAGAGGCTAGCAGTTGAAAGGAAAATGAAATACCGTATTTTGGAGTTGTATACAGTCGGCAGCCCTGGAATTTGTAGCCACAACAAAGACCACAAATGTATGAGGAAGAAAAGGAACAACGTTAGATAGCATCTACCAAACCGGCCCCATTGCAATTGATTCCGTTTCTAGCTTCTCTCTCACCCCACTGTTACCCTCAAATCCCACTCAGCTTCCATGCCGAGTTTTTTATTCTGCTGCTGTTTTCTCTCTACATAGCTTCTTTCCAAACCACCATCCATGTTCCACTCATCAACCACCGCTTTAGAAAGCTTCAGGCTGGATGGCCAGGCTTGAAGTGCTGGCAGGTGGTGTAGCTGTTAGCCAGCCTTGTGTATCACAGGAGATCTGATGCTATCAAATTCCTTTTCCCCCAAAGACTAGAGAGAGCAAGCCTCTGTGAGCATGCAGGAGGGGGATGAAAACAGTTTGTCTCCTGAGCAGCCAGCCTTTGTCATATTACAAATGAAATCACTTCGGAAATTTAGAGAATTAATATCATAATGAAGACGGGAGTACCCATTAGGGTGGTCTAATGTTGCTCTGGAGAAATGTGATGGATGCCCAGTGGCTGCAAGCCCTTATTTGCAGAGAGTCACCTCTGCAGTTGCCATTATTAAGAAGATGTCTGAAGCAGAGGATCAGACACAACCATTGCAAGATGAGATAGTGTTTGACTGGTTTCCAGGGAACCGAAGGATACAAGCTTAGTTGTACCTGTCACTATGGCTCCCAGCATTTTCCCCCCTTAATGTCTTTTTTAGCTGTAGGAAGTTTCTCTTTAAAGATTCAGTGCTTCCCTAATGGCATAAAGTGAGTAATGGAAAGCATATAAAAATGTTACCTAGATTACAAATGGATTCGGTCTATTTTAAGGCAATGTGTGCTAGTCCTAAAGAATGATTTTGTTTAGATTTACTTTTATCTTCAAAATAAATTTAGCCAAACACTGAAATGAACACACCACTGGCATTTGCATGTTCATTTAGCCTTCTATGTTAAATATCTCTTGCTTTCCGTGGCAATATGCATGCCTACTCAAAAGCTGATCTGCCTTTGATGCTCCTTTCTGTACTAAAGCCTAGAATACGGTACTTTCAGGAATTATTGCAAAATGTAATTGAATCGTCCTTTCTCTCTTGTACCGCTTGCCAGTGACATCAGTATACATAATAGGAAATGGGAAATTTCCAAAACCCCACATCTATTCCAGATTAGATAAAAAGGAAGAAATTTCTCTGAGAAACATTTGGAATGGTGTAAAGGAAGGGAAAGGCTAAATAGTTCCTGGACAGTAAAACCATGTACCTACTTTTTCTCCACTTCACAACTAGTCCTTTTGTCTCTCAGATCTGAACCTTCACTATTTGTATTTCTTGTTACTATGCCTCCCATCCACTGAGTAATATCCCTGCTCAGCCATATTTTTCTTCCAATGTCTGTCCCTTTTCAAGATGGATTTATAGAATAGTTCATTCTCTTGATGAAGTCAAATGCAATTTTTTATTTGAGGCTGCTATAAGGATACAAACACCCAGATTTTGGAAATCTTGGTCAATTACAAATGGGAACGACTCAGAAATTACTCCCAGTTCTTTTCCCAGTATGAAGGAAAAAAAAAAAGCTAAACTTGTTTATTTACTAGTTAGGGATTAAACTTGGACTGTCATAGGACTTGGTTATTGAATGTCCTGGTTCTTTCTGTTGGGCTACCTTTCATTTCCTGTTCTCTTCTATATTCAAAACCTTTCAGGAAAGCCAACCGAAAGGGTCAATAAGATCTCTTCCATGGAAAATGGTGAACCAAAACCAAGGTTCACCAAAAAGATGAGCTAACTACTTTCTGAGCTGTCTCTGGTCCCTTTTGAAGCGGACACAAATAACCTTATTCATAAATTGTTATTACCTTTTGAAAACAGTAAAGTCTACTCACTCTCCAAATACAAAAGGTTGCTGATTATCCATAGGCATACCTTGCATATCCATTTGGTACTCATTATATTTCAAATTTGCACTTCATCACCTATCTTATGTCTTTAACCTTATCACATATCCAAGTCATTTTCCCCTAGCTAGATTTTAGTCTCCCTAAAAGCAATAAATATTTGTCATTATAGTACTGAGTCCAATATTAGGTGTATTGTGAGGACTCCATAAATATTTGCTAAATGAAATAAAACTGATATAAGCAGTAAATGCTATGAACTCTCTAAAACTCAATGTAAATAAACAAATCCCCCAAGAGGAAGGGAAGGTATATGGTCAGTCCTCTGTATTGTCTTACATTTCTTTCCAAGCTGTGACATGCACAGTCTAATAATAAAGAAATGCATCCTCCACAACACAAGTGAAAATGTCCTAATGAAAGTAATGTACCCCACCAGCATACAGACCCTGAGAACAACAAATGTGATCTTGGCCAGAGAAGAATCTAATGAAAACAATCACATTAAACATAGCTCTTCCCTGCTCAGTGCTCAGTAAGTGAGCAGCAGGCTTTCTCTGTCTAGCTTACAGAAAACAGGAGGTAGCAGTTTGCAAGGAGCAGCGTTTTAATGTGATTGGACTATAACAGACAATCTATTTACAGCATGCTCTGGGGAGCTTATAAACAAATGTTGAGTAATTTCAGCCAGCAGTAATTACCCTTGCAGCTGACAAGGATAGCATGAGACTTTCTCCTTCACCTTCAGCCCAGTCCAGAAGGCAGTGTACACAATGCCACTTCTAATTATTTCTGCATTTCTATGGCTAAAGACCAAAGTGTGTTATTAGAGAACATTTTAGAAGCTTTTAAAAAGCTTATTTATTAGGACAATTAAAAGTCATCACTATGACAGCAAATAAAAGGTTCCGTTCTCAGGAATGCAGTATCAAATGAGCTTCTGCCCACTTACCTTTAAGGCAATGTGGACTTGTTTTGTGCTATTGTTAAGAGCCAGAGACTGAAGCTTGGTAATAAAAAGAAATAGTATCTGGAATGCATTTGGTTTAATTCTGAGATATGCCTTTTGCTCTTAACAATTTCCAAGCAACATAGAGCATATAACTGAAGTTATTTCTCAAAAAGCATAGAATTTGGAAATGTGTGTTGCTTGATTACAGATGCTGTTGGAGATAAAATATACATAGTCATACTATCTCCCTTCTTCTACCTCTCACCAGAGGCACTAGATTACCCTGACTGGTTAAAAAGGTTTTATCTGGAGGGGTCACTTATATTGCATCAGTGTGACATAAGGAAGATGTTAAAAATTCAGAGATCTAAAAATAAACCTTTGGCAGAGAGGCTTCTAACAGAGTACTGAAGGAGTAAAACAATTATGCAGAGCAATCACCCTGAGCGTTTGTAATTAACAATCAAATTACTTCCCAGAAGTGCCCAACAAGAGAACTTTTGTTGAACATTTCTATACATGCCAAACTACCCCAAAGTAATTGGGCAATCAGTGAACTGTGGTGTGTGCCAGTCCTCCAACACCACGGCCAGTTTGGCGTTCACTGAGCTTCTGTCCGCCTGGGTAGGTTCTGTTCAGACCCCTAGGATAGGAATTGACAGCAGATATCTAATCCCGCAAAGTATATTATTTACATTTTTTGATACGTTATGTTACATTACATTCTGACATGTTGCGTTTCATCAACAACGGATAGAATGTTGCATAACTTCATGTGACATGATGACAGATTCTCTCGCTCTTCCTCTCTCTCTCACACTACACACACACACACCACAAAACTTTTAGAAGCTCTGTCTGAGGGCATACATTTGAATTTGGCCCTAAAAGGATCCGAGAGGCTTTATGATGATGACCAAAGCCATGGGTCTTTCATGACAATAATATCATGGTGCCCTGCACAGCGACGCCTAAGCTTATTCAATGTCTATGTTGCCACGTGTTTGGAAAGATTTTTAAATGTGTCATTAAGATATACAATGGACCACAAAAGCAGTTTCTGAATAAAAAACAATATGCTGAAAATTAGCCTCCTTGAAAGAAACGTTTGAAAAACAAATTTGAGTTTAACCACACACCATCACATGCACATCCCTGCCACTGCTCTGCTCTCGTTGCTGAGATGTGGTTGGCAGATGGACAATAATTTGTCCTTGTTCTTTAGACTGGCAGGTGTCACTTTGGCCAGTGTGGGATGTGAGTGACAGATATTTTACAGACTTAAAAATGAGAATACAGAAATCCAAGAGTACCTCCGGGATTTCCCTGGTCATTTGTGGGCAACACAAGGGCAGGGAAGGCCTCTGTGCTAACACAGGACTGCTAGTTGCTGCCACTGCTGCAAGCTGCTGCCGATTCAGAGCATTTTGAATAATATTTCTATTAGCAAGGGTGTGCTTCTTCTTTGATGGAAGCATGCAGAAAGCTGCTCTCTAGGCTGTCTACTGTATATCATAAACTGCTCTAATTGTTTTCCTGTGCTTTAGTCAGAAATCTGGTAAAAGCTGATTTCAAGGCAAAATTGCTTACAGACAGCACTTTGGAACATGCAGGTATTCATACACATTAATATAATTTAACAAAAAGCTGGAAGTTTGTTTCCCTCCTCCATCTAAAAGTGTCAAATTATTTTAGTTTTACCAAAAAGAAAATAAAAAACTTATTAGAGGATATTTAAGGGATGATAATGGGAAATAATAACAAACATAATGTAACACAAAAACAAGAGTATGTCTCTTTTCTACCTGGATATAATTGGGAATTTATTTTAGGGGGGTTGATCTAATTTTTATATATTAAAATTAAAGGGAAATTAAACATTTAAATTGCAATGTAATAAGAAAACAAGCTATAAATCTTCATGTATATCTAAGCTATATTTTAAGCATGGAATTTTAGGCTCACCTTTCTCAATGAGGTAAGAAAAATTGTTTAAAAATACAATTATCCAAATACAATAATATATAAATATATATATATTTATATAGTACTGAGGGTTATAAGAATAAACTACATAATAAGTAAATTATGCAGTGTTTGAGGGTTACAAGAATAATGGCTAAAATCAGCAAAAAGTCTAAAGACTTTACAAACAAAATATTCTCCAAAATTTATAGGAATAAAGTTAAAAGAGAAAGATAAAAATTATTTTTAAATATGATTTTAAACTATTAAGATACTTATTTTTTTTAAATACTATTTTTGATGATAAGATTCCAAAGAAAGGAATTTCTCCTAAGTTATAGTCATCCCTGAACTTTACATACCATAAACACAATACTAGATTTGTGCTTTTTGTTAAGATAATACCAGCTATACTAAGATACACCACTGTTCATTAAATGTGTAGAACTCAGGGAGTTTACCCAAACCAATTTGATGTAGAGAGGATGCATTTTTAAAAATCAAAGTTCTTAGTCCAATTGCTTAAAAGAACAATTATATACAATGATACACAACAACATCAAAACTAACTTTTAGTTACAGGGATAGTTATCTGATTTCATTTTGCATTAATTTCCTCCAGACCACTGTTGAAATATTACCTTGCAAAATTAAAATGGAAACCATATGCTGATCAGGGAAAACAATGTCAGAGCATATTTCAACATTCACAGAAAGAGTTAACACTGAAACTATCTCCAAAGAGAAAGAAGATATGTTGACTCAGATTGATGTTTGAATATGTTGTTTAATGTCATTTGCCAAATGTTGTTTCATTTTTAAAGCAATTACTTATGTTAAATAAATTGAAGCATGCATGCAAGCAGCATGATATGAAATTAGCACTTTACTGCAACTTCAGGAACAAAAATAAGACTTTTTCCCTCATGAATAAATAAAACTTCTCCATGAAAAACAATAACATACTGAAAAATAACATACAGTCACAATTAATTTTTTTTCTCTACTTACTAATGCAAAGATAAATTGTTCTTCTTTGGAAATCAAATATTTTCCTAACCACCGTGTTTCTTTAATTAAATGGTATTCTTTATAGTGATCAAATATAATTAGCAGTAACAAGTATTTAATGAAAACAAACTGCTCCTTCCAAACCTTTACTATATGTTTTGTGTAAATTCCACAGATGCTCCAAGGATCACTGTTTTCATCACAAGCACAAAAGCAAGCCCCTCCCCCCCACTCTACCCATCCCTATTCGCCAGTGGCGTTTAAAACAACAGTAAAAACAACCACCAAAACTTCTGTAATTCCAAGGACTTTAATTCACATTAAATCTTTCTGCTCCACTCAAGGCATTTCTTCCAAAGAAGCTTAACACTTAGCAGTTCAAATATTTCATCAATTTCTTGTCCAAAAATCCCATTTGATATCTTCATATAATGAAGCATTACTCTGGTATCTTTATTAGTAAGTGACCAAAATAAGAATAAAAGTGCCCATGCTAGACCCATTGACAGCTAGGTGCTATACTAAGTCTTCTGTAGTTAATTGTGAGTGAAAGGGGGTTTGGTTTTGCAGCCTCATAAAACTTTTCCCACATGGCTGAATGCACGGTCAGAAGACGTTAGGCAACATTAACTGCCTGCACGTTTCTGCGAGGCTCTCGAGGAACAGCTTGGCACTGGGGCTCCAATGCTGAGAACCTTGGGACATAAGACATCAGCGCCTACCTTTCATCTTTGCTGAGATTTGGAGTGGGTTCAGACCATAGAGGCTTCTTAATTCTTACTAATTCATTTGCTTTCCTGATTCACTTGGCTTGGGATAACCTGAGAATGCTAATGAACCTGCAAGGGGAGCTCTTAGTCCCTTGCCTTTGAATGTGCTCGGCATGGATCGAGGCCTTTCTGTGAATCTTGCAAGAGGAAAAGAATCTTATTAGCACTGATTGCTAGTCATGAGGTTTCCTCTAAAATTTGCTATTGTGTTTTAACTCTTGCTTGCTTTCTGCTGACTAACGGGGGAGAAAAGTTAGATTATTTATACAAATGATGTATGATGGATATTTCTGGAAGCTGGGGGGATGTCTTTGCGGTGAGATTTAAATCAAACCCTAGCTACTAACTTTTGGTTGGTGTCCAACAAACAACGGCGTTTCCTACTCATTTCTGTAACTGATGCTAAGTTCTCTTTTCCAGTAGATAAACACACTCCTGTACCAGGGAGGGAGAGTTGTCCAAAGACACATCCAAAGCCTCTTTTAAAAAAAGGAACTATTTTAAGATTTAATTTACACTAGAGTTCTCAAGTTCAGAGGCATTTCCTGTGGTTTTGGAATTCTGTTGAATTGACACTTTTGCTTTTACAATTAGTGTGCTGTGGACCTTTAACTTCTACCTAGGTAAGAATTTGTGTTTGAGATGAAAAAGTCAATAAATGAATTGGGCACAGTGGTGTGTTTTAGTGAAGCAATAAAAAGGGCGATTTGGGTCTACTAGTCTAGCCAAAGGTGATCGTTCCTTAGATCTTGGGATACCAACTTACCGACCAAATTAAATGACTCCCTTGTTCGGTTGTAACAGTGGTTTCACATGTTTAGTTTTCACATGTTCATGCACAGACTTCCCATGCACATACTAATCAAAGCTGTATTCAGCAGCTGTGATGAAATACATGCACCAAGGGGCAGAAGAGGGCTTGACTCAAGAATCAGAAAGGGACCTTGGTGGCAGAGCAGATTCTGCTACTTTACAAGAGGTGCGTAACCTCTGATGTCATGTGCTTATCCCCCATCTGGGGACTCTCTCATCATGATTTTAAATTTTCTCCACATTCTGAGTGACCGGTGCAACCCACGACATCCATATGTGATGTTAGCAAGTGAGTAGCATGGGCCCAGGCCACAAAACTAAGCCATAAATCATTGCCGCGTTTAGAACATACAGAATACCAGAATGCTAGAGCAGAGAAGAGCACAGAGCTCATCCAATCCCACTCCCAGGGATTTCAAGACGACAAAACTTAGGACCAAGAAGGTTGGAAGACTTGTCTAAGGTTAAACAGCGGTGGGGAGCCTGGTGGGCTGCTGTCTATGGGGTCGCACAGGGTCGGACACGACTGAAGCGACGCAGCAGCAGCAGCAGCAGTGATAGAGCTAAGAAGAGAATTCAGGGTTTAGATACCGAGTCCAGTACTCTGTGTAAGACTGAGCACAACGAGCACTAGAATTTCCATACAACCGTTCTGACGTTACAGTGCGCATGTTCGAGGGCTTAAAGCTAAGGAGAGTGTTTTAGCAGTAAGCTGTCCTTTCAAGCTCACCGCTGCTCTTCTCCCTCCCCTTCCTGTTGCCTGAAACCATTAGCTCTGCTTCCATTTTTACTCTTTCCAAGGACACCCCCTTTGAAGTCTTCCTGGCCAGAGAGTGTCTCCACTTAAGGTGATGAATCAGAGATCAAATTTCCACCCACTTGCTTTCTTCATATCACACAATGACCCTCTCTCTTTGGGATTCTCCTTATTTTTGACCAAACTGGGCAAACCTTTACTAAAATAAAATTCATTTACCATTTATTTCCAAATCCATGAAATCACTCGATCAGTGCATAAAATCTGTCACTTGACATTTTATTTTATATTGGAGTATGACTGAAAGCCATTCAACTTGAGAAACAATTATGAAAAACACATAAATGCTTCCATCAAGGGAACAAGGTCATTTCAAAGAATACAGAACAATGATTAAGAGCTGTTAAACCTGGGCTTAAATCCCTAGCCCCCATCCTCACTATGACCTTGAGTAAGGTATTTAAACTCATTAAACCTCAATTTTCTCTTCTATAATATTTAAGGCTTATGGAGTCCTTCAGAATGCCTAGCACATAATAGTCTCTCAACAAATGTTAGCTATCAGTATTGTTATTATTGTTTTCATGTTATTATTATTAGTGGCCTTGTTATTCTATTGGTATAAATAATATTAAGGGTTTCCCAGGTGGCACTAGTGGTAAAGAACCCACCAGCCAATGCAGGAGACATAAGAGACATGAGTTCGATCCCTGGGTTGGGAAGATCCGCTGGAAGAGGCCATGGCAACCCATTCCAATACGCTTGCCTGGAGAATCACATGGACAGAGGAGTGTGGAGAGCTATACTCTATAAGGCTGGAAAAAGGACATGACTAAAGTGTATGCATACTCCAGTAGGGAATAAATAAAGGAGTAATATTGATTAAAAAAACACTCATGTCTGGAGCACTGCAAAGTTAAAGTAACTGAGGATTGAATGGATTGGGGGGCTGTCTTAGAGAAACAGGAGGGAAATAAATATGAAAAGCTAATTCAAGGCTCCAATCTGAGAGACTGAAAGTGATGACATTACTTGTCTCACCCTGAAGGGGCGAATCTCAGAAGCAGGTTCTAATGAAGTGACTTTGATAACTGTGGATTTGTGTCAGATGAGGGCAACAGAGAGCCATCCAGACAGGCAACTCCGGAGGCCTGGAAGACCATGAATTTGGTTTGATAACCCCTAGGGGAAGCAGCAAAGCTAATTAATGCTGATGTGAGAGCCAATAATGAACCCTAACCAAGACCAAGAATTTCTATTGGGTCCAGAAGAAAGTCAAGGGTAGAAGCTGAGGACAAGCTAACTCATCAAGCAAGAAAAAGAAGAATGCTTAAAACAGAGCTAGAGTGGTGTCAGGAGAGGTAACAGCAGCCCCACATATAGAGATTCCCTCAGAAAATCTTTTCTGTGACCCTTGAGAGGCAGCAGACCAAGAACTTCCAAAGACCTGGAAGCTGTCTCTGGCCTCTGTGAAGGCCCTGATGACTCTGAAACAAAAAGAGAATTTTAGAAGAGACATTTTGGGGTGGTGGTCATGGGGAGAGAAAACATGGTGTGTGCTTTAATATTCATAATTGAGGTAGGAGTGGGAGCTTCCAGAAGAAATGACCAGCCAAGAAAATAAGTATGACCCAAACTTAGAAATTCGAGAAATTATTTAGAAGGGTCAAAGAAATTAATATTTATTGAGCATCACTGTGCTCCTCCTTCTCACTTAATCCTGTTTATCCTATGAAGAAGGTACTGTCGTTCCTACTTTTGAGATGCAAGAACTGAGGTTACAAGAAGTGAAGAAATGTGTCCAAGTTCATATAACCTCAAAATGGAGTTCCCATAGAATCAGAATTGTTATCTGCCTCATATCAAAGCTCTTTCCACCCAACCCTGCCACTCAAAATTGAAGAAATGAGAATTCACAAGTTCTCTGAGGGACCAAAAAAAAAAAAAAGAGGCAAGAGTCAAAGAAGTCAAGTAGTGTTTAATGCTACAGTGATTTCAGGAATTAGGACTGATAACACACTGTTGGGTTTGGCAATTAGGAAGACACTGGTGACCTTGGGAAAAGGAATTCCTGTAAAGTGATGAGGCCAGACGCCAAACTGTCAGGGAGGCGGGGTGGTGAGGGAATGATGGCTGCAATAGTAAATTTCCTTTCGGAGAAACTTGGCAGTAAAGCAGTAACTCCAGAGTACCACAAGCTGGAGACACCTTTTTGTTTCGTTAGGGAAGATGCGAAAATATTTGTCGACAGTGATGACAGAGCCACTAGAAATCAATATTCATTCAGAAAATTAAGGGCATAATTACAAAATGCAGTTATGCAGAAGGAAAAGGAAATCTCTCCCTGGTAAAACTTTACTTAAATGGTAAAAAAAAAAAAAAAAAGAAAAGAAAAAAGAAAAGAGAGCTAAAATTATATAGACTTACTGAAGTGGTATGAAGGACACAAGTATAGAGGTATTTGTGATATCTCTATACAGAGATATAAGTTTGAGTGAGACAGAAAATAGGAAAGATGTGTCAGATACCTTTGATCAGTCAAGCAAAAGACAAAAGTATTTGCTGTAAATAAGATGTCTTGAAATAAATCTGGTGGCCCAACAACTATGGATGAATAAATAAATGACATGGGAGAAAATCTAGACACACACTTTGGTTAGTGTCAGAAGGAACAGGATTCACCAAATAAAATCTCATTATTAAGTGAACTTGAGTCCTGAACAACTCTATGTGTGTTCAAAGTTGACAGGTCAGAGGTGTTACAAGCCAACCTTTCTAGGGCTATCACAGTCCACCTTGGAAAATGCATCCTGTTGCAGCCCTAGTTGAAGAGAGACACTCTGACTGCACAAATAGCATTAATCTGGCCTCTGGGAGATGCAGTGCTTAATACTGCATTGAAATGCAGTTGCATTGAAACCAAGACAGATAAAATTGTTTGTAGCCACATTCTCTGCCCACCATAAACAGAATAAATGGCCAGCACATTGCTCTCATAGGCAGAGTATAGCAGATGCCTAAACTCCATCATTTAAAACAGAAGCCCACAGGTAAATCTAAACTTATCAAAGAAGAAAAGAAGTTTTGCAGGACTCACATTGTGGACATTAAAAACAAAGCTTGCCTTGAATCAATAGATTTGACAACCCCCTTTGAAAGGACAGGGAAACCTGGCTAATATATCAACCTAGCTATTCAAAGAGATGAGGCAGAATAAGGAAGAGAGGGGGTGGGATCCTGCTGCCTTTTTCTTTTACCCTCAAAAATCTATGACAAATCAACTTCCCTTTATTGATAAAGTATTATCTAACAACTTGGTCAACATCCAAAGTACATACTTGAACAAGATAAGAGGTTAAAAATGACCTTTTTTATCAGTCTTAACACTGAGTTACTTGAATTCTGAAATTCAAATCTAATTTCAAGAAAGTAAAAAAAAAAAAAGACTTTTTCTCAGGACGGATGTCATTTATTACTTTTTCTCAGTACTCATGCAATCTGAGGTTAAGATTCTGTTAGCCTGACATTCTAGAAACATCCATGAATTCAAACTTTTCAATAAAGCACTTCTATAGAGGCACATGTTGATTTAGAAAGTGTCCACATGACAGTGAAACAACCAATCAATTCAGCGGAAAAAAAAATCAATCAATTCAATAAAAACATCAAACAGGCTGTTTGCTGTCATGAAGATCAAACTGCTGTTTGACAGAACTTTTACTTTGTAATCAATGGTATTGATGTCCACAAAACAGCCCATGTTCACTGTATGAAAGAGGAACCAAGTTGCTATTTGTGAAGAGCAAAAATGAAAACCTCAACATCAGGCCAGAATTTTAACTTCCACTTTGCAGCTCTTCCCATCATGTGTAATTTCTTTCTTATTAACCTTCTTCAAAAGGAATTAGGTTTTGTGATGGGTGTCATTTATTATGCAGCAAGATATAGCTCAGGTAATGTTGTCATCATATTGAAAAGCATCTTATATGTTTATCTTTAAAAGAAAGGTAGTAGATTTTCACCTTCCTTTCTTTAATGTGCCATTCTTTGTCTTTCTTGGCTGATATCTCTAGAATTTGTAACACATACATCATTATCTAACTGCCAACTGTTTTCAGAGGAGCTGTTGCTTTAAGCTCATTATTTCTTCCAATTGGAGAATCTGCAAAGCCTCTTTCTACCACACACAGCAGTCAGCATGGTACACGTGTACAGAGAATGGTCGGGTTTGTCCTGCAGAGACTCTTTGTACCCAGCTTTGCCCGTGAACAACAGCATGTAATGAGCAGCAAATGCATACTCATGCCTCTTAAAGGTGTAGAGTGAAACCATTAAAAAAACGCCAAAATAAAGACCGTATTCCATAAATAAGCTGTTAGTACAACCACACAGTTCCACAGGTTTCCTACTTAACCTAAGAGTTTGGGGATTATCATGACTCTGATTAGTTTCCTCAAAACTTCCTTGAAGTCGAGTACAGTTGATTGGGCAGCTGCCTTTCAAGAAGAGTTACATGAACTACACTTTGGGAGATTTCCAACTGAATCTGAGAGTGAATGATGAAAAAACCAACATTCAGATTGGAGGGAAAGTAGGTGAAGACTCTATGAATTTTATTAAAGTTCTGTGCAATCATATCCACAGGCACTGAGCTACAATTGGAGGAAAAGATGTGTGTCCCATCACTTCTCTCTAACTCATTATTTAACAACCTAAGTTAACAGACAGAGATGCTTCAGAGTTTCAGAATGTGATTTTCAGTTGTTGTTTTTTTTTTTTAAGACTGAGTGGGGCTTGGAAGCACTGAAAATGTAAAATTTACTATCTGCCCTGATCTCTAGTGTCTATTTGGGCACATGAGATAATGGGAAGTAGATCTACAAATAACTGCTAGGTAACCAAAATAAAGCATTCCCCCCCACCTCCTTTTCTTACAATATAGGTCAAAGCAAACATACCTAACACTCCACCATGATCAAACCTGGTCTTGTACATTATGTACTGTTATTATTCTCATTAAAACAAACAAAAAAGGCAAGAGAATTAGTTATTTCAGTTATAAATCTGAGTTACAGAAACACGAAAGTCATAGTTCCTCCATTTTCACAATTTTTCCCATGGCTAAAATCAGCAAGGCTTTAATGAGGTCTAAAAGACAAAGACGTATTGTCGCTGGCTCCTGCCATGCTAACATTCAAGTGTACCACCATTAGTGATCCAGCATCATTCTGATCTTTAGGTATTGATAACAATCCTTGATGATGACATGAGTGGATCAAAATCATCTGTTACCATGAGAAATATGAATCTGTACCCTAGGACTTTAGCAAGGCTATTAAGAAAATCTGACATGAAAAAACAAAGGTATAATACCCTAGAACCATCAGGTATTAAATATCCCAAAGGACAATCAGAAAACAACTATTTTTAAGCTCCCAGCAGGGCTATAAGCTAATAGTTCTATAAATACACTGCAGAACTGAAAGATGGAAGGTGTGCTAAAGTTCCAGAGTTTGTCACAATATACCCTTCTATTTTAAAACAGACCAGTGGAAGATGCTCTTCTTTCGAAGACATTTCTGTGCTGCTTTATCCACAAATTTCTTTGTGGATTCTATTTATCTTCTGGCCAATTCTTTTTAAGTCCAAAAGTAAGGACTGTCCCAATTTCCTAAGTTCTTACGAAAGAAAGAATAAGCTATAGTAGCTCAGTCACTAAATGTCATGTTGCTATGAAATTTAAAGGCCATGGACCAACTAAAAGTTATGATTATAGAAAACACCACCAATGAAACGTCTCAGTAATGAGCAGCTGAAGGTGTGTTGGAAAAGTCTTTATAAATATGAGGCCATTAAGACGATGCCTATCTTTCATATTTTTAATTAAAAATTTTGCTAATTTTAGATTAGATAATTGTAGATTCACGTGCAGTTATAAGAAATAGCATAGACACATACTTTGCCCAGTTTTCCTCACTGGCAACATCTTGCAAAACTATAGTACAAAACCACCATCAGGAAATTAACATTGATACAATCCACCAGTCCTGTCCAGACTTCTCCAGTTTAACTTACACTCATTTATATGTCACTTTATATTTTAAAGATTTCAATATTCCAACATAAGAATTCTTTTTATTAAACTTTGTTAAAGTATGTGATGGGTGGGTGCCATTTGGTGCCTGAATTTAAAGTTAACCATCTCCCTTGGTTCTTTAGTTAGCTATTATGTCTGATCAAATTTAACTTTAAGAACAGATTTGCTGCATAACAGTGATGGTAGCATAGTCCAAGACAAATGTTAAACAAGAAGACATAAAAGCTTGCAAATAACATGGCTTACGTTTCCCCCCAAAACCGGGTGCTTTGAAGAAAACTAAAATAATCTTTAGGCTCACTCCTAAAGGGTTGACTTATTATTTTACTGAGTGCCCTTTGGGTATATAGTTCTATATGAGTGAAAGGAAAGAGTTTTACAGTTAGAGACAAAAGTGGAGGGCCCAAAGTCCTGAATTCTTGGCTGAATCCTATTGGAAACCTCCTGAATATAATCCCCAAATGGCAACTTTAATATTCTCTCCGTTTTCAATATAGGGGACTGAAATGCAAAAGTAAGAAGTCAAGAAACACCTGGAATAACAGGCAAATTTGGCCTTAAAGTACAGAATGAAGAGGGCAAAGGCTAACAGAGTTTTGCCAAGAGAATGCACTGGTCATAGGAGACACCCTCTTCCAACAACACAAGAGAACATTCTACACATGGACATCACCAGATGGCCAATACCGAAATCAGAGTGACTATATTCTTTGCGGCCAAAGATGGAGAAGCTCTATACAGTCAGCAAAAACAATACTGGGAGCCGACTATGGCTCAGATCATGAACTCCTTATTGCCAAATGCAGACTTAAATTGAAGAAAGTAGGGAAAACCACAAGCCCATTCAGGTATGACCTAAATCAAATCCCTTATGATTATACAGTGGAAGTAGCAAATAGATTTAAGGGACTAGATCTGATAAAGTGTCTGATGAACTATGGGCAGAGGTTTGTGACACTGTACAAGAGACAGAGATCAAGACCATCCCCAAAAAAAGAAATGCAAAAAAAGCAAAATGGCTGTCTGAGGAGGCCTTACAAATAGCTGTGAAAAGAAGAGAAGCAAAAAGTAAAGGAGAGAAGGAAAGATATACCCATCTGAATGCAGAATTCCAAAAAATAGCAAGGAGAGATAAAGCCTTCCTCAGTGATCAATGCAAAGAAATAGAGGAAAACAATAGAATGGGAAAAACTAGAGAACTCTTCAAGAAAATTACAGATACCAAGGGAACATTTCATGCAAAGATGGGCACAATAAAGGACAGAAAAGGTATGGACCTAAGAGAAGCAGAAGATATTAAGAAGAGGTGGCAAGAATACACAGAAGAATGTTCAAAAAAGATCTTCATGATCCAGATAAGCACGATGGTGTGATCACTCACCTAGAGCCAGACATCCTGGAATGTGAAGTCAAGTGGGCCTTAGGAAGCATCACTATGAACAAAGCTAGTGGAAGTGATGGAATTCCAGTTGAGCTACTTCATATCCTAAAAGATGATGCTATGAAAGTGCTGCACTCAATATGCCAGCAAATTTGGAAAACTCAGCAGTGGCCTTAGGACTGGAAAAGCTCAGTTTTCATTCCAATCCCAAAGAAAAGCAATGCCAAAGAATGCTCAAACTACCGCACACTTGCACTCATCTCACACGCTAGTAAAGTAATGCTCAAAATTCTCCGAGCCAGGCTTCAGCAATACGTGAACCATGAACTTCCAGATGTTCAAGCTGGTTTTAGAAAAGGCAGAGGAACCAGAGATCAAATTGCCAACGTCCTCTGGATCACTGAAAAAGCAAGAGAGTTCCAGAAAAACATCTATTTCTGCTTTATTGACTATGCCAAAGCCTTTGACTGTGTGGATCACAACAAACTGTGGAAAATTTTGAAGGAGATGGGCATACCAGACCACCTGACCTGCCTCTTGAGAAACCTGTATGCAGGTCAGGAAGCAACACTTAGAACTGGACATGGAACAACAGACTAGTTCCAAATCGAGAAAGGAGTACGTCAAGGCTGTATACTCTCACCCTACTTATTTAATTTATATGCAGAGTACATCATGAGAAACACTGGGCTGGATGAAGCACAAGGTGGAATCAAGATTGCCGGGAGAAATATCAATAACCTCAGATATGCAGACGACACCACCCACATGGCAGAAAGCAAAGAAGAACTAAAGAACCTCTTGATGAAAGTGAAAGGGGAGAGTGAAAAAGTTGGCTTAAAGCTCAATTCAGAAAACTAAGATCATGGCATCCAGTGCCATCACTTCATGGCAAATAGATGGGGAAACAGTAAGGGAGGCTCATTGTTATTTTGGGAGGCTCCAAAATCACTGCAGATGGTGACTGCAGCCATGAAATTAAAAGACACTTACTCCTAGGAAGGAAAGTTATGACCAACTAGACAGCATATTAAAAGGCAGAGACATTACTTTGCCAACAAAGGTCCGTCTAGTCAACCCTATGCTTTTTCCAGTAGTCATGTATGGATGTAAGAGTTGGACTATAAAGAAAGCTGAGCATCAAAGAATTGATGCTTTTGAACTGCGGTGTTGGAGAAGACTCTTGAGAGTCCCTTGGACTGCAAGGAGATCCAACCAGTCCATCCTAAAGGAGGAGATCAGTCCTGGGTGTTAACTGGAAGGACTGATGTTTTAGCCGAAATTCCAATACTTTGGCCACCTGATGTGAAGAACTGATTTCATTCGAAAAGACCCTGATGCTGGGAAAGATTGAAGGTGGGAGGAGAAGGGGACGACAAAGGATGAGATGGTTGGATGGCATCACCGACTCAATGGACATGAATTTGGGTAAACTCTGGGAGTTGGTGATGGACAGGGAGGCCTGGCGTGCTGCAGTCCACGGAGTTGCAAAGAGTCGGATACAACTGAGTGACTGAACTGAACTGAACTGTTTCTCTACTTGTGAGTTAAAAATTGTGCAGTGTAATAAAGCAGAAAGTATTGACACAGTAAAATTGAAAAAAAAATCATTCAGTTTTTTCCCTCTGCTTTTAGAGTATTTTGGGCTTCCCTGGTAGAATGGTAAAGAATCCACCTGCAATGCAGGAGACCTGGGTTCGATCCCTGAGTTGGGAAGATCTCCTGAAGAAGGGAATGGCTACCCACTCTAGTATTCTGGCCTACAGAATTCCATGAACAGAGGAGCCGGGCCGGCTACAGTCCACGGGGTTGCAAAGAGTCGGATATGACTGAGCTACTTTTACTTTCACTGTAGAACATTGTGTTCTCAGTCATAACAGTAGATATGTAACATTCTATGTAATATGTAACATATGTAATAATGTAACATTCATGTATTCACTATATACCATGTTCTGTGTTTAGCCCGGTTTATGCACTACCTACTTTCATTACTACCACACCCCAAAGTAATCAAAGAATTGGAGACTTGTCATTTCCCCCATTTCACAAATGACAAAACAGAGGCCTGGATCATTTAACTTACTGAAGGTCATGCAACTGATAATTGGCAAAGCGGGGTTTTGAATTCGTTTCTTACCACAATGTTCATAACTTGTTCTTACCCATTACATTATAATGCTTTCCCTTCTATTGTCCATGTGTTCTCTCCTACATTGGGTCAAAAGAAAAAAATAACTTCCAGGAGCTATTGTGTTTTGACAACAGTCACTGAGATTTCTCTGCATTGTCAAAGTACTACACAATGATCTGAAATAACAAATAACACAAGAAGAAACGCCCCTCATCCATTCCACTTCTACCCAAACAGAAAGACTAAAGCTAAACAAACAAACAACAACAAAAACATGAAAATTAACTTTCTCAAGAGTAACTCTGATAATTCACAATTTTGGAGCAAAGTAGCAGTTAGGACTTCCTTGGTGATTCAGCAGTAACGAATCCATCTGCCGATGCAGGAGACACAAGAGATATAGGTTCAATCCCTGGGTCAGGAAGATCCCCTGGAGAAGAAAATGGCAACCCACTCCAGTGTTCTTGCCTAGGAAATCCCATAGACAGAGAAGCCTGGCAGGCTACAGTCCATGGAGTCCCAAGAGTTGGACATAACTCAGTACTAAACAACAACAGTTACAGTACTAGTTTGAAAAAAAGAAAAACCTAGTGGGTAGTAAGTCATTTGCTCATCACTTGATAACCAGCAGCAAGAGTGAAAGCAGAGTCTTTTTCCAGGAAAAGACCAGAGGGTAACTAAATAGTAGGCACATGTATATCCTATGCTTTAATCCAGAAGCACTGAATTTATGAGTTCTCAGAGGCCTTTTAAAAGGTGGAAGAAGAATCCAGGGCTGGTAGTCTTCAGAGGACACTGTGCAGAGAACAAAGTCCTGGAAGGCATCAAATCAAGGGATCCCAGCCTGCTAAGAGGTGGTAATAAGTCTCAGGAGATGCCCGCAGCACCAAATGGATCTCTCAGGGCACATACATAAAATACCTTCATTCCTAAAGGCATCAACATTCCTGCCTAAAGAGCCTTCATTATAAAAGAAAGTAAGCAAGTATACTTCTGTCAGACTCACAGACTGGCTGCCTGCAGCCTGCAATCCTGAGAACGAGGAGTCCATGCAGCGCACGCTGTTTGATGAGTAACTCAGCAGCAAACTGAACCTTGTGGCGGAGCCTGCTGGTGTGCACGCCCCATCGTACAGAGAGACAGATGGAGGTGATGAGCTGGGGATGGCTTCCAGTGCAGATGGGGTGTGGGAAAGGTGGCTTGTTAATAACACTGCTGCTCTAAGCAACTTCTTGTCAGCAGTCAAAGTTTCAGGATCATGGACTTGTGGCTTCTTGAAAATTGCTGCAGGGCTGACATAATTCCTAGTGTAATTCCTGGTGTAGTTCCATGAAAAAAATAAGAAAAGTCTTATAACACTCCAAAGGGCTATAGTAAGGCCAGTGATATGAAGTGACTGACATTTGATGAAATCTTCTAGTCTTGCAGTATTCACAACTGTTCAAGATTTTTAGAGTTGGTATTCATGTTAACCACACCTTTATTTATTTATTTAGCAAAAGCAAACAATCAACCCCAAACCACTTTCTTTTTTGAGATCTTTTTCTAAAAGGATTGTCAATGCATGCTACATTGATGTGAGAACAATCAAGTATGTGGCTCACTACACAAAGTTCATTTTCAGACAAGGTATCAGGCCAGAGTACTGAAATTTCTGCAATGGGTCAGTTGATCTTTACTAAAAATATGATTAATGCAAAACCAAATAGGAAGATTAATTTGAGCATTGTTGGAATTTGACAATGTAATTACATACTAGGTTTTTTCCTCTCACACTAACACAGATTATTATAAAATGATGATTTTCTTTTCTTTTCAAAAACTACAAATCCTAATAAACATTATAAATGTATTCCTGGGATAAGCCATATTGAATAAATGTCCTACTGAGACATTTCTCTCTGAGTAAGTTCAGAATTGACACTATATGACAAGTCTTAACTAATTTATTGATCCTACAAAACGGACAAAGTTTAATCATTCAAAATGGAGCTTTGTCAAAAATTAGATGCTGATATGCAGATATTGATAAATTATAAAATGTATTTCATAGTTTCCCTTTTTCTAATACCACTTTCTTTCTACCACTGTAAACTCTAAGAGATGGATAATGCAAACAGAGTGCTGGATGGGGCTCCACTTACATCCCTAATAGGAAAACCCTAGTTTCTCAGAGGTTGATGCTAGGTAAAAACAATGATAAACCTTATATTTTTGGTGAAGTGTTCATATAGGCCAGCCACACATTAATTAATTAATTAATTAATTAATACAGAAATTTTCTATAGCTAGAAGCATCACCAGAAAGAAAGAAAATTATACTGGATACCTAAAAAGCCAAGTTACATGTTCCAATCAGTGTGAGTACTAAGGTGACAATGAAACTGAATATTTTAAAACTGGTTCTTTTTTGCATTAAGTGTAGGACATAAGAGAGAAATATTGCTTCCATCCCTGTCTCTCCCTGAAACATAGTTTTCTTACCCAATGAGTCAGTCTTTTGAAAATACTATTTATTATCTAAACATGTCATCATTATGCTGTTTTTTTAAAAAATGATCAAGGAGAAAATGTAGAGTCCAAAATTCACAGAGAAAAATGCTATCGATTCAACTAGATAGTTGAATGTGAACTAAATCATGAGATGAAATTAAAAGCCACAATATATACGAATGGACAGTCGCTTACTTGAAAACCACCTTAGCCCAGAGAATGTTAGCTCTAGTAGACCCAAAAGAACATGGCTGCTGCTAAAGCTAGAGAAGACAGACATCTACCTGATTTGATTGCTGTAAACATATTTTATTTCCTACCTTCCTTGACCCCTATTATAATCAATAGACATGATTCAGTTTAAATGGGTTCTGGACTGAGTTCCAGACCCTCTTCTATCACATAATGTACATATCTAATGAGTTTTTCAAGCTCCAGGAGTTTCAATAAATCATGTTTACATAGTTCTGGGGATCACTGGAAGAGTAAAGTGAGATAATAGATACCACACATCTTTGATATCCATAAAGAACTAGGTATATAAAGATTGCTTATTATTACAATTAATATCAAGATTTAGGATTAAAGCATTTGACCCAGTAAAAAGGCTATTCTGTGCATAAATGTGCTTGATAGTAGTAACTCTTCATTTGGTTAGTATCAATGGGGTAATTCATTAGAATCTGTAGGAATGATGCCATCTGATTAAACTAATGCTGGCTGAACACATCCTATGTACTGGGTTTTATGGGAGGCCAGTTAACTTACACCCTGGAGAAGGAAATGGCAGCCCACTCCAGTATTCTTGCCTGGAAAATCCCATATACGGAGGAGCCTGGCGTAGGTTAAAGTCCATGGGGTCACAAAGAGTGGGACACGACTGAGCAACTTCACTTTCATTTTCAGTTAACTTATAGATTGCACTTATCCCAAACTAGTACCATCAACCCCAACTTACAGATCAAAATACCAAGGTTCTGAGAGGCTCAGTGTTTGCTCAAAGCTACCTAACTCTTAGATTATAACAGAAATTTTCTATAGCTAGAAGCATCACCAGAAAGAAAGAAAATTATACTGGATACCTAAAAAGCCAAGTTACATGTTCCAATCTGTGTGAGTACTAAGGTGACAATGAAACTGAATATTTTAAAACTGGTTCTTTTTTGCATTAAGTGTAGGACATAAGAGAGAAATATTGCTTCCATCCCTGTTTCTCCCTAAAAATCAATGTTGTTACACAAAGCCACCTACTATGAACTAGCTGGGGATAACCAGAGGAGGGTAAAACTCTCTAGACTGTAGTCATGCTGTATCCTAGATAACTGTTGGGAGTGGTTGCAGCCAGAGTTTGTGGGGTCTATGTGAAGAGCTTCAGAAGCAAAGGACTAGCAATCACAAATTTAAAAAAAAAAAAAAAAAACTTAAATAAACATGACCTATTAGGGCATTTTATCAAGCTGTAAGATAAATAGACTCTCTTTTCAAAGAAAAAAATGTTGATATATTTTTCTCTTTCACTTAATCTCTGATTGCCTTTCAGGTGATTGGGGAAAGGATGAAGTTGGAAGTGAGAGCAAAGTGATGAAGGAAAGCAGCCGGAGTCTGTCTCTCAGACATTGCTGCTAATCTGCTCCCTGCTGCCAGCCCTGTCACTCGGCAGTCTCCTAGGGGCTGAGCAAGTATTACAGAGAACCAGGAAAGGGAGCCGTGCAGGGGAAAAAGAGAAGAGAAAGGGAAGAAATGGACATGGCTGGGGGAAAAGGAAGCACTAAAATCTTGTTTATAATAGACAAACGTGTACTTCCCCAAAGCCCTTAGTCAAGTTTCCGTTCAGTGTCAATCTCTTTTCATGTATTAATGTAGATAGATACCTATTTACCTACCTACCTACCTTCCAACTGGCTATGCATTTATAAATTATAAGTGACTTCTCATGGAGAGCATTTGAGTTTATTTTTTAAATCATATTTCAGCATTTCATCCACAACTAGCTAGGTATACATACATAAATAGGGTCACATACTCTAGATGATAAATGAATCAGATAAATCTACTTATAAATAGTTATTGATTTGCTGCTCTTGGCAATACTGCCACTATTGCCACTTCACACAGAAGACCCAGATGATCTATTTTGCTTCGGGACCTTCAGTTTGGCTGTAAGACAATGAAAATGATGTGTTGCTAGAAGGTAGCCTGTTAGGTTTTTGTCCTAAAGACACTGAAAAATAGGAGATGAACAAGTAGGTGAGCTAGAATCATTCTCGTTTGCTCATTCCCAGTTAATCTGCAAGACTCTTTGCTGGGATAAATCATCCAACAGGAGTCTTTACTATGGAAGAACAGCCCAGCAGGTAATACACAGTCAGTAAGCTGCCAGCTTGTTGACAGCCCGTGTGGTGGATTTCATACTCTATGGGGATGTCAGCTTCTAGGGAGTTCAAACAGAAGCCCTAGTGAAGACAAACTCCAAGACAGTAATTTTGCCTGTCAGGAATGCATGCCAGCCAGATTTAGCAGTGGCCTGACATGTCCAGACTCTAAAGAATATTTTGAAAGGACAGGAAAATCACCTAGGATCCCTTTGCTAGCCATTCCCAGCCATCAGAAACCACAGCCTGAAATTCAAGAAGGTCTCAGCAGGAGAACCAAGGGTCATAGGAAGAGATATTTCCATGTGTCAGGGGCAGACGGTCTACCTGGAACTCCACTCACTTCCAGAGTGCTGTCTTCATTTTAAATCAGAATCCTTCTATACTCAGAGTGCTTCTTATGGCAGGTAAATCCACTGCACTGCAGCTCACAACACCTTCCACTGTGGATTTCTAGAAATTGTTTTTTTCACAAAAGGAAAAAAAAAAAAAAGGCTAGCAATGGATAAGAAAAGTCTTCTAAATAAGACAGATTTTTTTCCCTACATGAAAGCCTATGTTTACCCCACAAATACACAATATATTTTTACTTTCCCTCAGTGCCTGGATCTGATTAGAGAGAAAAGCGGAAGGCATTTAAATTGTTTAATTATAAAAAGCAGTTACTAATCAAAAATGTGAAGGATCTCACTCTAGAGTTACTACTGACTTGAAATTTCTACTTTACAATGATTAACAAATAAGAATATTTCTTCAAACAGCATTAACTTGGATTTCTTTTCTTTCATAAAGAGAAATGTCAAATGGATGGCAACTTAGCAGATTGTCCTAGACTCTTAATATAGACTATCTGCCTCAGTCAAATCAACCAAGCTTTGTGAACATGATCCACGTACTTAAACAGGGAGATAATTTTCTAACAGAAACTGCAACATATTGCCTGCAATTCTTATAAGGCACCGATGATATATCTATAAAGGGATTTTTTTATAAGTTGATTTCAGGTAGATCGAAAAATCATAGGCAGAAGATAGATTAGTTAGATTGATAAAGATACTAAGTAGATATTGATTAAGATATAGAAAAAAGTAGATAAAAAGTGATAAATAGTCCTCACATTTTACTCTCATGTGCCATTAGCACATAAAGGTCCTATATTTGAATCTGGAACCAGCAAGTGAGAATGTTCTTAACCTCAGCCCTAAACACCAGTATTTCATACTCATCTTTGAACCACCCACCCTGGCTTGCCTTATAAGGCATCAGCAATATCATATATTCTCATTCTAATCTGGCCTTGTTTAGAATCAGATCTCCCTGGAGGATAATAAGCAATTGCCCTAAGATGATGGTGGGGGTACGGGTTCGGGTATAGGGCCCAGAGGGATGTGGGGAGGGAGGAAGACAAGGCAAAAACATCTCAGTGTTTCAGGAATTCCATCAAGTGGCCCTACTTCAGGGCAGAGGTATGCTAATCTTGATCCTATCTGAACAACAACTCCTAAACTGTACTATTTGCTCAGCACTACCTTTGCATTTACTTAGTATCAATATTTTATTCATATATTTATTTTTAATGATTGTTCCATTGTTCTTTAGTTGTATGGAGTCAGTCTTCGCTTGTTAACTCTTACAGGTAAGAGAATAGGTTAGTCTCACCCTAACTGACCCCCATCCCATCTTTCAATTCTGAATGTAAAGAATAAGCACTTAATCATATTGTTTGTTTATGGGTTTAGTAAGACACCTTACTATCATTTTGAAGCATATCATATTCTTCTACCCTATGTAAGTTCCTATACTGTACAGCTCTATTTATCTACAGGGTTATAAACCCTTCCAGAAATAAAATGTTTAGTAAGATATCTGATAATAGCGAGGTCCCAATATATATTAATTAGCCTTTTGAGACAGTTTCCAGAATGGTAAGTTCAGAGGCTTCAGGTTCTATCTTCCTCACATTAAAAGCTCCACTATAACGCTTTGCTGTTTGCACTTAGACAAGTCACTTGGTACATCCACAGGTAATATTACATTCTCCATAGCCTTTGACATGGACTAATTCATGTGAAACACTTAATACGGTTCTAGTTGTAAGACAGAAACTTTAAAAAAAAAATACTATTATCCCAATAGTTTGTGTCAGGCCATTTAATATTGACTCTCCTTCTGGAGACTTCTGGAACTTTTTCAGTTACAACCTAGGCTTTTTTCTCTCCATCTGTTTCTGTGTCCATCCAATCTGATTCTTCTGCACACATTTCTCTTTCTCCCCTTGATCCTTTAAATGTGGAGATTCTCTAAATTTCTGATCTCAAAACATTTTTTTCCCCTCAATACCTTCTAGATTTAGACCACTTCTTGCACTCTTAAAGGCTGCATTTCTATATCATCATGTATAACCCTGCTTCATATATCTCAGAGGGAATAAAAAGCTTTAAGTCAGAAATACCTCCATCTTTTGCTTTCAATCTTTCCCAGCATTAGGGTCTTTTTTAATGAGTCAGCTCTTCACATCAGGTGGCCAGAGTATTGGAAGGCAAAGGAAGAAGAGGGTAGCAGAGGATGAGATGGTGAGATAGCATCACGGATTCAATGGACATGAATTTGAGCAAACTCTGGGAGATAGAAAAGGACAGGGAAGCCTGGCAGGTTACAGTCTATGGGCTCACAAAGAGTCAGACACAACTTAGTGAATGAACACCACCACCACCACCCTCCCCCTATCAATCTCTAAGCCCACCTGCATCCGCCCTGTCCTTATTTTAACACTCCTGTACAATGTAGGTATGTATCTTTCCTATAAAAAAACAAAGACCCATTCCTCCACCTTTACAGATCTCATCAGTTTCAGCCTTCTCCAGGGCTTTGTACATCTGTTTTCATCTCCTGTTCTATTTAATCTTTCCCTTTCTACCAAATTTTTTCCCTAGGCGTTGAAATATGTTTTATGGTTCTTCCATTTAAAACAAAATACAACAAGCAGCTTCCCTTTTCTCTACATCTCCTTCCAGCACATGCTTTATATATATATATATATATATATATGGTTGTTTTTTTTTTTTTTTCTCTTTTAAAATTAAGCTTCTGGAAGGCATTGCCTGTTTGCGTTTCCTCCACTTCCTCATCTCCCATTCACTCTTCAGCTCAATCCAGCCTGACTTTGGATCCCATAGACCAAAACAAACTTCATTTAGGTCACCTGTGATACCCATGATGCTATCTAATGGACACTGGTCTGCACTTATCTTTCCTGACTTTTAGAAACATAAGTAAAATACTGGCCTACATAGCTTGTTTCTATGACACTGGACTCTCTTGGCTCATCTCAGACTCTTCTACATAATTTTAACTCCACTTTGATTAGTGTCACCTTACCTTCTACCCTATCTGTAAATGGTGATGTGCCTCAAATCCTGGCTCAGATCTGTCTCCTCACTCTTCTACCTTGTCCAAGCAACATCATCAACTGGTATGTCTTTAAATACCTTCTGTGTGCTAGATATTTCTATATCTCTGTAACTGCCCACACCTTGTATTCTGAGCTCAAAAAACTTCATAAGCCATCTACACATTATCTCCAGTTAGAATTATTATAGGTACGTTAACTTACATTTTCAAAAACTGGGCTCTATTTTTAAGTTTTTCCAGCCTAGGATGATGGCATTCCCATCTACTCAATTATTCTCAAAAGAAATCCACTTTCATACCTCCTTCTCTCTTACTTTCTATCTATGATTCATCACCAAGTCTCCCAACTCTGCCTCTACTTCCCCTTTACACTACTACCATGCCAATCCAATCCCTGTCATCTCTCACTGGTATTATTTTTTTTTATATAGTTTTTGGTGATGCCACCACAGCTTGTGGGATCTTAGTCATCAACCAGGAACTGAACCTGGGCCCTCCGCAGTAACAACGCAGAGTCCTAACAACTGGAATACCAGAGAATTTCCTCTCATTGGTATTACTGATATAACCTCTTAATTAAACCATCTCCTTTTTTGATCTCCATTATCCACCTCACCTTTGAGAAAGCACACACACACACACACAATACAAATCTTAAAAGTCATCTATAATTTGCCACTATCTTAAATCCTAAAATCCTTAGCACAGTCTAAAAAGCCTTGTATGATCTAGTCTTTCACTCCCTTTACAATTTCATCTCAGAGTTTATCTCCCTTTTATTCTCTAACCTTCAGCTCCTCTCAGATTCTCTGAGTTCCATAAATACTTACAATTTTCTCTTAGCTCAGCATTTCCATACATGCTGTTCCTTCTGCCTGAACTATATATCCAGCATCCTTAGCCCAGGTAAATCTCTTTTTCTTCACGTTTCTATATAAACATCTTCAGAAAAATCTTTCAATTTCCCATAATTAAAGTCAGATCTCTGCTATAATGCCTAATTCTATCATTAACTTTTTCTTCATAGGACTAGCAACCATTGAAATTATATGTCAATTTGTACAATATCTGTCTTCCATAGTAAGATCCATGGAGACAGAGACCATGTCTACTTGTTTACCACCATTTCTGTAATGCAGAATTAGGCAGATAGTGGGTACTCAATGTATGTTTTGATTGAATGACTATTCAAATGTCTAGAATCTCTGTCTAGCCTTAATCCCACTTCTGAAAATCAAATCTTCATTTCCAAATGCCTACTTGACATATCCACAGAAATAAAAACACCTTATCTTAGCAAGTTAGCAAACAAACATATCATCTGTCCCCTCTCAACCTGCTCCCTGCATTCCCTATCTTTGTTATTGGCATTCATCACCTTCTTCCATTTTGAAATCTGCAAGTCATTTTTATTTCCTCTCTTTCCCTCTTGATAGCCATTTAATTGCCCAAGTTGGTCACTTCTTCCTCTGTGGCATTTCTCAGATTTCTCCTTCTACTTTCACTTCTACTGCTAACTTTCCATTCAGGCCTTTACCATCATTCTCTTAGACTCACTGAATGGCCTTTCTGCTTCCAGTATTTCATTTAGTCACTTCACTTTCTACATTGGAAAGACTGAGATAGCATAATGGTTAAGGAACACAGATTCTGAAGACATTATGCCTGGACAAAAATCTGGCTCTGTTTTTCCCTAACTCTGCCATTATCAAATTGCTTAACCTTCCTGTGTCTCATTGTAAAAGGCGGCTAATAATATTAACTGCATAAGGAACTATGGTGAGGGTTAATTGAGTTAACATACATTACACATGCTCAATCTTGATTCCAGCTTGTGCTTCCTCCAGCCCAGCATGTCTCATGATGTACTCTGCATATAAGTTAAATAAGCAGGGTGACAATATACAGCCTTGACATACTTCTTTTCTGATTTGGAACCAGTCCGTTGTTCCATGTCCAGTTCTAACTGTTGCTTCCTGACCTACATACAGGTTTCTCAAGAGGGAGGTCAGGTGGTCTGGTATTCCCATCTCTTTCAGAATTTTCCAGTTTCTTGTGATCCACACAGTCAAAGGCTTTGGCATAGTCAATAAAGCAGAAATAGATGTTTTTCTGGAACACTCGTGCTTTTTCGATGATCCAGTGGATGTTGGCAATTTGATCTCTGGTTCCTCTGCTTTTTCTGGTTCCTCTGGTTTTTCTAAAACCAGCTTGAACATCTGGAAGTTCACGGTTCACATATTGCTGAAGCCTGGCTCGGAGAATTTTGAGCATTACTTTACTAGCGTGTGAGATGAGTGCAATTGTGTGGCAGTGTAAGCATTCTTTGGCATTGCCTTTCTTTGGGATTGGAATGAAAACTGACCTTTTCCAGTCCTGTGGCCACTGCTGAATTTTCCAAATTTGACTGAACTAACACATGCCCAACAATACCTGACACTTACTACTGCTACTGCGAAGTCACTTCAGTTGTGTCTGACTCTAAGCAACCCCATAGACAGCAGCCCACCAGGCTCCCCCATCCCTGGGATTCTCCAGGCAAGAACACTGGAGTGGGGTGCCATTTCCTTCTCCAATGCATGAAAGTGAAGTCACTCAGTCGTGTCCGACCTTCAGCGACCCCATGGACTGCAGCCTTCGAGGCTCTTTCGTCCATGGGATTTTCCAGGCAAGGGTACTGGAGTGGGGTGCCATTGCCTTCTCAATACTTACTAAGCACTCCATAAATGCTAGCTGCTGCTGCTGCTGCTGCTGCTGCTAAGTCGCTTCTGTCGTGTCCGACTCTGTGCGACCCCACAGATGGCAGCCCACCAGGCTCCTCCGTCCCTGGGATTCTCCAGGCGAGAACACTGGAGTGCTATCTTACTGTTAAGACTAATGTTCTAAAAATTCAGACTAAATCATGTCACTCCCCATCCATGCCTCCCCAGTGCCAACAGAACAATACTTGAACTCCTTTCTATTTAAGACATTCAACAGTTTGAACTCAACCTATGTTTACCACTACCTAGTTCAATTTTTCTCAATTCATAAATTCCAAAAATACCATATTAATTCAGTGTCCCTAATTACAACATTTACTTTTATGTTTCCATGCCTTGGATTATTATATTTTCAACTTGGGAGGCCTATTCCACATCTTAAAGACTTACACATTCAATGTCAAGACTATTTCTGTGAGGGTATCCCTGTGTCTCTTCAGTTCAGTTGCTCAGTCATGTCTGACTGTTTGCGACCCAATGGACTGCAGCACGCCACGCTTCCCTGTTCATCACCAACTCCCAGAGCTTGTTCAAACTTATGTCCATCAAGTTGGTGATACCATCCAACCATCTCATCCTCTGTTGTCCCCTTCTCTTCCTGCCTTCAATCTTTCCCAGCATCAGGGTCTTTTCAAATAAGTCAGTTCTTCGCATCAGGTTGCCACAGCTTCAACATCAGTCCTTACAATGAATATTCAGGACTGATTTCCTTTAGGATTAACTGGTTTGATCTCCTTCCAGTCCAAACAACTCTCAAGAGTCTTCTCCAACACCACAGTTCCAAAGCATCAGTTCTTTGGCACTCAGCTTTCTGTATGGTCCAACTCTCACACCCACACATGACTACTGGAAAAGCCACAGCTGTGACTGGACAGACTTTTGTCAGCAACGCAATGTCTCTCTCAGTCAGAATTAATTACTTTTTATTGTGTCTCCCCTAGCACTTGTGCCTCTATTTAGCACTTACTTTGGTTTGCTTTACATTATATTCATTTCAGTCCTTTCTGCTTCCTTACCTCACCCCCTTACCAACCACCCCTAATGATACAATAAGCCTGAAAGCTCTATGACATAGCAACCACATCTTAAGCAGCTTTGTGTATCATACAATATTGGTAGTGCTATCTGGCAAGTTTACCAGAGAAAAGCAGATACTCAACAGCTATCTGCTGAGTTTAACTGAAAAGGAATTGAGTAGTTAGATTTGACAAAAATAAGACACTTTCCCTTTTCAGAGACACTACCTAGACAGCATAATGATAGACCAGCATTTATTACTGACATTATTGCCAACTGTTTAATCATGTATCGGTGAAAAAACACTATTTTAAACATTTTGTTGATATAAACTATTATTGGAAATTCCTTGGCAGTCCAGTGGTTAGGGCTCCATGCTTCTACTGCAGGGGGTGCGAGTTTGATCCTTGGTTGAAGAACTAAGATCCTGCACACAATACAGCATGGCCAGAGGAAAAACTACATATATACACATATTAAAAATATATGTATATGTCTATTTGTGTGATGGTTTAGTTGCTAAGTCGTGCTCTACTCTTTGAGACCTCATGGACTGTAGCCCACCAGACCCATCTGTCCATGGGATTTTCCAGGCAAGAATACTGGAGTGGGTTGTCATTTCATTCTCCAGGGGGATTGTCCCCATCCAGGAATTGAACCTGGGTCTCCTGCATTGCAGGTGGATTCGTTACTAACTGAGCCACTAGGGAAGGTGCTATATTTGTGTATATAAATAAGCTAAATATACATAATATAATTTATATAATTATATATAAATTATAAGTATATAATATATATATTATATAGTAATATATACATACTTTCTATTTTAATATTTCTCTCTGTGTGTGTATATATTTCTATTTTAAGATAAATTATCTTACATTATGTATATTTATCTTATCAGTAAACTATTTCCCAATAATAAAAACCAGGGATATGATAACCATCATTCAAGCATTTTATATTATAAAGGTTGACAAAGCATTCTTAAGCCTTCTTTTTTTCAAAATAAAAAAGAATGCTTTGTTCACTCCTACATAATGTCTCTGTTTGCCAAATTTCAGAACAGTGAGAGGTTTGAATTTTTTTCTTTACAGTGAAATTATTAACCTGAGGAAATGTAATATCTTCAGGCGATAGTAATGGGATTCTGAACAAAAACTTGAAATTGCCTAGAGATGTAGTGTCACTTAGCTAGAAGTTTTTACTTCCCCCTTTCCAAACTGCAACCTGCCTCTGTATGGAGCAGGATTTTTGTCTTTTTGGCAACATCTTTGACCAAATTTGAATCTAAGCATCCAGTGCTCTTTTAAAATAGTTCAGTAAGGCCAGAAAAGACAATTGTGCTGACAGTCCTCCTGTTCCAATACCTACAATGCTTGATTTTTAGACCCAATATCAGTCAAGTCAGGGTATCTCCTGGCTAGGATCTCATCTCATTATTTTTTCAATTCATATTGGATCCACTGTTAAGCTATTTTCAGTCATACACATTGACCTAGATTCTCCCACAGTGTAAGCTACTCCCCAGGAGTATGCGAGGTACTTGAGGAGACTGCATTAACACTTTCAGGTACGGTATGATAACTGGTTTTCTGGTGACTAAAATGAGCTACCTCCCAGGATATTAAAAGATACCTTCATATACTAAAGTGTCTGCTGTGCAAACCAGGGGAACTCAGAAACTAGGAGAAACTATTCACTAAATAGAAGGCAGGCAAATATTTAGATAATAGATTTTTTAAGTCTTCTAACAGAAATTACAGCGAACATTTATCAGTTAGAGCTTCATTACATAAAAGTCTCTGATCCAATACTAAAGTCAGCACAAAATTAAAGTCCTATTTTGAAGATCATAAATAATAACTTCCCCATGAAAGTATCCTCCCTATCAGTCTCTGCCACCACCATCAAAGGGTCTTCTGAAATCTTTTAAAGGTATTTCTTTACTTTTTTCTCAATTGAACCTTAAAAGTAGATATATATTCATCTTTTTAACCACATTATTAATTAGTAGAGAAACCCAACTCAAAGTAGCTTCAGCACAAGCAGCTGAATGTTGTTGGCTCTCCTAACTAAAAAATTCAGGGATAGATGTTAGAATGGAGTCAGGGGATCAAATACCAGCCAGCTCATTTCAATTTCTCCACTCTTACTTCGCTTCTTCACCTCTAAGCTCCCCTTTCTTCTGTATTTGGCTTCATTCTCTGGTAGATTCTTTCTTCATAAAGGTGGCCCTTTTATAGCCCCAGGCATATCAGCTTAGCAAATCAGCAAAAAACAATGGTTTAGTAAGAGTCCCAGCAATGAATCTGTCAACTGGCTAGAGTCTTTTTACCTTCAATATTTCGCCCAGTTCGTCTTCTACATTGGATAGACAGAAAGGAGTAAAGCATAGTGGCTAAGAGCATGTGCTCAAGGTCTTTACGGGTGATTAAAAACCCAGCTCTGCCCCTTCTTGACTGTGTGACTTTTGTCAATCCCTGAATGAGTAACTGCAGCCAGAAGACTGTACACTGCCTGCATTATGTCCCCAGCCCTGGGCAGGCACAGTAGAAGTGAGATCCATTCCTTCTAGTCTGAGATAAGAGAAAAAAAAAAAAAATCAAGCAGCTGTTATAAGAAAATGAGTAGGCAAAAACTACAGACATCTATTTAACCTGCTATGGACAGCTACCATGCATCTTAGGGTTAAATACAAAATGGACACTAACAGCATCGGCACCCACATCATCGTTTTCTCATCCTGTATTGTTGTTGCTTGTTTACAAGTGTATCTCTCTCAATAAACCCTGAGCCTCTCAAGGTCAGAAGTTGTTTCTAGTGAGGCAAGGAGTATCTAGTAAGAGGAGAGATTTGGTAGATGTCTGCTGAATATGGGAAAAGTGGCTCCAACTTCAAACGACTTTCAATAATACATTTACAAATACTTGCACGTTTCATTTTACTCCCAAGAATTAGGCAGCAATAGTTACTTAGAAGACAACTACAGAATTCAGTAGGATTTAATGGGCTTCCTATTGTTAAAAAAAAAAAAAGTACTGATGGATACCAATATCTTTGATGTTTACTGCCTGTTGTATAGTACTTGAAAAAATACCCGTTAGGGGACAGAGATGAATTAGAACTTGAATTAAGCTAAGGTTGTTGATGGTTCAAATTTATTACCATCAAAAAACCTGTTTACTTGCGTTTTTGAAATATGCCAGTGGGTTTAACCCTGTGCTTAAAAGCTAAGCTCTCTTCTCTCTTCATGAGAATCTCTTCTAGGCAGGAACAGAGGTGTACACAGAGGTCCATGGTTAGACTCGCACTCATTTTTGGTGGCACCCAATTTTTATGGCTCCAAAATAAATTTACTGTCTCAGATTATCAATTCATTTTACAGCTTAACTTCTTTTTAAAAATGGCCACACAGAAGCTTCAATAAATATCTGGCTTGGAAACAGGCAAGACAGGAGCAAAATGTTCTCTTATGGTGGTATATAAACTCCTCCAAGCCTTGAAGAGGTTATTTGCTAAACGTCTAAAAGAGTTAATGATCTTCCAAAAGGGAATAAAGATCAAACTCGGTGTCCTCCAAGCGGCACTAATGGCCCAGTACACTAAATCTTTTACTCTTCTCTAAGTGACTTCAGTCTCTTTCTTTTTCCCTATTGAGACTAAAATCCTACCTCTTTAAAAAGGATAAAGGATGAAACTACTTTACATTGCATTAAAACCATATGCTGCCCAGGAAATTCAACATTAGCAGGCAGTAAATTACACTTTTAATCAGTTTGTTGTTCCTGGGTGTTGCCACAAACATACTGCAGTATGTAATACCGCTTAGGGGCTGGATAACCTATCCATGTCTTTTGGAAAATGTGTTGTATTAATGATGGACTTCCATGTTAACCCCTCAAGCTGGTTTAAATCATAGCACATCATTTTTAAGTATAAGCAATAAGTGCTTTGGTGCAAATTAATTTAGATGCCTCCATTTTGGAAAGTGAAATTAAGGAGAATTTTTTTTAGCCTAATCTCAACTACCTATTAAAGTTGTGTATATAAATAAGCCAGGTTATCTTTTTCTTTGTGAGAAATGCTGTTTTATCTAACAGCTGCTCTCCTAGCAGTTCAGTACCACACCACTCTAAATTAGGACACTTTATCTTAAGGCTTCATAATCTTACACGACTATAATTGGAAAGTTTATAAAAAAAAAAAATCCTGCTTTGTAAGCTTGGCAGCTGAGATAGAAGGAGGGAATGAGAAGGGCTACAGCAGAATTACACCATCACTGCTAGCCTGACTCCGCTTGACAGAGCCGTTTAATATTTTGACAAGACAAAATATAAAGCAGCATTTTATTCTGTAGAGACTTCACTAGACACAAGCATGGAAGTGCCTGTGATCAATAAAGTTTGCGGTGGAGAGTGATTTATTTACAGCAGGGTATTATGTAGAGAAAGAGCTGTGATATTTCCACAGGCTTTGACGGCATAATGGGCCCCTCTCAATCCTTACATGGAAGGGTTAGATTGTCATGGTTGCTCAGGCAGTATTCAAACGTTATCTGATCAGCCTTAAAGACTTCAGAACGAGACAGATGATTAGTTACCCTAAACGATCCTCATCATGCAGAAATTGATGATTTAATATAGTCAATGACAGACGATTCCATTTGTACTAGATAAAGTGTCTGCGGTTTGTATCAATCATAATAGAGTTATTATTGAGCATAAAAGAAAAGCATGTTTAATATCATTAATTCCAGATATGTCGCTTTCCACATCTGGCATTCATCCATAGACCAGAACCACTCCAGGCTATCATTCCTGCCTCTATGCTGGCGACTCCAGTGTTTTTTGTAATTTCAAAATGTTTTTCAGCACCTCCAGCTAAGCGCAATAACAGTTTACAGATTACCTATGTCATCACATTTTGACAAACTTCTCAATCTGATGTGACCTTCATCTTTAGCCATCTGCTTGCCTTTGTTCCTGCTCTTTTTTGATAAACCTCTACAGCTTAAAGCTGTAGTAGTTTGTTCCATACACTGTACTTCTAGGTCAACACTTCACCTGTGTAAATCCAGAAACGCAGACTGCAGTGTAAAGATGGTGACCTGGGTTCAAGTCCCCAGGTACCTGACCTTCCCTCACCCCTTTAGTTATATTTTTCATCATTCACGTCAATTTCATTTTGATTGTATGGAGGGGAAAGCACACAATCAGAAAAAAAGGAAGTACAAGTGGGAGTTGGGGTGAAGGAAGAGAGAAAAAAGATTAATTAGTACACCTGAGAAGTTATAAAAGATAGGAAAAAATGTCATTTCTAAATTTGCCTTCTCTGCAAACAGTGTAACAAATGGGAAAGCCATATAAATAATGAAGGAAGAGACACAAACTTTCTAGAGAACAAAATTATGATTACCTAAATTAAATGTGTTTCTTATTTTAAATACTTTATCTTCCAAGTGATATGTTGAAATAACAAAAAAAGTTCAGCTTCAAATATTGCACATCAACTTGTTAGGGAGGAAAAAACTCAGTTAAAACAAAGAAAAGAAACCTCTCAGATTTAAATTACTTCTACTCACAAATGTTTTTGCAGTTCTCTAGGTTGTAAAAGACACTAGGGGTCTCTTTTTTCTTTTCATAATAGCTAATTTGGAGATAATTTTTATGTATTTATTCAACAAATACTTACTGAGCACCTACTACATGCCGGACACGGTTTAGGCACTGGGAATATAAGAAGAACAACAAAAGACAAAATCTCTGTCCTCATAAAGCTCACATTATAATGTTAATTACTAATAAAAGGGATTGTGAGAAGTTAATTGTTAAAGAACATTATCAAAGGTTAAGAACAGGATCAAAACAAACCTCAGGGAAGATAAAAATCAAGATCTCCCACTATCTTCAGAGGTGTTGTTTAGTTGCTAAGCCATGTCCAACTCTTTGCAACCCCATGGACTATAGCCCACCAAGCTCCTCTGTCCGTGGGATTTCCCAAGCAAGAATACTGAAATTGGTTGCCATTTCCTTCTTCAGGGGATCTTCCCAACTCATGGATCAAACCTGTATCTCCTGCTTGGCAGATTCTTTTTTTATTGAGCCACCTGGGAAACCTCAGAGGTGTTAGGTGTTAGGCATATGTACACTGGGAAACAAATAAATTTCATCATTCCTAGATTAATTTAGCCTAACTAATTTTCAGTTAAGACTTCCCAGGGGGCGCTAGTGGTAAGGAACCTGCCTGCCAATGCAGGAGACAAATAAGCCATGAGTTAGATCCCTGGGTCAGGAAGATCCCCTGGAGGAGAGCATGGCAACCCACTCCAGTATTCTTGTCTGAAGAATCTCATGGACAAAGGAACCTGGCAGGCTATAGTCCATAGGTTTGCAAAGAGCTGGACACAACTGAAATGACTTAGCATGTATGCACCCAATTATCAATACTAATATATTTGTTTCCTCTCACTTCGCTTGATGGGGTAGAGTAAAAGAGAGTAATACTTCTTCGGGGCAAAGAGTAAGTTTTCAACTTTACTCTCGTTGACTTATAATTATGCTTTAGCTATCAATGCCTCAACATGACTAGTTTTCCATGACAAAGTCCAAAATCTTCTCCATATATGACTACTCCTTGTAAATTATAGAGGCAACTAAAAGGTTACATAAGTACACATATATTAATAGCTTTCCAATTATTTTGTTGAAAACTGTTGATGGCATTTAAGGTGTAAATATTAAAGTATTCAGAGCAATAACTTAGCAAATGAGCCAAATCACATTTAAGTACACAAATTTTATTAAAGACCCTCTATAGTAGTAAAATACTCAGATTTCTAGTATTGAAGCCAGCCTCCAAAATTTTCTGACTATTCGGCAAACTCCAAACCTCAGGTTTCTTGTTTTCAAAGTAGGACAAAAATATCTGCTTCACCTTGTTGCAAAAGGTTACCTTAGGAGTGATTTTTAAAAGTCAACTATTTTGCAATATGAAAAACCTGAGGTATGATCTAGCCAAACTCTTCCATTTCAGTAATGAGAAAATAAAGGCCCAGAAAACTTAAGAGACTTACTCCAGGTCAGTCAACTTAATCGCAGAACCGAGATTAAATCATTGTTCTCAATTTCTTATCCAGTGATCTTTCTTCTCCTCCATGAGATAATGTAGTAAAAATGCTTTGAAAGCTATGACATGCATAAAGAATATGGTATTATAATGATGGAGCAATATGATGTGATCTTTCTACGCCTTTTGTATTTGTCAAAAAGACATTCCTGAATATCTTACAATGGATTCTACCAAGAATTAAAAGAAAATTTATGCAAGACACATTAGATTTCTGATAACAGTGATTTCATACCTTGCATAAAATTTTATATGCAGATAAGACTAATGAATGTCCATCAACAGTCATCATTAATAGATCATGCCAAGTTTGATACTTTAGTTCTCTAACAATTTATTCAATTGTCACTACCAACATCATATTGATTGAACCTTATAAAATAATAAATCATGGTTTTATTTTATTCCTATGACTAAGGTTAGGTTTCTAATATCTTTTTAATAATCTAACATTCTCAAAGTAGACAGCAGAAACCAGTAAACAAACACACTGTTATTTGAGAAAGACTTTCTGTTCATTGATGGGTTTAGCCTTGACACTAAAATGTATATAGAGAAAGTGTCAGTCAACTTTTGACATGCAAAATGTTTGTGTCAGACTCACACAAAGCAGGATCAGAAAGCAAGTGACCATAAAGTCACCTAAAGCTAAAAACCAAAAGCTTTCTCAATCAGGGCCTAAGAAGAGCAATCTCTGGTCCTACTTCAAGCTCATTACTGATTTTACTTTGACCATTAATCCATTCATTGGTCCTCAACATATTTTAGATGGCTATTCCTATTCTCTTGCTCCAAAATCATGTGTTGACAATTGCTAATTTATAAAGTAATCAGAAACAAAGAGATTTTAACTATATAATTGTAGATTTGCATGTAAAAGGAAAATGGAATCTATATGGTATTAATAAAATCAAGGCTGTGGTCCTCCATTTCAGTTCAATCTAAAAGGCTAAAAGACACTTGCTCCATGGAAGAAAAATTATGACAAACCTAGGCAGCATATTAAAAAGCAGAGACATCACTTTGCTGACAAAGGTCCATATAGTCAAAACTATGGCTTTTCCAGTAGTAATGCATGGATGGGAGACTTGGACCATAAAGAAGGCTGAGCACTGAAGAATCGATGCTTTTAAATTATGGTGCTGCAGAAGACTGTTGAGAGTCCCTTGGACAACAGGGAGATCAAACAAGTCAATCCTAAAGGAAATCAAACCTGAATATTCATTGAAAGGACTGATGCTGAAGGTGAAGCTCCAGTAATTTGGCCACCTGATGCAAAGAGCTGACTCATTGGAAAAGACCCTGATGCTGGAAAAGACCCTGATGCTGGGAAAGACTGAGGACAGGAGGAGAAGGGGACAAAAGAAGATGATAAGATGGTTGGATGGCATCACCAACTCGACAGACAGGAATCTCAGCAAATTCCAGAAGACAGTGAAGGACAGGGAAGCCTCACATGCTGCAGTCCATGGGATCACAAAGAGCCAGACACAACTGAGTGACTGAACAACATCCATCACTTTGAACTTGGTCAGAGGCATAGATATTCAACTTAGAACTAAAATTATACAAGGAGTTAATGTGATGCAAAAGGAGGGAACTGAAAAGGGTTTGCCAATCAATTTTCCACTTCTGAACAACAATCACTGTAAGTAGCAAATAATTTTTCAAATAGAAAAATAAAGAATATCAGTTTGGATAACTTTTCTCATTTCTCTTTTAAAGACAAAAATGCTATTCTAAAATATATTAAGTTTCTTATCTGCAGTTACAGGCCAGCAGGAAACCTGAAGCTCTAAGCTTCAGAAATTTCTCTTGGCTCATACAATTTAAAAAATTAGGGCTAATCTTAAAATTTGCTATTTTATCAATAAATATTTTCTTGTATATGAATGCAAGGCATTTTATTAATCTATACTTATTTTCCTCTCATTTCTGTACCTTTGTTTATGATATACCTTCATCCTGGAATTTCTTTCCTTTTCATCTTCTATAAAAACACTACATTTCCTCTAGTGCCAACTAAAAGTTAAATTTAACCACAAATCTTGCTCTGTTTCAGGCTTTAAAAAAAAAATTCCTAAAGCTACTGTGGTCTGCACTGCATCCTCCAGGAAAATGCATTATTCACTAAACACATATTTAGTGCCTGGCCTAAACAAAATTTGTGTTAGGCGCCAAGACTATTAAGAGGACAACACATGAGACAGTATTCCACCTTATGGAGTAAAAGAGAGGAAACTATGCATCTGGTTAACTCAGAAGAAATGTTTTACATATTATCTCATTAAATCTTCATGGCATGTCAGTAAGGTAAAATTATTATCCTATATCTCACTTATACCATCAGTGAGAAAACTGAAGCCTTAGGAGATTGGGTTACTAACCCAAAGATTTCAGAGACAGATTGCTTCCTAATCATTCTCAGTTTATAAATCTCATCCCCACAACCACAATGATGCCCTAGTTCTCTGAGAATTTGGGCATTACTTTTTAAACTCTTTTTCAATCTATGACTTGCTGGGCATACAGTATATTCACTAAAATGTTTATTGATTCATTGCAGAATACGAGTTCAATTCAAATCTTAGTGAAAAATCTAATTTAAAAAAAATAGATATCACAGTTGGAGTGCTTTTCTGTATTATTAAAAAGGGTATTAAAATCATTTAATGGTCTAATTAGGACTCTCATAAGGCTGAAGGAAAATGAAACAGATAAAAAACTCAAAAAGCAAAATATTAACAAATCCTAGCTTCTTTCCACTATGATAAAGCTATAGAAATATACAACTGTAAGTTCATTTTAGAATTTTGCAAATTTAAAAGGTCAAATTCACAGACACCTTATCTTAACTAAAAACCAAAAAAAAAAAACTCAAAATATTCTCAACTTTTCAAGCAACATGCATTTCAATTAAAATAGCAACTTAAGAGTATGTGTGTGTGTGTCTGTTATGTCACTGCAGTCATGTCCAACTCTTTGTGATTCTATGGACCATAGCCTGTTCAAGCTGGATTTTAAAAAGGCAAAGGAACCAGAGATCAAATTGCCAACATCTGCTGGATCACTGAAAAAGCAAGAGAGTTCCAGAAAAACATCTACTTCTGCTTTATTGATTATGTCAAAGCCTTTGACTGCATGGATCACAATAAACTGTGGAAAATTCTGAAAAAGATGGGAATACCAGACCAACTGACCTGCCTCCTGAGAAATCTGTATGAGGGTCAAGAAGCAACAGTTAGAATTGGACATGGAACAACAGACTGGTTTCAAATCGGGAAAGGAGTACACTGAGGTTGTATATTGTCACCCTGCTGCTTTAACTTATATGCAGAGTACATCATGAGAAATGCTGAGCTGGATAAAGCACAAGCTGGAATCAAGATTGCCAGGAGAAATATCAATAGCCTCAGATATGCAGATGACACCACACTTTTGGCAGACAGTGCAAAAGAACTAAAGAGCCTCTTGGTGAAAGTGAAAGAGGGGAGTGAAAAAGTTGGTTTAAAACTCAACATTCAGAAAACTAAGATCATGGCATCTTTCCCCATCACTTCATGGCAAATAGATGGGGAAACAGTGGAAACAGTAACAAGCCTTATTTTGGGGGCCTCCAAAAATCACTGCAGATGGTGACTGCGGACATGAAATTAAAAGACAGTTGCTTCTTGGAAGAAAAGTTATGACCAACCTAAACAACTTATTAAAAAGCAGGGACATTGCCAACAAAGGTCCATCTTATCAAAGCTATGGTTTTTCCAGTAGTCATTTATGGATGTGAGAGTTGGACTATAAAGAAAGCTGAGCACTGAAGAATTGATGCTTTTGAACTGTGGTGCTGGAGAAGACTCTTGAGAGTCCCTTGGACAGCACAGAGATCCAACCAATCCATCCTAAAGGAAATCAACCCTGAATATTCATTGGAAGGACTGATGCTGATGCTGAAACTCCAATACTTTGGCCACCTGTTGCAAAGAGCTGACTCATTTGAAGAGACCCTGATGCTGGGAAAGACTGAAGGTGGGAAGAGAAGGGGATAACAGAGGATGAGATGGTTGGATGGCATTACTGACTCAATGGACATGAGTTTGATTAAACTCTGGGAGTTGGTGTTGGACAGGGAGGCCTGGCATGCTGTAGTCCATGGGGTTGCAAAGAGTCGGACATAACTGAGTGACTGAACTGAAGAACTCGACCATAGCCTGCCAGGTTCCTCTGTCCATGGAATTCTCTAGGCAAGAATATTGCAATGGATTGCCATGCCCATCTCCAGGGGTTTTTCTGGACCCAGGGATCGAATTCATGCCTCTTCCATCTCCTGCATTGGCAGTTGGGTTCTTTACCACTAGCAGCACCTGGGAAGCCAACAGTATGTATGTGCACTATCTTAAAGAAAACCATTCTTCTTTCTCAAGATAGCTTTGGCTATTCAAGGTTTTTTGTATTTCCATACAAATTGTGAAATTATTTATTCTAGCTCTGTGAAGAATACCGTTGGTAGCTTGATAGGGGTTGCATTGAATCTATAAACTGCTTTGGATAGTATACTCATTTTCACTATATTGATTCTTCCAATCCATGAACATGGTATATTTCTCCATCTATTAGTGTCCTCTTTGATTTCTTTCACCAGTGTTTTATAGTTTTCTATATATAGGTCTTTAGTTTCTTTAGGTAGATATATTCCTAAGTATTTTATTCTTTCCGTTGCAATGGTGAATGGAATTGTTTCCTTAACTTCTCTTTCTGTTTTCTCATTATTAGTGTATAGGAATGCAAGGGATTTCTGTGTGTTGATTTTATATCCTGCAACTTTACTATAATCATTGATTAGTTCTAGTAATTTTCTGGTGGAGTCTTTAGGGTTTTCTATGTAGGGGATCATGTCATCTGCAAATAGTGAGAGTTTTACTTCTTCTTTTCCAATTTGGATTCCTTTTATTTCTTTTTCTTCTCTGACTGCTGTGGCCAAAATTTCCAAAACTATGTTGAATAGTAATGGAGAAAGTGGGCACCCTTGTCTTGTTCCTGACTTTAGAGGAAATGCTTTCAATTTTTCACAATTTGTATGGAAATATAAAAAACCTCGAATAGCCAAAGCTATCTTGACAAAGAAGAATGGAACTGGAGGAATCAACCTATCTGACTTCAGGCTCTACTACAAAGCCACAGTTATCAAGACAGTATGGTACTGGCACAAAGACAGAAATATAGATCAATGGAACAAAATAGAAAGCCCAGAGATAAATCCACGCACATATGGACACCTTATCTTTGACAAACGAGGCAAGAATATACAATGGAGAAAAGACAATCTCTTTAACAAGTGGTGCTGGGAAATCTGGTCAACCACTTGTAAAAGAATGAAACTAGAACACTTTCTAACACCATACACAAAAATAAACTCAAAATGGATTAAAGATCTAAATGTAACAACAGAAACTATAAAACTCCTAGAGGAGAACATAGGCAAAACACTCTCCGACATACATCACAGCAGGATCCTCTATGACCCACCTCCTAGAATATTGGAAATAAAAGCAAAAATAAACAAACGGGACCTAATTAAAATTAAAAGCTTCTGCACATCAAAGGAAACTATTAGCAAGGTGAAAAGGCAGCCTTCAGAATGGGAGAAAATAATAGCAAATGAAGCAACTGACAAACAACTAATCTCAAAAATATACAAGCAACTCCTACAGCTCAACTCCAGAAAAATAAACGACCCAATCAAAAAATGGGCCAAAGAACTAAATAGACATTTCTCCAAAGAAGACATACAGATGGCTAACAAACACATGAAAAGATGCTCAACATCACTCATAATCAGAGAAATGCAAATCAAAACCACTATGAGGTACCATTTCACGCCAGTCAGAATGGCTGCGATCCAAAAGTCTACAAGCAATAAATGCTGGAGAGGGTGTGGAGAAAAGGGAACCCTCTTACACTGTTGGTGGGAATGCAGACTAGTACAACCACTATGGAGAACAGTGTGGAGATTCCTTAAAAAACAAAATAGAACTGCCTTATGATCCAGCAATCCCACTGCTGGGCATACACACTGAGGAAACCAGAAGGGAAAGAGACACGTGTACCCCAATGTTCATCTTAGCACTGTTTATAATAGCCAGAACATGGAAGCAACCTAGATGTCCACTGGCAGATGAATGGATAAGAAAGCAGTGGTACATATACACAATGGAGTATTACTCAGCCATTAAAAAGAATACATTTGAATCAGTTCTAATGAGGTGGATGAAACTGAAGCCTATTATACAGAGTGAAGTAAGCCAGAAAGAAAAACACCAATACAGTATACTAACGCATATATATGGAATTTAGAAAGATGGTAAAAATAACCCTGTGTACGAGACAGCAAAAGAGACACTGACGTATAGATCAGTCTTATGGACTCTGTGGGAGAGGGAGAGGGTGGGGAGATTTGGGAAAATGGCATTGAAACATGTATAATATCATCTGTGAAACGAGTCGCCAGTCTAGGTTTGATGCACGATACTGGATGCTTGGGGCGGGTGCACTGGGACGACCCAGAGGGATGGTATAGGGAGGGAGGAGGGTTCAGGATGGGGAACACATGTATACCTGTGGTGGATTCATTTCGATATTTGGCAAAACTAATACAATATTGTAAAGTTTAAAAATAAAATAAAAAAATTTAAAAAATAGTAATAAAAAAATTTTTAATAATAATAATAAAAAAAAGAAAACCAGGCAATCACCAAAGGCATAATGTTGCCTTCAGATCGCTATGAATAATCTGGACTCAGATTCTGTCCTTTCTTTAAAGAAAACAAAACCAAAAAACCTCATTTAAGATAAACAAGAGAAAGGCAAATTTGAAATATGGCTCATTATCCTTTAATGATACTTTTTACTATATGTATATTTTCACATATTCACATACATATTGTAGGGAACAAAAACATCAGATGCCATTGGAACGTTACAATAACATTATATGAATTTGAAGATAAAATTCCTAAGGGAAAAGGAAAACTGTGGGAATGAAATCTCAAGTGTTAAAATACAGTTAGGAAATATTTCTACAAACCATTTCATACCCTTAGAAATTAAAGTTTTATTCTTGCTTGGTTTCTGTATGTGTCAGGATTAAATATTTGTGTTTCATAGTGGATAGAAACTTCACATCTGTAAAATAATAAAGTAAAAAAATTAGAAGTACGTTAAATTTGAAAGAATATATTATTAATTATCTGCATACTAGAAATGTCATTTAGAAAATATTTAATCTCAAGTAGCCTATTTATCCCTGACACTCAGTACCCTATGCACCTATTTCTCTTTTGTCAGGATCAACATGCATGTGAAAGGCTCTAAATGGCCAGGTGCTATGGCAAAGAATTACACACATGCCACCCTGGCCTGTCCTCCTAAGGAATGTGGATATAGTGACTAAGGGTTAGCTGCCAGGGCTTAGGCTGCCTTAGTTCAACTCCTGGCCCTACCGCTCAGTAGCTACTTGACTTAGTATGGATTACTCAATTTCTCTGGACCTCAGCTCCATGATCTTAAAATAAAGCCAAGTAATTCATGTCTTATGAGCATGCCATAAATATCAAATGAGATAATGCATATAAAACACTTAGTACAATGCCAGGCACATAAATAATGGTCAGGAAATATTAGCTATTATAACTACAATTATTAGCCAATAGGAGCTTGTCAGGAAAACCAACTTGCCATTAAGAGTTTAAGTTGTTCAATAGCAAGATCATGTCTTAACTAGTTTTGTGTTTTTGATGCACTAGTGAATGTGGATTGAATGACAGGCTGAATGTGTAAGTGAAAACCAATAAATACAAACATATATTAGATATACATATTTATGTATACACACACACATATACATGGTATAAGACATAAGATATTATATATACATAAGATCTTCAGCAAAATTATCAATCAAGTAGATTTAGCCAACTCATCAATTAAGTGGAGATAATAAGCCAATCAAACAAATATTTGACTGAATTGGCCCACTGACTGACTAAATTCTTATAGGTTCATTCTTGTGGTTCAGAATATTCGAGACCCACTAGCATTTAAGGAAAAGAAACACAAAGTCAGTTGAGAAAGTAAAGTGAAGAATTTCAGTCTTAAGTAGAGCAAACATAAGTATACAGAAGCTGAAGAAAGGGGTACACAGCGTATTTTTACATCGGTGGGGGCAGGGAGGTTGCAGAGTATGAACAAAACGGGTTTAGGCAAAAAATGCAAAGTAGAGGAGGCAAAGGGTCTGAAAGTAGAAACTCACTTTCTTTCATAAGAATAGCATTAGAAAAATAAATATACTATCTTGGAGAAATTACACCAAGCATTCCAACACCATGCAAAATAAATGCTGAGGTAGCCAAGTACTTGTCCCTAGAAAGGAATCCCTCCACTTTGAGCCTTACTGAAATCATTATTGCATTAAAGACACACACACGTGAAAACATGCATGCAAGCACACATGTGTACACACACACACACACACAGTCCTTGTCTCTTGGTTGCCTAAACTAGAATTTCATTCTTGAAAGTTCTGAAACCATAAATTTCAGTATAAACAAACAACAAACAGTGACAACAACAACAAATCTAACAAATAATCTTTAAAACAACCTCTGTATCTGGAATATACAAATTAGTTTCAGACAAAAATCTATGTTCCTAATTGCCACTCTGGCACAGGTCTGATTGTAGTGACTACTACCACTCACTTATTGCATTAATTTTTCCAGGGTCAGCTATCCAGTGACCCACCATCACAGATAATTCCACTTCTATGAATTTGCTTCTTGTCACAGTCATATCAAAGGAAAAGAAAAATGAGTTAACGGCCAGCACTTAAGGGTTGTTGAAGTGGCAGAAGGTTCAGTTCCTTTAAAACAATGACTCTTGCTTGACGTTGTATGATTGCAAGGTAAAATACTGTCTTACCTGAAAGAGCCTTTGTCTATGCCAAAAGGAAATAGTGTGTCTATTCCTGCAAGTGAAATATGGATCTGCAATTTTATGGGAAAATATGTCATTAGTCATCGAATATATTCTGAGTATATTTTTAAAATTATTTCTATTCTGTCTTACAAAAGATATTAGGGACACTGCCCTATCTAGTTTTTGGTCTCTGGCTCTTTCTCTTTCTCTCTCTTACCCACAAAAACACACACACATATACATGACATACACATGCCAAAATGATGCTCTACAGTTGGAATTCTGGTATCCCAACCTTGGTGCTCTTGAATCTGCAATGTGTTTGAAGGAGAGGTGTTACATTCTTCACAGTGAAAGGCAAGATTGAATCACTGGAATGTAGTCGGTCTACCAGACTGAAGTACCACTTATCACAACACAGTTCTATCAAGATGGATATGTGTAGAAAACAGACGCAACAAGACACTACAAGAGCTGTTGTATACTCGTGAGGCTGAGCAGAAAAGGTAAAAGAAAAACTCTAAGAGTTACCTGGAAAATAACATCTAGGAGGACAGCCTGGATACCTAGGCCTTTATAATATGAATCTTACCACACCAAACTTTGAAGTCAACATGGAAAAAAGAACACAGAGTGAGTATATCTGCAGAAAGGCTCTGTAGTTATGAGCGAAAATTTCTGAAGGCAGTCCAGGTCTCAAGATGCGTTGTGACCCCTTCTGCAAGATTTCTGTTCTCAATCACTTGTCAGTGTCATCCTCTGTGATAAAAATTAGCAATGTGTGTCATCATATTTGACCAAATCATGATTAGTTTGAGGAAAATCACTAGCAAGTATAAAGAAAAATATAAGAAACAAAATTCAGAAATCTAAATAATAGGCATTGAAAAAATACTTTTTCAAATGGTTTGCGCCTCAAATGAATAAAAACAAACTCCATATTTTCATTTGCAATTAAACAAGTTAGACTTCTGGCTTTAATCTATCTTCCACCAACTTAAGGCTGTCTCATAAAATTAATGGGTCCAGAGAGGCTCTATATTGGGCTCTGCAGTAGAACTCACAGTCATTCCTGCTGCTGCTGCTGCTGTTGCTGCTAAGTTGCATCAGTCGTGTCCTACTCTGTGCAACCCCATAGACAGCAGCCCACCAGGCTCCCCCGTCCCTGGGATTCTCCAGGCAAGAACACTGGAGTGGGTTGCCATTTCCTTCTCCAATGCATGAAAGTGAAAAGTGAAAGTGAAGTCGCTCAGTTGTGTCCGACTCTTAGGGGCCCCATGGACTGCAGCCTACCAGGCTCCTCCATCCACGGGATTTCCCAGGCAAGAGTACTGGAGTGGGGCGCCATTGCCTTCTCTGCACAATCATTCCTACTTGAACTCAATCCACTTCAACTATTTCACTGTATCAGTTCCTCCTTTATCCTCTATCTCACACACACACACAAAATCACTATACCAACTGGCTATCTCTCACCATATGTTAAGATGACTGACTCATACCATCAATTATAGACTTCTTTTTGATCATTCACAAATGCCCAAGTGCTGTAAGTCTTCAGATTTTGATCATTTCCAGCACCAGTTTGATCTATCCCACACTAAATTCTCCAATCATTGTTGAAATTTTTCATTATCGCTTCCCAATACAGGACTTACATCTGTCATAAGAGGTACACTCCATGTGTTAGTTCAATAAATAAATGCGTAACTCTTACTTTCTAATTATATATTCACTCTATTTTTTACTCATTTAAAATAACTTGAAAAGCATGTTCACAACTCTACACTGATTCAGTATGCCCAACTGCTAATAATTATTCCATCTCAGTTCCTGTCTTTAATCCTGATGATCATAAAGTTCATAAGGCTGGTACTCATACAAATGGCCTCTGTCAGTATGACATAAGATCTAAATGAGGGACTTGGGGCTTTTGGAAATTACATCTGTGAATTATCCAGGATAAAGGTGGCAGGTAATATGGTCAGAATATATACTCATTGGCATGTAGAAACCATTCAAGTGAACCAGATACAGGCTTAAGGAGTCCACAATTAAAAAACTTGGAAGAACTTTAAAGCAAACAGTCAGAAGAACATGGCTGACAGTTCAGAGATATTAATACAAATATTCTATTAAAAAAAGTCAGCTATTATCCTTCACTGATGTTTCTTCACATTGTATTCCATGCTGCACCAAAGATTAATAAGTATCACTTCATTTATTTTCAACATGTTTAAATATTTCACTTCATTGATGAGCTATCACAAACATCAGGTCTTAGTAGGAAACACTGGTAAGTGTAGAGGCACAGAATTGTACAATTAAAATAGAAAGATAATATGTGTATGTCATACTCATTTATCGTAATGAGTATATCAGTGACAATTCTGAAGAGGAGTGATTGTTTCCTAAAACCAGCTCACTCCAACTATATGGACAGGAAAAATTCTTTGGTACTTTGTAGAAAATAGTATGTGCAGAAGTTAAGCTATACTGCAGGGCTAATGTTAATTGGCTTTTAAATGGTAAGGTGGTTTGCAACATACTGTAACACAAAAACTCTCTGCCTTAGTGGAATTTTTACTTCTAATCTTGATGGTTCTAGAACAGAGTCTGTGGCTTCTCCCTTTTTACCCACTCCCCCGCTCCCAACCCCGCACACACACACAAATACATACCCTAACATCCCCAATTTCCATAATCTTTTAAAACCGAAGCCATAGGTCAGGTTAGTTCAATACCTGCAGAGAGAACTCTGAATGACATTTAAGTCAACCTTGGAAATAGCCAGTCATCTCTTTGCTTAGAATGAATACCAAGAATGTCAATTTCACTTATTTTTAAGTAACAGTGCAGGCACTGGAAAGAGAAAAGGTTGATGATGTTGTGTTTTTGTTTTTTGCTGCTATTGCTATTTCTTTTTAGGAGTTTTGTTTTGAGTTTTGATTGTGTGGGATTTATTTACAAGCTGCTAAATGGAGGTTAAAGACTCAAAAACATAATACTATTTTTGAGTTTATAAAATCCTGCTGACCTCTGATAGCATAGAAAATTCCATATCCTACAAGGTCAATTTCTTGAACTGTTGACAAATCTATTATTTTATTAATTCCTAATAATTAATTGTTTCCACATACTAGTCTTAGTTATCCAAAAGAACTGTCAATTTGGTCATAGGGCAAAATTTTATTTTTTTATGGGAGAGACAGAGAAGGTAATAACTACAATGTAATGTGATAGAACCTATAATGTATTAATAAAGAGAAATTAAAGGAACTGTGCAGAGGGCTGCCTGACAAGAACTGTGACCCTGTATCAACGGATGCAGCCAGCTCGTGTTGATCCCTCAGGGAGGATGCTGAAGCCGTAAGTAGCCAGATTTTTGTCTCCTTCTTCTCTCTCATGCCCTACTTGTGCTTGTCAAGTGGCAGCTCAACCAGAAGCTGGAGAGCAAGAAAGCAATTGTGGCTGTCCAAGTAGGTCCACCTTCCAGAGCACAAAGCAGGTGCTTATGGGAGGAAAGTAGATCTTGAAATATAAAGGAAAGATAGCCAACACAGACATAGGCTTGAGGGTATGAGTTTAGTTTTGCACATGACAAGAGGCATATGTTTATAGGATATTCAGATGGGGATAGAAAGTCAGGGTCTGGAGTTCAGGAGGAAGATTTGTGCCAAACAAACGGATTTAGACCTAATAAACTACAGGTAGTTGAAACCATGAGAGTAGATGTACTAACTAATGAAGGGTAAAAAAATAAGAGCCAGAGGAAGAATCCTGAATAACTCTAACAAGGAAACGGTGCACAAATAATACAAAAGGCAACACTGACTAGGTGAAAAGAGAACCAGGGGATCAAATTATCATGAAGTACTGGGAAGAAATGGTCAAAATGGGTAAATGCAGTGCAGAGTTCAGATAAAATAAGAACTGCAAAATGCTCATGCAATTTAGTAATGAGATCACTGGTAACCTCAGTGAAGACAGTTTCATTGGAGAAGTGAGGATATAAGCCTCTGCAGTAGAAGAAGTCTAGTGTCCTGGCGATTGATAGAAATTAGAGCCCAAACTTAATTGCATCATTGGGAGGTACAATCCCAAGGCAGCAAGACTGAGGGAAAAAAAGGATACGAAGCAGGCAAGAAAGAAAGCAAATACAGAGTGCATTATAAACAGTCTACAGATTTTTGAGAAATCCAGCTGGCCAGCTGCTTGGTGTCTGGATAAGCCATATGGAACCACCCATAGTGTGGGATAATCTAATGGAAGGGGGGAAAAAAAGAGAAATTCATCTTCTGGATCTTCTCCTATCCCACGCTCCGTCTCCTGCTACACAGCCCTTCAGGGCAGTCACTGCCGCTCGGCTCTGCATCTGAGTCTTAAGTTGTAGAAGAAACCAGAGCATTGTGGAGCTAGTCAGCTTAGATCTTGGCACTGGAACAACTGGGACTCTTTCCTATGATCCAGGCCATGCCAGTAGTGCCGAGCTCCCATTCTCAGGGATTCCCGACAGATAGTAGGTGAGGAGGCAACTTAGGATACAGAATTTATTCACTGAGCAAGCAGCCAAGAACCTAGGAGGCAGCAGGCCCAAACCAATCTGGAGAGGTACAGAAAGTGAGTGGAATACAGGTAGAAAGTGAAATCTGATAGCGCAGACAGCTCCTTCAGGAAAAGTGAGAAGAGTTGGGTAAAAGGTAAAGAGGAGTCCAGCAGAGGAGTTTGACTTAGCAGGAAAAGCACAGAGTATAGCCAGATAGCTTGGGTTTAAATTCTTGTTCAACTTCTCACTATCTGTGTAATCTTTAACAATTCATTTGACTTTTCTCTGCCTCAGGGTCTTTATCCATAAAACACAGAAATAATACCTACTCCATAAGGCTGTTATGTGTTACTTATATAAAAGATTTAGAACTGTGTCCAGCACATACTGGGCATTATTTTAATGTTTGATAAGGATTAAAAGAGGATTCTTTTGTTTCATAGACAATTGAACATATTTTCATGCTGAGGGAAGAAAAGAGAATTTTAAGGGAAACTGAATATACAGGACAGATAAGGAATTACTGATGGAAAAAGCTATCAGAAAGGATAAGATTTCTTAGTTAAGTACAAGAATTAGTGCATAATAGGCACTTACTGACTATATTCTTGCTGAATGATTAGAAATAAGTATTAAATCAAATAAAGTAATTATGTATGGCTTGGGTGTGTGCTTGTTCGGTTGTGTCTGACTCTTTGCAGCCCCATATATAGCCTGCTGAACTCCTCTGCCCGTGGAATTTTCCAGGCAAGAATACTAGAGTTGGGCACCATTTCCTACTCCAGGGATTTTTCCAGACCCAAGAATCAAACCCACTTCTCTTGCGTCTCCTGCATTGTCAGGGGGATTCTTTACCGCTAGTGCCACCTGAGAAGCTCATATGTATGGTTTACATAAGCAATATTGTAATATTTACTAGTCTAATTTTTTAAAGAGCCTCTTGATGAGGGTCAAAGAGGAGAGTGAAAAAGCTCGCTTAAAACTAAATATTCAAAACACTAAGATCATGGCATCTTGTCCCATCATTTCATGGCAAAAAGATGGGGAAAAAGTGGAAACATGGACCACTTTATTTTCTTGGGGTCCAAAATCACTGCAGATGGTCAATGCAGCCATGGAATTGAAAGATGCTAGCTCCTTGGAAGAAAAGCTATGACCAACCTAAACAGCATATTAAAAAGCACAGACATCACTTTGCTGACAAAGGTCCATATAGTCAAAACGATGGTTTTTCCAGCAGTCATGTACGTATGTGAGAATTGGACCATAAAGAAGGTTGAATGCCAAAGAATTGATGCTTTTGAATTGTGATGCTGGATTATGAAGACTCTTGAAAGTCCCTTGGACAGCAAGGAGAGCAAACCAGTCAATCCTAAAAGAAATCAACCCTGAATATTTATTGGAAGGACTGAAGTTGAAGTTCCAATACTTTGGCCACCTGATGTGAAGAGCCAACTCATTGGAAAAGACTATGATGCTGGGAAAGATTGAAGGCAGGAGGAGAAGGGGGCGACAGAAGATGAGATGGATGGCATCACTGACTCAATGCACATGAATTTGAGCCAACTCTATAAGATAGTGAAGGACAGGAAAGCCTGGCATGCTGCAGTTCATGGGATCATGAAGAGTTAGACATGACTTAGTGACTGAATAATAGCAATTACTTTTTAAATGTTATATAATAATGGAATTCACTGTACACTTTAAAAGCCTGGAATAAATATTGCTTAGTGAATGAAGAATGAAGCAATGATTAGATGAAAGTTAATATTTACTACTCTGTCTATTCAGTTGCTACCTTTTCCAGCCCAATCTGTACTATAACCTTAAGTCTTAAATTCTTAAATTAATCCAGAGCAAGGGAGGCAGAATATTACGTGAGCTCAGATTCATCAGCCATTAGAACCTGGAATTAATTTTATGGTATGTGATGAGCCTGCATTACATACTAAGCACTCATGTATTTGTCATATTATATACAGCTTTTCTCTAAGGCAGTCACGTTCCCTAGTCTGTGTGCCTAGGCATCGGCCTTAAGTTTCCTATTCAGAGCTCCAATTATCTTCCAGAATTAAAAGTTCAGGCCTTAACGTCAGCCCACGTACTCGAGTCTTTGGTTGCCTTCCTATCTTTTGTCAGAGTAGGAAAGGCTGGACTCTGTCCCTTGCCTCCATCCAATGGCTTGGTTCCCTCTCCTGATGACTGACAATGCCCAAACACAATGCTTCTCCCAAACTGGCTGCATGGCCATTACCTTAATTTCTTTCCAACTGGATAATGAATGAGTTGAGCCTACACTATCTCAGGTTCACCAGGTTTCTCTGGAAATTGTAATACTAGACTGTTGTTTCCTTTCTCTGGAGCTGCCACTAAAATCAGATCATTTCACCCAGCCCTTGATCTTTGTCGTTTTCTCTCCCAGCTTCCTTTTCCTCCCCACTGGCCTATTTTTGCAGTGGAGATTCCAACAAACCTGATGATCAAGCCTGTTTCAGGTAAAGCAAGTCCATTCAAAGCATGATTTTATGCTTCTCCCAAAGATAATGTGAAAATGACAGTTTGTCGACTCATGTTTGTATGCTTTCTTGTAGAAGTACTGTTTATGATCCTAAAAGGCATGCAATGTAAAATTATATATTAGCTTCAACGGGCTACACTTATCAATTCAATGATAAGTTAAAAAATGGGCAACATTTTTAACACTCCACAATCCCACAACTCTTCCTTTAATACCAAGGTGAACACCAACCAAGTTCTCAAGTTTTTTCTGTGGACAGCCTTCTGATTCCAGAGGCAGTTTAATACATTGGAAAGTACAAGGGCTTTGTAATCAAACAGCCATGAGTTCAAATCCTATCTGTGAAAACTACTTTGTGTCACTTGGGGCAAGTTACTTAGGATCTGAGCCTCACTTTCTTCAGTTGTAAAAAGAGGGTTGATAATAACTGCCACAGAGAGTTGTTTGAAGGATAAATGAGATCACAGATCAAAAGCACTCAATCCAGTGCCTGGCACTCAGGGAAAGGTAATTCCCTCCCTTTTCTTTCCTTTCTCCTGGTAATATGAACTAAAGATCAAACAGACTTCAGTATTACTCACAATCAGTTCTATTTCTGAAGATATCCTACAATTTTTATAAGCCGCCCCAATATCAGAACTATGACTATCAAAGCTTAATTGTCTGTGTTTTTGTCCATGTGTAGATTAAGCAAATTTGACCAATTCCATAAATTGGAAGCATTTTAAAGCATTTTAAAAACAGAAGCTTATCTATTTAATCATTCTACAGCCTCTGGTCATTCTGAGTGAGCAATCAGCTGTATTGTTATGGCACAATTTTGCTGCTGTGAATACAAGGCATATATGTGTAAGGTCCCCTTACAACTGTGGGGTTTTACATTCCCTTTCCCCAGAATTGGGTCTGTTTAATCGCTTCAACCAAAAACCTAAAACTTGAAAATTTTTTCTTGAATGCATCGAATGGTCAGGACCTTTTTCAACTAACAGGAAAAAATCACATGCATTTCTTTACATGATCACTGAACAAATGGATGTGTCTGGTAGCTTCAAAACAGTGCATGAATTGATCCTCTTTGTGCATCAGGACAAACTCCGTATCACTGCAGTTCTAGGCCTCAGGTATCTCTATTAAATTCTATGTCATCATCCAAGCCACCAAATTCATGACTCATACTTCCTAAATTTTATATTTGCTTCAACTCCTATGGAAACTTGCTCCCCAGATTCTTTGAGATGCCACTTATTGATAAACGTAGTCTACATTCCCTCCTCTTGGACTCTATAAATATTTGATCCATGGAGCCTGGTGTAAATGTCACCAGCAGGTTTCATTTTCCAATTTTCTTGGGACACTTGTTCTTGACACCCACCCAACATGCTGTGGGGAAGCCCAGGTGTCTCATGGAGAGGTCAACAGGCAGAGGAACCAAAAGCCAGAATCAGCTTGGCAGCCATGTTAACAAACCGTCTTAGAAGCAGGTCCCTAACCTCTTTCAAGCTTCCCTAGTTGTCCCTGCTGAGCCTTGCCAAAATTTTAGATTCAAAGGCACAACAAATGATTACTATTCTTTTCGACACTAACTTTTGAAGTGGTCTGTTGTACCAAAATAGATACCTGGAACAATCCCCAGAGGTTAGACTCTCCACAGAGAGGAGCTCAGATAATATTGGGAATGTAATCAATGGGCTATAATCATTTATCTTTAAAAGGGTAATGGCCCTCGGCTTTCTACAGAGTTTCTACCTCTGCACTTCTTCCCTCTGCCGTTATCTCTCCGATTTCCTCTACTGTCTCTCCCTTTCAGTCTTACATTCCTGGTCTCATCATAGCTCTTCATATATACAAAACAGGCACCCAAATCAAGAACTTTGTATTACTGTCCCTCTAAACCCTCTTTGCTCAGATACCCTCTCAGATAATCTACAAATCTCAGCTCAAATGTCACTATCTCAGTGAGAACTATGGTATTTAAACTTCATATTCACTTTTACCAGATGACTCATTATCTCTTCTATTCTGCTATAATTCTTTTTTCATAACATTCATTAACTTACCTATTATTTATTTCTCCATCAGTAAAATGTAAGTTGAATAAGGACAACGATTTTTGAGGGGTTTTTTCCCCTTTTTGTTCACCAATGTATTCCCAACAACATGGGAATATTGTATTTGGTGTTCAATAAATATTTAATGATTGAATACAGAGATCAGCTATTGCTATTCAGCTTCCCAGGTGGCTCAGAGGTAAAGAATCTGCCTGCCAATGCAGTAGACACAAGAGACATGGGTTCTATTCCTGGATCAGGAAGATCCACTGGAGGAGGAAATGGCAACCTGCTCCAGTATTCTTATCTGGGAAATTCCATGGCCAGAGGAGCCTGGCAGCTACTATCCATGGGGTCACAAAGAGTCAGACACAGTTAAGTGACTGAGCACATATGAACTCAGAGTAACTACTTAATATTCTCCTTACTTCAAGTCGAGTGCCCCCCAAATGAAGCAGCTACTCCTACCCATGAGTCTTCTTCTATGGACCCCTTTGAAGGTCTTAAACTATCATTGTTTACCTCTCAACTATAGGGAGGCAGAAGGACAGTGATCACATACAAACTTTATTGGATGATTTTCTATTCTCCTCACAGGGTTTGAAGTCCTCCGACACAAGCTAAGCCACTCTATTCTGTTTATCTACACTGGCTCAGTCAGGATGCTACTGTTATTCTGCACCACAGCTGTCCAAAGATCGAAACATAAAGCAGGAAAACTGGTATTTGGCACCATCTCAGCATCCTTTGAGCTTCCCGGGTGGCACTAGTGGTAAAGAACCTGCCTACCAATGCAGGAGACTTAGGAGACGGGAGTTTGATCCATACGTCAGGAATATCCCCTAGAGGAAGGCATGCCAACCCACTCCAGTATTCTTGCCTAGAGAACCCCATGGACAGAGGAGCCTGGTGGGCTACAGTCCAGGGGTCACAAAGAGTCAGATAGGACTGAAGCAACCTAGCACGTCAGCATCTTTACACTTGCTCTCTCATATGTGGAAACTAGGCTTTTCTTAGCGAGCACAGTCTAGATTCTCTGCCTCATAAAATAAATTTTAGTTTTTATCTTCTTCCCACCTATATCGGTCTCCTCTAAGATGTTAATGACTGATCGCAAGTTAATGTGTTAGCTACTAGAGGAAAATCTAAATTTTAACTGGGGATTTCTAAAAGAGTAATGATTTAAAAAAAAAAAAAAGAACAAATAAATTTTAATAGGAAATTTCACACAATGCAGTTGGAATGATACTTGCAAGCAGGGTTTTTTCTAGTGGCCTTCAAAAAAGAAAAAAATCAGGCCATGTAGCAACTGTCATCCCCCTTTCCCTTTATACAACAGCTTACCTAGCAGTCAACGGGCACTGTGTATCTAGACATACAGATACATCCTTCTGCCTAAGGAACCCCTCAGGAGCTTAGGGGTTTTGAGGCTGAGTGGGCTCCTGAGACCCTTCTGGAAGTCACACTACTCGGGCTATTAAGGTGACCCTCAATGTACTAGAATATACTGCTCACTCAAAAAGGAAGACTTGCAGGGTTTGTAGGAACCTCTAGGATCCACAAAATAATACATTTGCATGCAGTACCCATTTCAACTAAATCCTTTCATAGTTCATAGGAGAATTTCACATGCTGAAAATCACTTACTCAGCCTAAGAGTTTAATTATTCATTTGGTTCTGAGCTGCACCAGGAATGCAGCAAAGGCTCAACTAAGACAGACTCTGAGCAAGGAAAGAGCCCACATCAGTGTTTCTAGGTCTTTTCATAAGAACAGATGCCAGCAAAGGACCTGAAGCATTCATGGTGTGGGGCCCATGTGAAAGGCTGAAGATCTCGCTAGTATTTTATCATGAATAGCTGTTGTCCATGAACTCAAATTCTTGAAATAGAAGGGAAGAGAGGCAGAACTTTTTATGAAGCTAAGACACTACGCCAAGGACACGTGACTAACTCTATCACATGTCTTCTCTGGCTTCTCTTGACTTTTTGAAGGGCTGTGTTCACTTCTTTGGGTCTGATTCAGGCTGCCAAATAGTAATGCTTTGCAATCCTTAGCTGAGTAGCAGTTGACAGATGTCACAGAATCAGCTCAAAATTACATGATGAAAAAAATTATGTATTATGATATTAGTTATTAATAGAAGCAGTAGATTAATAACTAACATTGTCTCTAAAACAAAACCTGTTCTTTCTAGAAATTGATCCAAGCTCTAATGTCCACATCTCATTTTTTAAAATGAGATCAAAGTAGATATTGGGAGACTTTTAGGTGCCAGACTACTTTAACCTTCCTAACACAAATAAAGGAGCCCCATTTTACAGATGAGGAAACTGGCCAAATTATGTGCCTGCTAGTAAATGGAAGAACAAGAATCTAGGTCTGTCTCCTCTGCCCAGTGTTTACCACTGCACCAAGGTGTAATAAATTATTAGTCACTCAGTTGTGTCTGGCTCTTTGGGACCCCGTGGACTGTAGCTCGCCAAACTCCTCTGTTCGTGGAATTCTCGAGGTAAGAATACTGGAGTGGGTTGCCATTTCCTTCTCCAGGATATCTTCCTGACCCAGGTCTCCTGCATTGCAAGTAGATTCTTTACTGTCTGAGCCATCAGGGAAGCCCAAGGTATAATATTACACCATCTTTATTTTTAAGCCCATGGAAGTTTAGAAGTTAAATACTAGCAGATATTTACCCTCAACAACTAAGTCAAACGTGTCTGTCATTGTTGTTCAGTCGCTAAGTTGTGTCTGACTCTTTGCAACTCCATGGATGCCAGGCTTCCCTGTCCTTCACTATCTCCAAGTTTAACTCTTCCTATATATCCAAGCATGTAACCCCCCTTACCAAAGAACACTCAAAACGTCAGCCTGTCTAGATGTCCATCGGCAGTTCAAAGGCCTGCTACCTAAAAAGGATTTTGATAGTTTCCTGGAGTTGTAAGACCCAGTTCCTGATATCTGCTCCCTCATCTTAACTCTTGAATCCAAAGTCATTTCTGCATTAACCTTAGCAAGGTGCCTTGAGTCTGGAAGGGTCATTCTAACAGGGTTCTTTAATCCAGTGGGACATATAACAGATATATCCCTTTAAATACAACCTGCATGCTGATGAGTCACATTTATACTTCACTTCAGCCTGTTCTAAGTTCCAGAATTATAGTATTCACTACCTCCGCACTATCTCCATTTGGACATGCACTAGGCATCTCAACATAGTATGGCCAATAAAGAACTCCTGATTCCATACAAGGTCTCCAGCTAAGTACCTGCCATTTTGATGTCTCTCTTTTCCTACCATCCTGTATCCAATCCATCAATATGTCCTATTGTCACCTACCATTTCTTACCAATGCAGCTGCTAAAACTAAATTCCAAGCCAATATCATCAATAGCCTGAATTAATTCTTAATGGGTCCCCATACCTTGTACCCTACAATTCACTTCCTACACAGCACTTTCTAAAATATAAATTATATTAGTCTTATGCTTAGATACCTCTCATGAATTCCCATCATGTTTACAATACAACAAAAACGTGACACTGTCTATGAGGTCATGATGATCTTGGTCCCACTCACTTCTCCAATCCTATCTCCCTATACTTTCCAAGTCCTTCTGCTCTCTTGAGAAGTCCAAAAGTGTTCTTCTCTCAGTGCCTTTTTACTTGCTGTTCCCCTACTCAAAGGAACTGCCCTCCTTAAAGGGACCTTCTCTGCTGCCTCAGGGAAAGCACCCCTTCACTTCTGTCATTCTCCATCACTCTACCACCGTTTTATCTGATTGGAGGCACTTTCAGCAAACAGACTTGGCTTCATTATTCATTGATGTGTTTATTATCTCCTCTGTTAGAATATATTAATATGTTCCTTTAAAACAGGGGCATGAATATTGTTCTCTGCTGAATTTTCTGTGCCTAGATCAGTGTCTGACACACAGAAGGCATTCAGCAGGTGACTGTTTATTGACTCTTGGACAGACGATTCCAGAAAAAGAGGTATCAGACTCTAGAGAAACACTGACAGAAGGAACACCGAGACGAGAGACTGCTACTTGCCTTGCCTTCCAGTAAAGAATGTATACTTCGTATTCCTCTGGTATCAAAGGTCAGGATTCTTTCTCACAACTAGCACAGATTGAGTAAAAGTCAGTGACTGCTCTATTTTCCTAAGTAATAGTTTCTAAGAAGTATCAGCCCCTGAGAATCAATTTATTGAGTTTTGCCTCTAGATCTTGATAGAATTAGGCCTGTGTCACCATTTCATGGGAGAGAAGTCCTCTCAGAAAAAGTAGTCTTATTTATGGAGCCATTCCCAGTCCCACCACAGGTCTCCAAACAGTTCCTCAGATTGCAGCCTGGGTCAGCAACCACTGTTCCTGAATGCCATGTGAATTCTCTGACTCTTGAAACTTGGGAATGAGATATCAGAGATGACCCTAAACAACCCACTAAAATATGAAGTGATCCTTAGGTTTTTCAAGGTCTCTCCTGTAGGCAGCTACCAACACTGCAGGACACAGCTCCTGAAGACACTCACCTCCCCAGCATCTCTGCTAGATGTTCCACACCAGCCTGTGAGGATCCCGGAGCAGCACAGTAAGCTTGGTAGCTTCCCTGCTGAGGGCCAGGCAAGTGGTATGAAACCTACAACTGAAGAAACGATTCCACTTCTGCAGATTAGAGGCAGTGGAGTTCTATCTCTAATTTTCTTTCATCCATTATTCTGTTAATTAAATGATTTATAGTTTTCAGTGGAAAGCAGAACAGGACTGTTGGATAAGCAATTGGGTATCTGACACCTATGTGATCTTGGTCAAGTCACCCAGCCCTCTCATACTTCAGTTCTGTCACCAGCTCTGTTTCTTGTTTATAGTGACAGTAAATGCCCTTGCTTTGTCTGAGAGATGGGCCTCCTGTGCTCCATAAGTATTCATTTGATGGTGATTATCACCTCCCAGTCATGGTTTCTCTGTTACTATGAAGTTGTTAATATTTGCTACCAGATGGTATTTTCAAAATAACTTGGATAGAAACTGCTATTGAAATGCTAATGATTACCTAGCTTATTCCAGAGGACCAATTCATAATTCAGGGTAAAATCAGAAGATAGCTGAAGTACCCTGGGGAAGGTGAAGAACAAAAATCTCATGGCCTAATATATAAGGGACTGAGCAGCTTAACTGTTACCATTTATATACTAGAAAGCACAATGACAACAATATGTTTTTCTTTCTTTTTTTTTTTTTTTTTTTTGCCATGCCACACAGCTCATGGCATTTAAGTTCCCCAACCAGGGGTCCAACTCAGGTCCTCAGGAGTGAGAGTTCAGAGCCCTAACCACTGGAACATCAGGGAATTTCCCAACAATACGTATTTTTTAAACTACCAGTTTCTGATTATTAATTTTAAAAGTGAATATTTCTGTGGGAAAAACCACTATGAATGAAAACATAAACCACTGCCAGTTTGGTCCTCAGAGCAGAGCATCAGCACCCTCTGAGAGATCTGGGGCCACCAGCCCAGACCTTCTTAATCAAAATTATTTAGGTTGGCCCAGTGATTTTAACTCTGAGTTCTCCAGATGATTCTTACACACACTAAAATTCAAGAAGCACTGTTAGTGCACCAGCATCACGTATAATAGCACAGGGATCTCAAACTCAAATGCTTATAGAGGCAAAGCCAGTAATAAATAGTGACTCAGCCTGGTTTGAACTAACTGGAAAGCGCAGGTCCCATTTAAAGGAAACAGCTACCATGCAGCTTTGGCTGATGCTGTTATCTGGAAATGTGAGTCCATCAGCGTCAAATTTCCTAATATTTCAAAGGAAGCCACACGTCTAAAATTTCAAGTAAAAACTGTATCCTAAAATGCTATCAAATAATGAAAAATTTTAACCAATACTCAGGTAGAACAAAAGTTCTGCTCTGAGTATGTATAGGATATTTGAGGAATAGCCTAGAAGTCTGCGGGTAATTCACATGAGATAAACAGGAGATGAAGCAGGGAGAAGAAGAAGAAGAGAGAGAGAAAGAAGATTAGAAGCTATAGAGCCTTGAAGGTAAGAAAGGATTCAGATTTTTCTCTGATGCAATGAGAAGCACTGGAGAGCTATGAACAGATAAATGGTATAATATAATTTGTATTTATAAAGATTACTCTTATTACTGTTTTTCAGTGGCGAGGCCAGGACCAGCACTAAATCTCCAGCATCTCATTGCAAGAAAACCTATAGTTGTATTCATGAAAAATGCAATCATTTGATGTTATACACCTCGGCATTAGGTCTGGACAGAAACTATTAATATTAATATAGTGGATTCCTGGAAACTGTCTCTCTAGTTTGTCATGAGCACCTCCAATGATGCCCTGAAATATTCAAGGTGGCCAATTCTATTTTCAGACTCCTCCAATTCTTGGGACTAAACCCAAGTCTCCTTTTCCTTTGCTTGCCATGTGGCCAGTGTTGCTCTAGAATTCAGATCTAGGAAAAGTCAAATCTATGTTCCACACGATAATGCTCCATTTTTTCCTCAGGTTCATTCAACTTTTCCAATTTAATATGGTTTTATGTTTCCTCTTAAAGTTCCTTTTAAAGGGAATGCCAAAATTTAAGGATAAATGCCCTGTCAAGTCGGGTCATCACAGAATGAACCAGAATATAGTCAAGATATTGTGGTCTGGTCTTATTATGCTATTTACTCCTATCATGCCTGTTGTTGAGCTTCCCTTGTGGTTCAGCTGGTAAAGAATCTGCCTGCAATGTGGGAGACCTGGGTTAGATCCCTGGGTTGGGAAGATCCCCTGGAGAAAGGAAAGGCTACCCACTCCAGTATTCTGGCCTAGAGAATTGGCAAAGAGTCAGACACGACTGAGCAACTTTCACTTTCACTTCATGCCTGTTGTTAAATTAATTTCTTAAGTACTTTTTATTTCAACATCCAGAAATTGTACAGTAGGTTTTTTGATGCAAGTGTAGGATTCTACATTAATTCCAGCTACATTTAATTTATTAGAGCAATGTTGCCAGCTATAAATTCATTTTGATGTGACTGCTGCCCAAAATATTTGTATTCTTCCTAGTTTTGCAATATCTACAATTATGATAAGCATACCATTTGTGTCTTTTAGTCATTCTTATAGTGTTGAATAAGACAAAGGCCATTGACAGGTTTGGGAAATCCTTTAACCTCATTAAGTCACACTACTGTCCTGTAGCCACAACAGACATTAATTATTTACTGTAGCAATCTTCTCTACAGAACTTGGGCCTGGTTTTAAAGTCCTAAACACAGCACTCTTAGTAGCCACTAATCAATGATATTTAGCACTTGAGATGGCAATAATTTGACGTCCCGAGCTCAGAACAAAGCACAGTGACATGCTTCAGATTCACGCCCATCATGTTTGCTATGGCATGCTATTAAACTTACTTTGCATTGTACACTAAGTCTTCTCTTGTCAAGTTCAAAAGTACTAAAAACTAATCATTTTTCAAGTTTCACAAAACATGTTTTGTCTGCTGAAATGTTTTAAATGGAGACTCACCAAACTTCACCAGGTGCCACTTCCTCAGGCTGTCTCCCTCTGCGGTCCGTCCTCTCTACCACCAGCAATTATCTGCTTTCACTCATCATCCATTCCATTCAATAAACACATTTTGTGTGTGAGCTCTATTTTCAGGGGATTCACAACCTAGAAGGACAGACACACATAAACTTCATTACAATGGAGCATGGAATAAGGGATGATTTTCTCTCACTCTTGATAACCAGACCATCTAATCAGGCACAAAGGAGATAAGAGTTCACAAAGAGCTTCTTGGAGACACAGTTTGTGTGTGGATGGGTGTGCGAGTGTGCACGCGCATGCTCAGTTGTATCAGACTCTTTGCAATCCCATGGACTGAAGCCTGCCAGGCTCCTCTGTTCATGGAATTTTCCAGGCAAGAATACTGGAGTGGGTTGCCATTTCCTTCTCCTGGGGATCTTCCTGACCCAGGGATCTAACCTGCATCTCTTACATCTCCTGGTGGGTTCTTTATTAGCTGAGCCACAAGGGGAGCCTTATGAGTGGAGATAAATTCAGTGGGTGTAGGAAAACTGAGAATGGCATAAAGGAAAAATAGGGTAAGAAAACAGTATGGACTGGTAATACTGCCTGAAAAAGTACTAAGGGATAAATGTTGGAAGGCCTGGGTCAGAAATGGAAAGTCTGCATCAATCTCTTGAACTATTACCATTCAGCAGCTGAAAGAATGTAAGCAAGGAATGACACAATCAGGTCTGAATTTCAGATGAATCACTGAAAGCAATATTGTAAATATAACAAATTAGGCAAGACTAAAAACAGTAACTTAAAGATCATTTCAGTAGTCCAGGGAAAAGATGAGCATCTGAATCAAGACAGTGGGGGTACACTTTTAAAAAAAAAAAGAGAGAAAGATTAGAGAAAAATATAGAAGTATATATAATGTAATAAAACTTGCTGAGTGATTTGATATAGAGAAGCAAACACAGAAGCATTAAGCATAGCTGTTTCTGTATGAACAACTTGGATAAAAGGCATGGTCACCAACTGAGAAAGAGAACAAGGAAAGAAGTTAGGAACAAATTGGACCATGCTTAATTTAAGATGTGTGGGGACATCCCAAGTGGGCATGTCTTGCAAATAGACTGTTTTTTTTTTCTTTTTTTTTTTTAATTGAAGGATATTTGCTTTACAGAATTTTGTGGTTTTCTGTCATACATCAACAAGAATCAGCCATAGGTACACCCATGTCCCCTCCCTCATGAACCTCCCTTGCATCTCCTCCCTAGCCCACCCTTCAACTTTTTAGTCTCCTTAGTGTGAAGGAGAGATCAGAACTAGAGATTATTTGGTTAGTTCTTCCCAATGGAATTTAGGATAATGTCAGACCTAGTTTATCATGCCAAGTCTTCTCTTAACACTGCATACCTCCATTTACAGATACTAGGCTCCTAATCATGTCAGTATGTTTTATTCCACAGCCTTGCATCTTTCTGCAATGTTAGAACTGCTTTTTCCTTTGAACTCCTATACACAAGCATATCATACATACAGGGTGAGGTAATGGTCCAAGTTCATTTTACATATGGCTATTAAATTTCCCTAGAACCATGTCTTGAATAAAACTTAATTTTCCTATTCAATTGTATTGTCAACACTATAGACAATCAATTGACCATAAATAAAAAGCTTTATCTCTGACCTTTCAATTCTGTTTCATTGTCTCATTGATCTCATAGCAAGATGATATTTCCTCGATACTATAATTTAGAATAAAGTTAGAAATTAGATGGAAAAGGAAATGGCAACCCACTCCAATATTCTTGCCCAGAGAATCCCGTGGACAGAGGAGCCTGGTGGGCTGCTGTCCATAGGGTTGCACAGAGTCGGACACTACTGAAGCGACTTAGCATGCATGCATGCATGCATGCATTGGAGAAGGACATGGCAACCCACTCCAGTATTCTTGCCTGGAGAATCCAAGGGACAGAGGAGCCTGGTGGGCTACCATCTCCGGGATCACACAGATTTGGACACAACTGAAGTGACTTAGCAGCAGCAGCAGAAATTAGATAACATACAAGGCTTTTAACTTGTCTTACTCAGAATTGTTTTGGCTATCCTAGGTCCTCTGAATTTCCACATAAATTTCAGAATCAGCTTGTCAGCTTCTAAAAATGACAAATCTGTTCAATTTGTCTAATGCTTGGGTTGGTGAATATATTCCCTCTTTATTTTCTGATTTAGTTAGAGTCTTTTTTGCTTTGTCAGTTCCAGTTCAGTCGCTCAGTTGTGTCCAACTCTTTGGGACCCCATGGACTGCAGCATGCCAGGCTCTCTGTCGATCAACTCCCAGAGCTTACCTAAACTCATGTCTATCGATTCAGTGATGCCATCCAACCATCTCATCCTCTGTCATCCCCTTCTCATCCTGCCTTCAATCTTTCCCAGTATCAGGGTCTTTTCAAATGAGTCAGTTCTTCATATCAGATGACCAAAGTATTGGAGTTTCAGCTTCAGCATCAGTCCTTCCAATGAACATTCGGGACTGATTTCCTTTAGGATGGACTGGTTGGATCTCCTTGCAGTCCAAGGGCCTCTCAAGAGTCTTCTCTAACACCACAGTTCAAAAGCATCAGTTCTTCGGTGCTCAGCTTTCTTTATAGTCCAACTCTCACATCCATACATGACTACTGGAAAAACTATAGCTTTGACTAGACAGACCTTTGTTGTCAGTCTACCTAAAGGTATATCAACTTTGCTGAACTTTTCAAATAACCAACTTGTTTTTTTTGGACCACACCACACTGCATGACAGATTTCATTTTCCTGCCAGGGATTGAACCTGTGCCCCCTGCAGGGGCAGCCTGAAGTCTTAACTACCCAAAGAATCAACTTTTAATTTCACTCATTTTCTCTATAAAATAATAGATAATAAAAAAATATTATTGATTTTCACTCTGATCTTTATTATATTTTTCCTAATAATTACCTTCTGTTCATTTTACCCTCCTTTTCTGTTTCCTAAGGTGGAAGTTTAGGTTATTGATTTGAGGCCTTTGTTAACAATATAGACATTTAAAACTATAATTTTTCTCTAGGCACTGTTTTACCTATGTTTCCTACACTGTGATATGCTGCTTCTATTTTTATTCAACATGTTTTCTAAATTTTCTTCTGATTTCTTCTTTGGCCTATAGGTTATTTAGAACTGTGTCACTTACTTTGCAAATACTTGGAATTTTCCTAAAAATTATTTTTCTTGATGACTTCTTAAATTTAATTCCATTATGGACATATAACATACTTTGAATGAAGTCTATCTTTTAAAATACACTGAAAAAGATTTTTGTAGTCGAGTATATGGTCTATCCTGGAAAAAAAGTCCTGTGTGCACTTGGAAATATGTATTCTGCTATATTTAAAGATATGTTCAAAATTTATCAGGTCAGTTAAGTATATAGAAGTGTTCATGACTTCTATATCCTTGCTGAGTTCAAAGTTTTCTATATCCTTGCTGATAACCTGTCTAGTTGTTCTACAGTTTTTTAGAGTAGCTGGGGAATTAAACACCAGGTTGAAATTTCCAACCATAATTTGTTAATTGTTTTATTTTTTCTTCAATTTTGTCAGATTTGGCTTAATGTATTTTGGGCTTCTGTTGATAGGTGTGTTTATAGTTATAATGGTTATTTGTATGTTTCTGATATTGGCCCTCTTATTACCATGAAATGTCCTTCTCATATTTCTTCACTTAAATTCTATTTTTGTTTGATGTTAATATAGCTACTCCATCTGTTATGATTACTGTTTGTATAATATATCTTTTCCCATATCTTACTATCAACATATTTATATCTCTGTAACTTGAGTCTCTTATACAGCATATAGTTGATTCTTGCATTATTATTTAGTCTGACAATCTCGTACTCTGATTGGAATGTTTAATCTGTTACTATTTAATTACTGATATAGTAGGATTTATATTTGTCACTTCACTATTAGTTTTTTAATAATGTAATGACTTCATTCTTTTCTGCTTCCTTGTGTTAAATATACTATTATGATTTTAATTCCTCTACTAAATTTTTAATGATATTTTCTCAGTGTTGCTCTAGGAATTGCAACACGCATCTTAATTTATCAAAATCTATTTTAACATTGGCTTAATTCTAGTAAAATATAGCAACATGTTCCTGTATGGTTCCATTTCTGCCTACCTTTTTATGTGCTATTTTTATCACATGTAGATATGTTACAAACCAACAGAGTGTTATAAGTATTGTTTCGAAAACCATATATTTTTAGATAAAACAAGAAGAGAAAAAATATATTGCTTTTTTTAAAAAACATTTACATGTATACTTTCCAGCACTATTTATTTTTTCATGTAGATACAAGTTACTCTCTGGTTTTATAATTCTCTTCACCTGAAGAAATTCCTTAAAGAATTCACCAGCCAATGTAGGAGACATGAGTTTGATCCCTGGGGTGGAAAGGTCTCCTGGATGAGGAAATGGCAACGCACTCCAGTATTCTTGCCAGAGAATCCCATGGACAGAGGAGCCTGGCGGGCTACAGTCCATGGGACTACAAACAGCTGGACACAACCTGGTGACTGAGTAACAACAGTAAATCTCTAAGGCAGGCCTACTGGCAACAAACTCATTTTTCCTTTCAACACCTTAGACCTGTCACTACACCACCTTTTTGCTTCCAGTTGTTTAGATGAGAAATCAGCCATTATCTGACCATGTTCTCTTACAGGCTTTCAAGATTTTCTCTTTGGCATTGGGTTTCAATACTTGACAGGTCATGAGTCTCTTTGTCTTTATCTCATTTGGAATCCACTGGGATTCTTGATCCTGTATGTGGTTAAACAACAAATTTGAGAAGATATTTGACCATTATTCTTCAGATAGGTTTCCTATATTTCTTTTTCCTCTCTTATGGGAGGTGGGACTCAGTTATGCATATGTTGGCATATTTGATGTTATCCTACAGATCTCTAAGGTGCTAATCATTTTTCTTTAACCTTTTTCTATATTTTCTTAACTGGATTATTTATACTGATCTATCCATCATTACTGATCTATCTTCAAGTTCTCTGGTTCTTTCTTCTGCCATCTTATATCTGCTATTGATTTTATCTAGTCGATTTCCCCCTTCCATTACTGCACTTTTCAACTTTAGAACTTATGTTTTTTTCTATTTCTGTATTAAGATTTCCTATATTATGAATCTTTCTCATATTATCCTTCAATGACTTAAACATGATTTCCTTTAATTATTTGAAATATTTACAATTGTTGCTTTGAAATCTTTGTTAAAGATCTAGGTCCTCAGAGACAGTCTATTGACTTTTTGTTGTTATTGTCCCTCAGTGTGGGTCACACTTTTCTCTGCATGGTTCTTTATTTATTTACGTTTATTAAAAGGTAGATATGTTAGATTACATATTGTAGCAACCCTGGATGATATATTTCCCCTGAGAACTATTGTTCTGAATATTTTTTTTTCATTTTTGTATGTTTATTTTAGTATTTAGTCAGGAATTAATCTGTGGGAGCTGTTTCCCTCATAATGTGTGGCTACCAATGTCTTTGTTCAGTATATTTTATACTAATCTTAATTTTTAAACCTGAAGTCCAGTGGGTCACCCCCTGTATATCTGTGTAGTAGTCATCCAATGACTAGACAGAGGTGTTCAAACTCCTCAGATCAATACAGCTTCCCCCTTGTGTGTTGGTAAAGGGTCAAGTTGAGCTAGTTTTCAGGTAAAGGAACCAGGTGTTTGACTTATCTCTGGGTCACATTTACATTCTATATCCTCAGTCTAGAAACTCAGTCTTTTTTCTGTTGCTCAATTCTAGTTTTCCTGTCTCAAATTCTGCTACATATTAAAGTCTAAGGGCTAGTCCTATTCTTGAACTTATTATCTAACCTTGTATTCATTCCCCACTGCACCCTGACACTGGATACTTTACCTAGATAACCACCTACTAGCCATGAGTAATCTCTTCTGATACTGGGTTTTCTTTCTTATGCATATCACGTTATGGTTTAGCCTGTGTCATAAGCAACTAACCTTCCACCCTAGGTGAATAAGGCCAAGAAAGAGGAAATTTCAGAAAGATAATAATTTATTTATCATGGTATTTCTTATGCCTGTTACAGTGTGGTGTTTTGCTTTTTACAATCACCTAATAAGTGTGGCATTACATTAAACAAAATCACTACAATTGTTTTCCCTAATTATCTCCTTAACCCCATGTAAATTTTTTAATTTCCAAAATCTTAAGGATGTTTTGTAATTTCTGAGCTTATTTTTTATATGCTACTTATCATCAGAGAAAGGCAGTTTAAGAGTGGTATTAAAAACTTCTTCATATATGCACACATCAGTTCAGTTCAGTTGCTCAGTCATGTCCAACTCTTTGTGACCCCATGAATCACAGCACACCAGGCCTCCCTGTCCATCACCAACTCGCAGAGTTCACTCAAACTCATGGCCATCGAGTCGGTGATGCCATCCAGCCACATACACATTTACACATTTATGTTAAGAGCTTTATAGAATTAAAATATCATCATTAAAGAATCTCTGTTTTAGCAATGGGTTTGGCCCAAGTAAGTAACCATAATGACAGCCATACTCTCTCACAAAGATACACATGAAATAATGATTCTTTACTGGAATAACATGCATATTAATTAGTTCCTACAGCACTTGAGAAACTTCTGTTCTCACCAGTAAGGTCAGAAAATGCATCCGCCTTAGTTAGCAGCGCAGTTAAAAATCCTGAAGCAAGTTGGGGTCACGTAGAAGACTGGGCAACTCAAAGGAAGGGCAAAACCAGAGAGAAGAATTTTTCACAGCCCTAAAATGATGCCATGTGATCTAATCAAGGCACTATATTTTTGGCATCCTAATCCCTATTATCCACAATTAGAATGGACAGTTCTATTCAATTAGCACATGGCCAGGATGGCTTTGAATTTAGTATTGAAAATTTGGGCATGCCACATTAACATTCAAATAATCAAATAAGAAGTCTCAAGGGAATTTAGAATTTTTCTTAACACCTGGCACCAAGCTATGAATAATAATATAAGAAATTTGCCTAAAGAATTTTAAACTTGAGTTATGATTTACTCTAAGGTAAAATGCCAAAATTATCTCAAGTTTGTCTACAAACTGCCAATCAGCTTTTAGATTTTAAAGGTTAAGGACACCCTCAATATAAAAACCTCCATGCACAAATCAACAAAGGGTTTTTCTTTCATTTTTATATTACAGAAAAACATGCTGATATTCTCCATAGCAAGATACTCTCACTTACTAATCTCTGATTTCTAGAAGTCTAAACTTGACCTAGTGAAATATACAGATACATAACCTAATCTGAAACATTGAATTAATCCCAAAGAGTTAAATTATGTATTTGAGTCCGGTGAAATATTAAATTGTCCTAGTATATTAAAATGTCATAATAATAACAATAAACTCAAGGCAAATTGGAGAAGGCAATGGCACCCCACTCCAGTACTCTTGCCTGGAAACTCCCATTGGCGGAGAAGCCTGGTAGGCTGCAGTCCATGGGGTCATGAAGAGTCAGACACGACTGAGCGACTTCATTTTCACTTTTCACTTTCATGCATTGGAGAAGGAAATGGCAACCCACTCCAGTGTTCTTGCCTGGAGAATCCCAGGGACGGCGGAGCCTGGTGGGCTGCCATCTATGGCGTCACACAGAGTCAGACAAGACTAAAGCAACTTAGCAGCAGCAGCAAGACAAATAATTTCAAATAATTCTAGAGCATGACAAAGGTTCATGGGAAGATAAATTCATATATTTGGAGAAGATACACAAACTGCTTTTGAATGTTAAGGTAACAGTTTCTTTTTTTTTTTTTTTCCTCTTTTTTTTTTTTTCTAATTTTATTTTATTTTTAAACTTTACATAATTGTATTAGTTTTGCCAAATATCAAAATGAATCCGCCACAGGTATACATGTGTTCCCCATCCCGAACCCTCCTCCCTCCTCCCTCCCCATACCATCCCTCTGGGCCGTCCCAGTGCAGTTTCTTGATCAAATCCACTATAGACACACTTCACTTAAGAATGAACTAGATGATTCTTTAGTGTAAGGAAAGAATATCATCATATATCATACCTGTAAGCTAAAGAAAAGAATATATTTCCAAAACATCACATATATGTTGAAAGGAATGAAGAAGCAAAATGGCCATATGTGGCAGGTACCCTTACACCATGGGGCTAGAGATCTGAGTTACACTTGTTTTGCCACATCTAACTTTGGGAAAGTTAATTTGACTGTGTTTCAATGTCTTCATCTGAACACAAGATTATCAGTATCAGATGATCTAACAGAGGTTCCAAAATGGCAACCTGTTATGTGGATCTGGCCAGTAGATATATTTGGTTCATATTGGTGTTTTTATACAACAATAGGATTTTCAACTAAAAGTTTTCACATAAAACTTTTTTCTTCTTTTAACTCAAAAATCTTTCCCAAGACAGTGTTGAAATCACCATATGGCAACACTTTGCTTGAGCTGTAAAGTGACTGCCCTCTACAGATGTAAGCTCCCTTTAGCTGGTTTCAGTTCTTCTCTTCAGGTTCTTTTTTTTTTCTTTTCTTTTATTATTTTTTATCTTCTTATAAATCTTATAAAAATTATTTATATTTTCTTTTAATTTATTATTATTTATTAATTTATTATTTTTATCAAGGTAAAGTTGTTACAGAACACTAATCAGTTTCTTCTGTTCAACATTATAATTCAGTCTTTGTATATACTACAAAGTGAACGCCACAATAAGTCTAGATACCACATGTCACCATAATAATTGATCCCTTTCACCATTCCACCCACCTACCTCTACTCTTTAGCCTTGAACAGTCATCCGCACTCACCCAGAACATTTTACTTATTTACTATATCTGCTTAGCCTTGTAGGCATTTGAGATTGTGATCTCTAATTCATTAGGTCCCTTCAAGCTCTAAGATTTTGTGACTCTTCTTATTAATAAAAATACTTTAGCCTGTAATTTCCTAGAATGGTTAAGTTTCTACTTAGATAAAACCAGAGAGAGTGGATAAGAGAATGGTTGCACTCTAGGGAACAGATACATTCAAGGAAAACAGAAGGATGGAGTATCACTCATTTGGATAGTAGACTTAGACCATCAGAGCAAAACATGATTTCCCTGGGAAATGTGGACATAGGGAAAATGTCACAGCTTGGACAAAAAAATGCAAAAATAATTTTAGAAATGGAATCAAGGAAGAAAATAATCCTTTGTTTTAACAAATGCCCTTTTGAAGCCAGACAAGGTGCTAGTCTCAAATTATTACTTGATTTGTTAAACCTCATGAGCTGCTAGGTATCTTCCCTATTGTAAGGATGAGAAAATGTAGGTTCATAAAGATTAAGTAACTTGCCCGAGGGCACACAACTAGTAACTGTCAGAGGCAGAATTTGAATCTAACTCTAGAGCCACACATCACCAGACATGGGGAGAATGAACATACCTTGTTCGATTTGCAAGAATATGACCAAGTTCTGCAGTTTTATTAAAGACGCCCTGTCCAAGAAGTATAAATATGTAAAACTTGGACCCTAAATCAATTACCTTGTCACCAAGTTTTCCACAAATTTTTTAAAATAAATAAAACAAATGCAAAAGCACAAAAACAAAAGCACATCAAGAAGAGCAAATGCTAATGCTAAGTTACTTCAGTCATGTCCAACTCTGTGCAACCCCATAGACAGCAGCCCACCAGGCTCCTCTGTCCGTGGGATTCTCCAGGCAAGAGTACTGGAGTGGGTTGCCATTTCCTTCTCCAATGCATGAAAGAGAAAAGTGAAAGTGAAGTCACTCAGTCGTGTCTGACTCCTCACGACCCCATGGACTGCAGCCTACCAGGCTCCTCCGTCCATGGGATTTTCCAGGCAAGAGTACTGGAGTGGGGTGCCATTGCCTTCTCTGAAATAAAACAAATGCAAAAGCACAAAAACAAAAGCATATCCAGAAGAGCAAAAGGTATATCTAACTGACCAGGCTAAGAGGCTGCCAGAACATTACTCTGCTGACAAAGGTCCGTATAGTCAAAGCTATAGTTTATACAGTAGTCATGTATGGATGTGACAGTTGGACTATAAAGAAAGCTGAACTTCAAAAAATTGATTCTTTTGAACTGTGGTGTTGGAGAAGACTCTTTGAGAGTCCTTTAGACTGCATAAAGATAAAACCAGTCAATCCTAAAAGAAATCAGTCCTGAATATTCTTTGGAAGGACTGATGCTGAAGCTGAAGCTCCAATTCTTTGACCACCTGATGCGAAGAACAGACTCATTGGAAAAGACCCTAATGTTGGGGAAGATTGAAGGCAGGAAGAGAAGGGGACAACAGAAAGATGAGATGGTTGGATGGCATCACCATCTCAGTGGACATGAGTCTGAGCAATCTCCGGGAGTTGGTGATGGACAGGGAAGCCTGCCGTGCTGCAGTCCATGCGATTGCAGAGAGTCAGACATGACTGAGCGACTGAACTGAAGTCAACTAACAACTGAAAATTGGAATACCTTCCCCTAAATTATAATAGTATCACATAATCAACTATATCATTGAGCCTAAAATATCTTAAGGTCATTCATTCACCTTGAAAAATTTAGATGTTACTATTTCTGAAAGTAAATATTTGGCAATTTTAAAATATCAGGAAGAATTTTGTGAATACTTACTAAGAACTCATCTAGTCTTATTTCAATCATTTCATGGATGTTCATGTGAATGCCTATTTAGTCATATTCTGTTTTCACAAAATTGACATTATGACAAGGTTTTATTAAAGTATGAACTGGTGAAAATTTTCATTAGACATAATAAAATGTGAATACTCAGCTTTTCTGAATTTCATAGAGTACTGGGGGCAATACATGTTATACTGTGTGCCATAGGTCCCTTGATCTCTCCTGAAAAAAGAGGAACTCTAATTACATATGAGATCAAAGAAAGACAAATATTATACAAAAACTGCCTTTCAATTTTTGAAATATGGTTGTGTTCCTTTAAGGTTCATTGTATTCCTTTATAGTGAAAGTGAAAGTTGCTCAGTCATGTGCGACTCTTTGCAACCCCATGGACTATACAGTCCATGGAATTCTCCAGGCCAGAATACTGAAGTGGGTAGCCTTTCCCTCCTCCAGGGGATCTTCCCAAACCCAAGCATTGAACCCAGGTTTCCCGAATTGCAGGCAGATTCTCTACCAGCTGAGCCACAAGGGAAGCCCAAGAATACTGGAGTGGGTAGCTTTTCCTTTCTCCAGTGGACCTTCCCAATCCAGGAATCAAACTGGGGTCTCCTGCATTGCAGGCAGATTCTTTACCAACTGAGCTATCAGGGAAGCCTTGGTATGGTCATCACTAATTGCAATAAGATTTCAGAAAAGTAATTCTTCATATTTATTCAGTCATGTTTCTTTCTTATCATGTTATGCTGTTTCAGTAGTCCATATACTCCTAAAAAATACTCACTGAATTAGACAGCTGTACAAAGATCTTACACAATGAATTTTTTTCTGCATTTTAAAGATGAGGAGTATAAGAAACATTTATTTATGATCCAAATTTAAATCACTTTTGCTTTAAAAACAAGGCCAAATAGCAAAGCCTCTTCTACTGCTTGTGCTCTATAGTATAACATCTCTTGATTACTCTGACAGAGTTCCAGTCACAGGTTGTGAGTCAGAAAGAGGTTTTTCAATGTCCAGCAGCTAAATGTGTCAGCCGTGACATTTCTGAAAGTTCTATTTTTATATACAGAGAGAAGGAAAAAATCACTTCTTTGTATCTGTCCCTTGCAAAATTCTCAGTTTAACTCCAGCTTTAGATATGCACACTAGTGAATGCATTCTTAGTTAACACGACAAGCGACTAACATTTTTAAACTGGAATAATGCATGTAATGAAAAAATAATCTATACAAGTTTGTCTCTTCTGCATTCTTATTCCCTCTTTTGGTCATAAAGACTGTTAAAATGCAGTTGAAATAATACAAAATGAAATTCAAATCTCACTATTGTCCTAATCCTTTTTTCCCACTCTTATATAGCTTATCTAAAAATGTTGAAATGTAACTTGCTTGAGTTATAATATTATGTGAATTAAGAGTCAGCATTGTTTGGAAGCTCCTTTTAATTGGTCTACAGGGAGGTTTTCTGTATATATTAAAATGATTGTATGTCTGAATTATAACAAACCTACCTTTAAACTTCCTTTGTGTTTAAACATGTATTAGAGGCAAACCATTTTAATACTTCTTAGAGCAGGCTTTATTGCTAAAATTATTGGTTTGGCAATCTTGGCATAAATGGAAATTTCTGATTGGCTGTCATATCAATGTCAGTGGAGCCAGGAAGTGCATGGCTCTGGCTGTTTTCCTTATTTTTATTTATAAATTCTGTTTCATAACAGCAATAAGATGCTTCAGGCCTTGCAGTTCTAGGGGATTATTGCACTTGTCAGGTGGTAAAAATCACTGGCCCCTCTGCCTTGTGCCTCAGAACACCACTAGAGGCATGTAATCACTGAGAAATGCAATTCCTAGAATTTCTTAATATTTTATAAAGACATATTTAACTTTTAAAATAAATGATCTATTTTGAAGGTTAGAAGTGTCATAAGAGTATTCAACCACTAGCTGAGAAATGAACAAAACTTAGGTCATAGAGGCAGAGAGAAATGGCCAAGCAGTGACCATCTTTCAGTAAGTCCAAAAGGATATATAAATCTAGAATAAAGTATATTTTAGATGTAAATTGATAAGCTGGACTATGAATAGTCAACATTTGTATATTAATATAAATTGTCTTGCCATAATATTCTAAGTTTGTTTTCATCCTTACAAATAAATATTAATATATTTATATACAAAAGCATGATATAGATTGCAAGTATAAGTACATGAAAGTCATACTTGAAAAAGTGTAATTTACTTACATTGAAGGAAAAGATACACACTATTTTTTCCTACTGCTGCTGCTGCTGCTGCTGCTGCTAAGTCGCTTCAGTCGTGTCCGACTCTGTGGGACCCCATAAACGGCAGCCCACCAGGCTCCCTGTCCCTGGGATTCTCCAGGCAAGAACACTGGAGTGAGTTGCCATTGCCTTCTCCAACGCATGAAAGGGAAAAGTGAAAGGGAAGTCGCTCAGTTGTGTCTGACTCTTTGCGACCCCATGGACTGCAGCCTACCAGGCTCCTCCGTCCATGGGATTTGCCAGGCAAGAATACTGGAGTGGGTCGCCATTGCCTTCTCCTAATAAAAAAGTCCTACCTTATATAATTAGAAAAATACTTAGAAAAAAAACAAAACTTGAAAAGTATACTCTTGAAAATATAAGCAGGCTGATTTCTCTAATAAATGAAATGCAAAATTCAGACACAAAGTATACAACAGTGGACAGATTGAAAAATGAAGATTAAATTTCTATTTGCAAGTAATTGTTTGGAAGTAAATTTCTGTATTTTATCAATTGTTCTAAATAACAATGTAAGCCAAAGGAGACCAAATTATCTTTCCAGGAAAAGAATACCAAAGTTTTTCTTGGAAAAGGGCCAGTTTTAGGTAGGGGGTGTTTATGGCCTGGGGAGTTACTGTAGCAATAGAAAAAGATTAATAATTTGCACATGTTAGATTCTTGGAAGGCAGGATACAGCTGTAAAGAATTAACCCCTCTTGAGAGATGTAAAAACACAGAGCAGCTGAGAGGAGACCTATTGGGAGGGACTAAAAACTATTCAGGCTACAGATGTCCTCAAAGTGAAGCAGAAAAAGTACTTTTGGGAACCAACATGCCTTTGTCTTTGCTTATAAATGGGCAGATAACTTTGTAAAAAAATTAGACAAAAGGAGCAAATTGTGTCCAATTAAAATGTATTATTGAAATATTAAGCAAGCACTATAATGAATTGCTCAAAGAAATGAGTACTACATTGCTTTTCTCAAGGATGCCCTAAAATAAAAGCCACTCTGTTAAAAGAAAGTGTGTGTATCTGTGTTGCTACTGCTCTGTATCTCTAACTTTCTGAAAGGTCGCTTTATTGAGTGACAAAAGACTTTTTGGAATGCACAAACCTATAAAAGAAATAAGCAATCAAATGAAGATGTTTTTTCAATGGCTAAATGAGAGGTCCAAATGCTATTTTAACTGAAATTGGTGGTTGATTTTTGCTTCTTCGGAGAGAAAAGTGGCTGCTATGCTTCAGTGAAAGAGCCTAACATAACTTTATAAAGATTTAAAAACACAGGTGTAAAGAGTGATGATACTACCGAAAACATAAAATCTCCTCAAAGTGACTCTCAATCATCATTCCAATTTCAATGGAGCCTCAAGCAGAGATGGAAAAATTACACACCCGACTTAATGTATAATTCAGCACCTTGGTGTTTCCTTCAAAATACTGTGTCAGTGGTTCTCAAAGTGTGGTCTTGGGTCCCCTGGGGATCCCTAAGACTCTTTCATGGGCCTTACAAGGTCAAACTTGTTTTCGTAATAATACTAAGACATTGCTTTTTTCACTTTCATTGTCCCATGAGAGTTCAAGTGGACTTTTCAGAGGCTACATGACATGTGATGACATCATCACCCTGGTGGTTAATGGAATATGCACGCATGGGTACTCTTCTATTTAAGGGGATTTTCTAGGTAAACTCCTTGGGGTCATTAATAATTTTGTATAAAGTAGTCTGGAGATCAAAAGTTTGAAAGGCATTAAATATGGTCACCTGACCTACCTCACAGTAACATCCTTGCCTGTATCTTTGATATTGCAATGCTTTCTACATAGTGTTAAACACACTGCAGTTGCTATTATTATGATTAAAGAGTGAACATACTTGTTATATGTACATTTCAAACTCTGTTCCTAGCAGCAGAGCCGTTAACAATCAACAAAAGAAAGTTGTGTCATCAGCTTATCTACTTATAGATAAAAAGTAGAGCTGTGTCCAAGGGAAGAAGAAACATAGAGCTGCCTATGGGGCTGCCTCCAAAAACTCCGCCAGAGTTTCTTGAATTCCTACTGAGACACTGCAAAAACCACCTGTTAGATTTTCCAGACACACAGCCTAGACACACACACATATATATGGTGTGTGCGTTGTTCTACACATAATATTTTATTTCAATAACAATCTGGTGAGGTACAAGAAATAGATGTTACCCCACAATAAATACAAAGAAATAGGAAATACAAAGATGGGAAAGGTCACACACTAGTTAAGAGATACAGCCAAGCCTTACACCAACGCCTTCCAATTCCATGTCCAGAGACCTTATTTCTATATCATTCTAGCTCTACTTGGCACTTTAAACTGCTCATAAACTTAAGCTCAATTTTTATAAGTATTATATATTTAGCTCTCTTCTTCCCTAAAAATGGAGAGAGAAGAAACCCCTGTACTCATTCTGAGTTTTCCTCAAGAATTATCTTCTAAAACTCTACCTTGGCGAGCACCTCAGTGAAGATAAGAGTCACTAGGGAGATTTCTGTTAACCTTGCTCCCCAAATAGTAAATCAGCAAATAAATATGAGAGGAGGAAGAGGAGGGAGTAATCATTCGGAACAGATATATTTCAAGAGGACACTGATTCTGCTTACACTCTTTTTTTTTTTTTTTGCCTAATCCAGTCTCCCAATCCTTTAGTGAGCATAAAAGCTGAGAGAGAGGTATTAAGAATTTAAATTCTTCATATATTATAGTATGAAGAATTTTAATTCATATATTATACACACATGAGGTGTTTAAAAGGTATATTTTAATTGACGAGTACTCGCCTTACGCCCTTATTTCAGGTAAGTAAACAAACACGACAGAACGAACAGCTTTCTAAGGTCATAGAGGCAACAGCTAAACCAAGTTAACAATTAATAAGGCAAATCTATAGAACATATGATTTAATTGCTATATTGTTTTTACCCCTCATTCGGCCATTGTTACTAGACCAGCTTTCCCTGTTCTACCAATTCTTCTTCATTCCTCAACCTCCAACAATGGTACCCCAACTTTTATCTGCAGCTCAGTCATGTGTTTTGTGGGGAACAGGACTTCAGCAGGAGTATGAACTTTCTGAGGAATAGGTCAGTCTCCTACTGAGTTGGAATTCTCAACCTTCTTGGGGTTGCCTGGCCCAGATATTTTGTGCTAGACCGAGAATTCAACATGGTCATTATTTCAGACTTCAGAGGAACATTCAAAAGCAGGTCTGATCTGTCTAAAGCCACATTAAAAGCTCCTGAATACCATTTCTATTAACCAGTGTATTTCGAATAATTTTTCACTAAAAATAGCACCACATACAAATCAAGTAAAAGAAGTATTTGTCAAGCTGTGTTAGTTAATAGTAACTCTAATATAAAGACTACAGAATGTTCAGAGAAAACGAATCTAATGATTTAACACAATCCTATGTTTAATTAACACAATCTTTTGCACATCAATTTATTCTACTGTTTAAAACAGCATTTTATCACACAAAATAGAATAATATTTGACTTCATAATATTTGTAATCACTATGGTGTATCTAATGTACTGTTAAAAAATAAACAGGCACATTAAAAATTTTAAGAGTTATTTGAAGCAAAAATTGATACTCATCAGGCAGCATCCAGTCTAGGATGCAGAAAAGAACTCTGAGGAGCTGAACAAAATGAAAAACTTTTATAGGCAGATTGGAGCAAGAACAAGGAAGTTATACTCGGCCAAAAAGCCAGGTTGTTTATTGCAAGGTTACTTTCCTTCAGGGATGACAGGATCTATCAGGCAGATTACCTAACTAGTGGTCACATGTGATTCCTGATTGACTGATTTAGGATTCCTTTCTGGGAGAGTCAAAACTGTAAGTCTCAGCTTGATGAGGTAAGGCTTAGAACAAGTGACTCCATCTGGGGCTTGTTGTCTTATTTTAAATAGTACACAGGGCCTTTGCCAGGTGGGTGAAATTTATTACACCATTTTACAAATACTAATAGACACCAGAGAAGGCGATGGCACCCCACTGCAGTACTCTTGCCTGGAAAATCCCATGGTCGGAGGAGCCTGGTAGGCTGCAGTCCATGGGGTCGAAAAGAGTCGGACACGACTGAGCAACTTCACTTTCACTTTTCACTTTCATGCATTGGAGAAGGAAATGGCAACCCACTCCAGTGTTCTTGCCTGGAGAATCCCAGGGACGGGGGAGCCTGGTGGGCTGCCATCTATGGGGTCGCACAGAGTCCGACACAACTGAAGCGACTTAGCAGCAGCAGCAATAATAGACACAGAGGTTAAGTAATATTCCTGGAGCCATATCCCAACCGCTGGTACTACTGAATCTGAAAGTTGTTTTTTTGTGTTTTGTTGTTTTTTTTTTTTTTTTGCTTTCCAGTTAGGTTCTTAAGCTTCTAGGTTACTTTGAGATTATTTTACTATCACAAATGTTTTATCCTACCCAAAGCATTGTTTATTGAATATCTACAATGAACCAGGGAATTTTACATGTTATCTCACTAAACCCTCACACACCACCCTGCTAAAAAATGGTTATTGGTGAGTCCACTGAAGTTCAGAGATGTTAAGTAATTTGCCAGACTTGAATACAAATGAATCAAGGTCCTAGTCCCAGGTTTAAGAACCTACCTTTCACTACCTTGTTCCACTACAAGTTGTAAAGAAAAACATTTCTGCAAACAATCAAATATAATAACCCACAAAAGCTAATATATCCCAAGACAACTTAACAACAATTTATTTTTAAGGGAAAAAATAAAATGACAATTTTTTTCCAGTAGACTTTTAATTTCTTAAATCTGAAGGCTCTAATAGCTTAATTTTTAAAGTAATAAGTTACTAGAAAAAATGAGAAATGATTAAGAAAAATTCATTTTAAAGCAGGAATCAAAATTTAGCAAATGTATATTTATCTCTGCTAAGTCGTTTCAGTCGTGTCCGACTCTGTGCGACCCCATAGAGGGCAGCCCACCAGGCTCCGCCATCCCTGGAATTCTCCAGGCAAGAACACGGGAGTGGGTTGCCATTTCCTTCTCCAATGCATGAAAGTGAAAAGTGAAAGTGAAGTCGCTCAGTCGTGTCCAACTCTTTGTGACCCCAAGGACTGCAGCCTACCAGGCTCCTCCGTCCATGGGATTTTCCAGGCAAGAGTACTGGACTGGGGTGCCATTGCCTCTAACTGTGTTAGCATTATGCTAAATTCTAGCCTCATGGAGCTTACTTTCTAGAGTATTTTGATACAGAATAAGGGGATTCAGAAATAAGGGGATACAAACAAGAAAAAGAAAAGAGTAAAGAAAAGTTAACTACAAACACTTTCAGTTAAAGTAGGGATGAAGAACCAAATGGGGCAGCAAAACAAACTCCATCAAGCTGTTTAACAAAACACTTCCAAATTATTTTAAGTCACAGACAATTGAAACTTGCTGATTTTCACTAAGGAAGAATAAGGTTTAGTTTCGGAAAAGACTGTTGTATCTGTTTCTTTACCTTAGAGAAGTCTTCAGCCCAACGGGAACATCGCGAGAAAAGCCCAGGCCCTTAGAAACCCCTTAGTAGCTTCCATTCTTTTCTCTGATTGGTTCCTTCCCCAGACAGGAAGTCCCGCTCTCTGCCTGAGGCTTGTGATTTGTTAAGGATGGCCTAATTGTGGTCATAGCCTAATGCCAGGTTTATCAGTTTTTGGATTTTCAATTAACTACTCTGTTTATGCTAACGACTTTATTATCCTGATGGTACGTGCATGTGGAGCCTTTTTAGTAGTTTAAAGGAAGAAGAAATGACTACTGCCTTGGCAGGCCACCACCATAAATTGTCCAGCCCTGTGGAGCTTGCTGGTGGCACGGAAAAGTCAGGGTTTGGGGGCAGAATTCTGTCGGAGCTGGATGAGTGAGATACCCTATTGCCATTGTGACAGCAAGGTTTGGAAGAAATTTGTTTTATATGATATTAAGGCAATAAGGCCAGATTTTAGCTCACTAGCAACAAAGTAGCTGAAGTAGTCCCAAAGTAAACACATTCACTTTAATAAAAAAGACTGAAACGTTTACCTACAAATCCCTCTTCAGTTAAGCGCTTCCGAGGAGGACCTGGAAGTCTATTTATTTTTCCAGCAACAACGTATCAGACATTTTTGCTAGGGAAAAATCTTTGTCTACTTGACTACTTTAATCTTTTTTTTAATCGGGGATTGGAGAAAGACTTAACTCAGTTACACCCCTTGTTAGCTTTTGTAATTACTGCTCAAGAGAAGCTAAGTTGCTTGCTTGTAGCTCTTGGGCTGCTTGGGGTGGGGACGGTTGTTTTTAGAGTCCCCTTGAGATAATGATTCTTCTGGGTCAGTCAGAAGAAACAATCTGCAACAATGGCAGTCCCCAGAGTGACACTTCTCCAGGGGCCTAGATTCAGCTGTCAGTCACCTTCAGCCCAGAGCCATCAAATCCATTTACACAAAAGCTGGTTATCACAAACCTTTTGAAAAGCTAAGTAAAGAGGAGATTTACCCATCCCTGAATCTTCATTCTTTTTTCTTTGATTCCCTCATTTCTCCTATCTTTCCTTTTTTTTCCCCCTAACTACCTCTGAGAACTTCTGGGATTTTCCCCCTTCTTTTGTTCCACCCTAGAGCTTACACTATTGTTATCTTAAAGCTTAAGCTTAAGCTTGAATATAACTCTTCAGATATACAGAAATAAATACCATACTCTTGAATGAAAATTTTTAATTCTAATAAGTATTTTTGTCTCCAAAAGCATAGGATTTTCTGGGGGTTGACAAAGGATTGTTTAATGTTATAATGTTGAAAAAAGTTCTGTGAGTATTTTAAATATTTCTTTCAGCATGTTTGGCTGTGCATGTACGTCTGTTCATCCCTTCCTATTGTATACATACCTTTTTATTTTTGTAATTTTTTGCACTAAAGGGACTATAATATAAAAGCTTGAATCAGCTTGTAACTGAAATGATCCTCAACAACCTATACAAATAAAAAAAATTATTGTGTAAATATTACTGAATTTCAAATATAACAGTTCTTTCTGTGAATTCTATAACTTTGTAATTATAAGGAACGGATTTCCTTTCACCAAGAAAAGGAGAAATTATGGTCATGCTCTAGAAGTTCTGATTTTCTCTGTGTAATGGTATTATTATAAACATTTAATTTAACAAATTGAAAGACAGTTTTAATTAGTGAAAAGTATAAATAAAATGCTACATTAAAATGCAAGTTTATTTCGTTGATGTGTGTATGGTTGCCAGAATTAGACTAATAAACTATTGACTAGTATAAAAAAAAAAGGCTTGAAGGAGCATTTGTAATTAGTTTGTCAATTATAAGAAGTGTGAGGCTTCCCTAGTGGCTCAAAAGGTAAAGAATCCACCTGCAATGCAGGAGACTTGGGTTCAGTCTCTGGGTTGGGCAGATCCCATGGAGAAGGGAATGGCTACCCATTCTAGTATACTTGCCTGGAGAATTCTGTGGACAGAGGAGCCTTTTACATTATAGTCCCTTTAGTTCAAAAAATTGCAAAAATAAAAAGGTATGTAATACAATAGGAAGGGATGTACAAACATACATGCACAACCAAACAGATGCTGAAAGGAATACTTAAATACTACAGTCCATGGGGTTGCAAAGAGTTGGACACGACTAAGTGACTAACACTATATAAGAAATTTAGTGTAGTGGCTATGGAAAGAAGCATCAGATAGCCTGGGCTTGGTAGAGGTGTTAGGTCTGGAAAGAAGAGCAGGCCAAGGAAAAGCACACTTAGAACCAAAAGACACTTTATAAACAACAAGATATTTCACATACAATGCAAACAATGTCACTAAGACCAGTACTAACATTACCAGTTGCACATGAAATAACCCAAGTTAATTCAGACACTCATCTGGCCCTAATCTCCTAGTCACTACCAAAAGGGCATGAACTATTTCAGTGAAAAATAATTGTATGTTTCATTTATTCATTCAACATTATTTCCTGAGCATTACTACTACTTGCTAGGATATAATAGTAAAAGGATCTTAAGTAACTTACCATGTGGTAGAAGGAACTAACAGTAACATGTTTTGATCAAAATAGATTATCTTCAAGTAGACATTGAAGTCTTATTTGAAAAGTTAATTTTTTTCATTAAGACTGTATAACAATGTTCACTATGTCCCAAGAACACTGTTAGGGTTTAAGGACAAAAAATGAGTAAAGTAGGGACTGAGTCCCAAGATAGCTTCCTACTTGCCTAACTTAGCATAGGCCACTGTTATCTCTTCAGAAACCTGGGCCTGCATGCTTTGGATCTTGCTGAACACTTAGACTTCTTTGTATGTGCCCATTTTGCTCACATGACATTCTCAACACATGAGTTTTGGGGGTTTTGTTATTTGCTCTCAGTTGTTGAAACATGTCAGCTCTTTTTCTCCTCAGGGCCTTTGGGATGCTCGTGGTTCAAGTTTGTAAAATTTTATTATGTGGTTCACTGCTGAACTTACTGTGAGGACAGTAGAAGCAAGTTGTTAGCTTTTATGGTTGAATGTTACCTCTGATAGGAAATTTTGATCTCTTAATCCACTAGACTCTGATAACTGTACTAAATATATAAAATAAACTCTTCATACTGTCACTCATTTGTTTGATAGATTTACTAATTTTTTTTCTATGCCACTATCGTTACCACAATTGTGTATTTCAATGTAGTTATACAATTGTGAAAAATTGTTTTATCTAAATATAAATGAAATCCCAATATAACAGTTCTTTCTGTGAGTTCTGTAACTTTGTAATTATAAGGAACTGACTTCCTTTCAGTGAAAAAAGGAGAATGGTCATGCTCTATAAATTCAGATCATTTCTGTGTACTCTCTAGATTATGTAGTATTCATTTCCTGAGACTGTTTTGACAAATTGCCACAAACCAGGTGGCTTAAAACAACAGAAATTTATCCTCTCAGTGTTCAGAAGTCTGAAATCAAGGTCAGCCATGCTTCTCTATAGGCTTTGGGAGAGAATCCATTCCATACTTCCCACCTAACTTTTTGTGGTTACTTTCATTGGAGAAGGAAATGGCAACCCACTCCAGTGTTCTTGCCTGGAGAATCTCAGGGACAGGGGAGCCTGGTGGGCTGCCATCTATGGGGTCGCACAGAGTCAGACACGACTGAAGTGACTTAGCAGCAGCAGCAACCCTTGGCATTCCTTGATTGGTAGCCATACCTCTCTAACCTTTGCTTATTTATTTTTGCCTTCTCCTCTTCTGCCCTGTTTCTTCTCCTCTAAGTTTCTTTTAAGGACATATTATGGATTTAGGACCAACCTAGGTAATCCCAAAGAAAGGCAATCCTAAAGAAAGGCAATGCCAAAGAATGCTCAAACTACTGTACAATTGTACTCATCTCGCATGCAAGCAAATTAATGCTCAAACTTCTCCAATCTAGTCTTCAACAGTACATGAACCGAGAACTTCCAGATGTTCAAGCTGGATCTAGAAGAGACAGAGGAACCAGAAATCAAATTGCCAATATCCACTGGATCATAGAAAAAGCAAGAGAATTCCAGAAAAAACGTCTACTTCTGCTTCATTGACTATGCAAAATTGACTGTGTGGATCACAACAAACTGTGAAAAATTCTAAAAGAGACGGGAATACCAGACCACATGACCTGCCTCCTGAGAAAGTTGTATGCAGGTCAAGAAGCAACAGTCAGAACCAGACATGGAACAACAGACTGATTCCAAATTGGGAAAGGAGTACATCAAGGCTGTATAGTGTCACCTTGCATATTTAACTCATCTGAAGTTAAATATGTGAAATGCTGGACTCAATGAAGCATAAGCTGGAATCAACATTGCAGGGAGAAATATCAATAATCTCAAATAATGCATATGATACCACTTTAATGGTAGAAAGCAAAGAGGAACTAAAGGGCTTCTTGAGGAGGTGAAAGAGGAGAGTGAAAAAGCTTGTTTAAACTCAACATTCAGAAAACTAAGATCATGGCAAACAGTCCCAGCACTTCATGGTAAATAGATGGGGAAACAGTGGAAACAGTGACAGACTTTATTTTCTTGGGCTCCAAAATCACTGCAGATGGTGATTGTAGCCATGAAATTAAAAGATGTTTGCTTCTTGGAAGAAGAGCTGTGACCAACCTAGACAGCATATTAAAAAGCAGAGACATTGCCAACAAAGGTCCATCTATTCATAGCTATGGTTTTTCCAGTAGTCATGTACAGATGTGAGAGTTGAACTATAAAGAAAGCTGAGCACCAAAGAATTGATGCTTTTGAAATGTGGTGTTGGAGAAGACTCTTGAGAGTCTTGGACTGCAAGGAGATCCAACCAGTCAACCTAAAGGAAATCAGTCCTGAATATTCATTGGAAGGACTGATGCTGAAGTTGAAACTCCAGTACTTTGGCGATCTCATGTGAAGAGTTGACTCATTTGAAAAGACCCTGATGCTGGGAAAGACTGAAGACAGGAGAAAGGGACGACAGAGGATGCGATTGTTGGATGGCATCACCAACTTGATGCACATGAGTTTGAGCAAGCTCTGAAAGTTGGTGATGGACAGGGAAGACTGGCATACTGCAGTCCATGGGGTCTCAAAGAGTCAGACGCGACTGAGAGACTGAACTGACTAGCTAATCTAGATGTTGTCTTCGAGAACCTTAATTTAATTACATTTGTAAAATATCTTTTTTCCAAGTATAATAGCATTTACAGTTTCTAGGAATTCAATGTGGACATGTCTTTTGGGGTATCTTCATTTAATCCAATATATATGGGAACTTATTCATTTGCTATTTTATATTTTTCATATGTTTTCCTTTCAAAAACAAATTATTCATGGTGCTTAATACAACTTGAATGATTAATATGTATATATACTCAACATTTAGCTTTAAAATAGTATTTAATCTATCAGATTTATGATTAAGACTTTTTATAAAATTTTGATGACCTGGTTCTAGGATTGTAAGAATTTTACTGAGGAAAATATTTGGTTCACACTGTGTGTAGGAAATTATATACCCTTTTTCATTATCATAGGCTCATTTTCATAATCTTAGAGGAAGAGGCTGAGGTAATGACTATCAAAATCAGCCATATGTTACAATCATTTATTTGAAGTATTGAAAAATAATGGTTTGATAGGAGAAAAGATACTTTAGAGAGACATATACATTACAGTTAACAATAATTGGGGAAATTAGCAAATTGAGCATCCAGTATGGTTATTTTTTGAATTTCTTATACTTACAGATAGCCTTACTTATAAAAGATTAGAAAGACAAATAAATATGTTTTTTCTTGTGCACATATATATAATCATTATGAGTCATATAGAAATAGACTCTTGTGTTTTTTAACTGAAATATTCACAGATTACAGCTGAGTTGATTGTTTCTAAAATTACATTTTTTCTTTATTCTTTTTTAAAAAACTATATTTAATGAATATTATCTTCTTTTGGAAGTGTACTTGGAAGTTAGGAACTAGAGTGAAGAAAGAATATTAGGTAAGGAAACTATGGTTTAGAGAATGACATTTTGAGAAAAGGAAAATAGCATTAGAAACAAAAGTGTAATGGACTTCAAAACAGCTATATTATACATGAAAAATGTATAAAAATGTGTAAAAATACTGGAAAATAGTACTTAAATGGAAAAAATTCAAAATCTAATGCACTGTTTTGTTTGATTAGGAAATAAAAGATAATTTGTATTTTTAACTAAACTCTATAGGAAATTATGATCATCTCAACATGAAACATTGTATCAAAGCCATTGTCCATAGTTTACACAAACCTTTTCATGGATTGGCTGGGAGCTATTTGACCTAGCCGGAGAGTTTTTATGTCTCGGATTTTCATTTTTAAAATGGAAGACTATCTGTCATCCATGATTTTTGTGTTTATAATGAAAAAAAAAATGTTAATTTTTCCATCTGGTAGCAAACCAGGCACTTAGGGAGGCATATTAACTCTATCACAGCAGTAGCAATTCACCAAATCAGACTTAAGTTGTCTCAACTAGTTTTTCTTTCCCTGATCTCCAACCCTCCAATATTTGAGTTATTAATATACTGGCAAGGAATGATCAAATCACAGCTGAACTGTGTAAGGGAATTCTGGGAAATGGATTGAGTTGAGAAAGATTTTCCATTTAACAAGGATTCCTCATTCCAGATTGCTTTTAAAAGGAGAAACAGATGATAAAGAATGTTAGAAACTGATGAGAGCAAAAAAGGAAAATAGAAGATTATGTATAATGATGTGTATGTAGAGTGTGTGTCTGTCTGTCTGTGTTAACTTGAGAATCTTTGACACAGGAGTGAGTGAAAACACAGTGATATGTTGGAATCTATTTTGCAGTCTCCGCTATATTGTTTCAGTCTATTCCTTATAACCATTTCCAGCTCTCTCTTTTTCTCACACAGCACCAGGATTTACTCAATGTCATTTCCAAAAGTAACACCTCAAAAAACACTTTCAGAAACAGTTTCTCAATTCCAGGATACTGATACTTTTAGCAGCCAGAAAAGAATTTTTGATAATCATTTCAAAGACCATGAAAATAGCATGAACCCTTTTCCCCCCAAAACAAATTGTATACATTGTACACACATTAACACAGATGAAAAAAAAATGGTAAAAATCAAGCATAAAGGCTAGAAATATTCAATGCTTCACCATTTATGTTTGCATGTATCTGAATTTTATCTGAAAAACTTGATTTTTCTTTCAGTTATTTTTGGAATAGTTAAGATATATTGAGATTCTTTTGTAGATGGCAAGGTTTTATTTGGAAAGCTAGAATAAATGTTTTCTTTAACAAAAATTCACTTTATTTACTTGGCCAGTGAAGTCTACTCCTTCCAAGGTTTGCTTTTACTTTTTAAAATATTTGTTCCTATATTCTTAAAAAATCTAGAAAGGAAAATAAACTTGTTGAGGAATATAGTTTACTTTTTTTTTTTTTAGTGAAAGGGTGGTACTATTTCCATTTTAAAAAAATAAAATATATTGCAAATGAGGGAATCTGTTTTCTATTGCATGTGTCAATGTACATAAATACATATTTATGTAGCTATATGTGTTATTATCTTTATTCCCTTATTTTCAAAGAGAGATATGTATCATGTATATTTTAATGATCCAGACCATTATTATAGCCCATAAGTATGGAAAAATCATGGAAAATCTTTCGCATTAGATTGAAAGTAAAACTCAGGTCTGAGATCTTAACCATTTAAAACTTTGAAATCTCATAAATTAAGCATCATTGAGCCTGGTCCCATCCTTCATAACAGCTCTCCAGAGAAAAGCCTAAAAGCCGGGGCACTCTAAGATGAGCTGTAGATGATTCAGTAGGTGGCACAATTTTCACTGAGTCAGTACTGAACTGATGCCCCAGCATGGTATGAGGGGGCACTGCACTGCTGGAGGTGTCGTCTAATGGATGAGGGTAAAACCAAGGTCTTGACCACCAGCAGTTATTAAAAATCCCATGGCACTTTTCAAAAGAGTAAAGATGATGTTAAACCCTGTGTCCTGGCTAATTTCCAAATTGGGCAATTATATTCTGCCTACTTAAAATTTCTCTGTAATTTTAGTTGGATAATATATTCCCCATCTTCTGCCCTATGCTTTTGCTATTTCCAGTTTAGAGGTGGATGCATTTCTGTGGTGAGGGAAGTGATGCTTCTTTGAAATATGTCTTACAAGGTCTGAGATCAGAGAATGAAGGTACAACATCCATCTATCAGAACAGGTGCCATATTAGTTTGTTTCTCTTGTGATTAGGCTGAGTATAAGAAAATTGCCAAATAAGTGTCTTTAAAAATAGCCTCGTCAGGTAGTCAGAGGTGCTATGCTTGCAAAGGTTTCCAAGATAGATATTTTAATTCTATTAAGTTGTGACTAAGAAATGAGGCTTCTCTTGAAGTGAATATATTATGTAAATACTAACAATTTAAGCATAAAATTATAGACATTTAATAGGAATAATTAAATTTTCCAACATTTGCCTAGCAAGGCCTATCATAGTCACTCTAAAACATTAGTTACCATATCATTTTTCACATATATTAGAATTCTCTCCAGACCAATATTTGTTAAGTGAGAAGGTCACAGTTGGGGAACAAATGGAACGCATATCTTTAAAAATAAAAATAATAAGGTAATTGTTGGTTAGCATGCCTTGGATTTGGATAAAACATACAAAAAACATTCCTAAGGAAAAAACCAATAGTGGGCTGTGTAAGGCCAGACCCACACTTCCAAACTGTGTTTCCAGTTTCACACAATACTCCTGTAAAAAAATGTATAGTAGGAATTTAGTCTCATAGATGACAACATTTACATTTATCCTATTTAGATCCTTGCCTATAAAATGATAAAAACTATCAACAACTCATTTTTCTTAAGTACAAAATATTTTTCTGCAAAAAACAAAGATCAATCTAATTTCTTAGAGAAACTTCAGAAGTACTTTCCTATGTTAACTTTTTGGAACAAAATCTTTCCAAGTAGTCTTAAAATGCTGTGTTTCTTTTTTTTCTTTCTTTTTCTTCCTTTTTTTTTTTTTTTAGGTTTCTATTTCTAACAATTTTAAATTATTACAAAGACTTTTCCAACTAACTTCAAGTTATTCTACTTTACAGATATATTATAAACTTATTTTGTGCTCATTAATATTAAAGTTAATACCAGAGAATGCTTCAAAGCAAAAGAAAATTTTGGCAGCATGAAGAGACAGTACTAAATACCATAGTAAATAAACATAGTAATGCTGTGGCTGCCTAATAAAGAAATCACTTGAATAGGAAACATCATCTATGGAATTTGAACTTGCCTTCAGCAGAAAATATTATGTTTTTAGCCTAGCTTTGACAAGTACAACAGTTTTGAGGAACAGTAAGAGTTCACTTTGTAATAGGAAAAGTAGTCACTCTGATCACTTTGTCTTTTTAGTATGCAGCCCAGAGGATTCAGAAAAAGATTACATTTACCATAATTAACATATATGTAAATGGAGATCATGGCTATGAATGATAAATTTTCATAGCAATTTAAATCTTGTACAAATTAATCAACCATACAGACACTTGATTAATGAAAGGCAGTGTCACTTTAAAATGCAACATGTTAATATATATTACTGTTATCACAGATCAAAGAATCTTTAAATGTAAACCAATTAGAACAAAGTTCAATCCACATTTTTTTAACAAATTTAATTCCCTTGTAATTATGATCATAACTGAAAAATTATGTCATTCCACTTTATATTTATTTACTAATTTTAGTTTAAAGTTGTAGAAATGAATTTTGGGTGCTTCATCATAGTGACTGAATTCCTAAAATATAGGATTACAGAACAGAACAGTGAATGCAAAAAACAATTACAAATTGGATGAAAAATATTTATTCCCATGTCAGGCCAAATTTAGAAGTTTTCTTCTAATTTCCCATTTTTGCTCTCACTAAGGGAATTATATTAAAGAGATTACTAAATGACTGATATTCTCACTTATGTTTGAGATGAGATTTTACTGACAGCTATTTTTCTTGGTCTTTGAGGGATTAAAAGGGAAAACTCTTGCAGACTTGAATTTATTGAGGACAGTTTCTATTTTCATGGTGAAAATGAATTCCTAATTTCCAGAAAAAAATCTTTTTTAAAAAATATAAAATTTACAGTTAATAGATAAACACATCTTCAAAATTTAAGGTCTGAAATGAAATAGAAAGTTCCTGTATAATTATGTTTTCTGCAAGCAGAAGTTAGGCATAAAAAGAAACAGGCTGCTTGGCAAAGTCAATATAGTTCTATTTTACAAGGGAAACCCTACAGTTGGTCTTTAACTTTTATCAGTAAATTGGAAGCCAAAGTTGTTGCCAAATTTACTGCTTTAATCAGTACATCACAAAATGTACTGTTGATAAAGAATTGATACAATAAATCAAGAAAGAATCCTGTACTAGATGGAAGGATGAAAGCAAGGTGACATTGAGTTCTGTGCTAAACTCCTAATAGCAAACTATGTTCAATATGCCTAATAATTATTGGGCATTTTCTATGTGCCATATGCTGTATTAAGAACTTGGCACTTTAAAATACACATTTGTGATTTCATTATTAAATCATTTAATTCTGATAACACCCCTATAGAAAAGAATTATTACTTCTCTGAAATAAGTAAAATTGGAATTTTGATCTTAGTTCTCAAGGCAAAGTTTGTGTTCTTTAAATGCTATGCCATACTGCCTCTCCCTGACTGTGTGACATTGTTTATCATTATCTTTATATCTAGCCTCTTAAACAGTCTCATTAGAGCTATAATGCTGCTGCTGTTGGTATAGGAGCTCACTGTGAGAACCACTGCTGATGCACAACAAATTCTATAAAAAGTTTAAATAGGACTACAATATCATGAATAAAGTTTAACCCAGTCTGTTGGAACTGTAATAAAACCTGCCTTTCATACATTTCATTCCTTTCCAGGAATATGAGGAAAATAGATGAATAGATAGATAAAATATTAGAAAACCCATTTAGTGATTAAATGAGCATTTACTTCGTAGCCAGGATCTGCACTAAATGCTAGGAATACAACAGTAAGCCAGGCTCCTATGCCCAGGAGTATACAGTATAGTGAGAAAGGCACAAAAGTAAAATGCCAATTATAAGACTTAGTGATAAAAGACGCTTACTCCTTGAAAGGAAAGTTATGACCAACCTAGATAGCATGTTCAAAAGCAGAGACATTACTTTGCCAACAAAGGTCCGTCTAGCCAAGGCTATGGTTTTTCCAGTGGTCATGTATGGATGTGAGAGTTAGCCTGTGAAGAAGGCTGAGTGCCAAAGAATTGATGCTTTTGAACTGTGGTGCTGGAGAAGACTCTTGAGAGTCCCTTAGACTGCAAGGAGATCCAACCAGTCCATTCTGAAGGAGATCAGCCCTGGGATTTCTCTGGAAGGAATGATGCTAAAGCTGAAACTCCAGTACTTTGGCCACCTCATGCGAAGAGTTGACTCATTGGAAAAGACTCTGATGGCAGGAGGAGAAGGGGACGACAGAGGATGAGATGGCTGGATGGCATCACTGACTCAATGGACTTGAGTCTGAGTGAACTCTGGGAGTTGGTGATGGACAGGGAGGCCTGGAGTGCTGCAATTCATGGGGTCGCAAAGAGTCGGACACGACTGAGCGACTGAACTGAACTGAAGGGTTAATTCATGTCACTGTGGGAGTGCCTAAGACAGCCCTCAGTGATGGAAAAAATAGTTAAACTCTAAACATAAGCAGTTTTGTACAGCATAGTAAAGTGGGAATTCTAGGGAAGTCAATGCTTCAGTGTCAGTCATTAAAGGTGTGACTTTAAGAAAAAACCTTCAGGCACGGCAAAGATTGCAAGGATCATAGGCACCTCCCAGTTGTAGACTATATAGGCTTTAATGAATATTATAGAAAGAAATGATGATCATTATGTTAAAGTCACAGAAAACCCTTAAATAAAAGCAGTTTAAACAATTTTTCTCTCACATTCATTTAAGATTAGAGCAGCATGTCAAGGATGTACACTGTCACCCTACTTATTTAATTTATATGCAGAGTACATCACGCAAAACGCCCAGCTGGATGAAGCACAAGCTGGAATCAAGATTGCTGGGAGAAATATCAGTAACCTCAGATACCCAAATGACACCACCCTTATGGCAGAGAGCAAAGAACACCTAAAGAGACTCTTGATGAATGTTAAAGAGGAGAGTGAAAAAGTTGGCTTAAAACAACATTCAGGAAACTAAGATCATGGCATCTGGTCCCATCACTTCATGGCAAATAGATGGGGAAACAGTGGAAACAGTGACGGACTTTATTTTGGGGGGCTCCAAAATCACTGCAGATGGTGACTGAGGCCAGTAAATTAAAGAACACTTGCTCTTTGGAAGAAAAGCTATGACCAACCTAGACAGTATATTAAAAAGCAGAGACATTACTTTGCCAACAAAGGTCCATCTAGTTAAAGCTATGGATTTTACAGTAGTCAGGTATGGATGTGAGAGTTGGACTATAAAGAAAGCTGAGCACCGAAGAATTGATGCTTTTGAACTGTGATGTTGGAGAAGACTCTTGAGAGTCTCTTGGACTGCAAGGAGATCCAGCCGGTCCATCCTAAAGGAAATCAGTCCTGAGTATTCATTGGAAGGACTGACGCTGAAGCTGAAACTCCAATACTTTGATGTGAAGAACTGACTCACTTGAAAAGACCCTAATGCTGGGAAAGATTGAAGGCAGGAGGAGAAGGGATTGACAGAGGATGAGATGGTTGGATGGCATCACTGATTCATTGGACATGAGTTTGAGTAAGCTGTGGCAGTTGGTGATGGACAGGGAAGCCTGGTGTGCTGTAGTCCATGGGGTCTCAAAGAGTTGGACACAACTAAGCCACTGAACTGACTGACTGAAAGGAGTCCAGTGCTGCTTTAGCAGTTCCATAAAATCATAAAAGAAGCAAGCTCCTTCCTTCCAGCACAAATACTTCACCACTCCTAGGATGTGGTCATTAATCTCATAGTCTAAGATCGCTGTTAAAATCTAGCTTTCATATCTATCTTCCAGGCAAGAAAAAAAAAAAGGAAGAAAGGAAAAAAGACTCAACCCGCTTTTGTCTTTAAGGAGACTCTCCTGATGTACCCCTGAACACTTTCACATATATACATATTACTTGTTTGTTGTTGTTATTTTTAGTCACTAAATTGTGTCAGATGCTTTGCAACTGTGTGGACTGCAGCCGGCAAGTCCATGGGATTTCCCAGGAGCCCCATGTCCAGGCTTGTGGCTCAGCTGGTAAAGAATCTGCCTGCAATGGGGGACACCTGGGTTTGATCCCTGGGTTGGGAAGATCTCCTGGAGAAGGGAATGGCTACCCACTCCTGTAGTCTGGCCTGGAGTGCCGGGAGCCGGCATATTGCATATTGAGTGCATATTGCATACTGCATATTGAGTGCAGCACTTTCCACAGCATCATCTTTCAGGATCTGGAATAGCTCAACTGGAATTCTATCACTGCCAGGAGCCAGCGTGAGGAACTCCGCCCATGACAAAGGTCATGAGGAAGGAGGCTCGGCACACGCAAAGGCGGAATCGAGCCTCAGGAGTCCCCCATCTACCCCCAAAACCAGAGTCTGCCTACTCTCTGCTTTGTGCTTTCACCTACACCTCTGACTTTACGGGGGGCTGTCCCCCACTACCTCTCTGAAAAAAGAGTTAGCTTACAGCTCCAGTTAATAATTCCTGGATGTGACAGTGTTTCAACCTACAAACTCCTTTGGAAATCCTCTAGCCTGCCTGAATAGGTTTTTCTGGCCATATGTGATTGTTCAGAGCCTCCCAACTGTGAGAGGCAGGAGATGTTCTAAACTGTCTAAACACAGATTCTTTTGAGTAGTTAAAAGATTAATTAGAAATTGTGTTGGTGAAGGGATTTTCACTTGTTGGGCCAATGTTTGCTGCTAAGTTTCCATATCCCTTACCTGCTGTGTCCCTGGCAGTGTATTGATTAATATAATTGGTGTAAGTAGTAGCTTTAATGTTTGTAACCTGGGACCCTTGAGTTAATTCTTTTTCTTGTTATAGCCCACCACACCTTTGCTCTGTAGGAATGCAACTTTATCTAATGCTTTTTGGAGGCTGGCACCTGACTTTAGAATAATCACCTTTAGAGAAAAATAAGTTTCTTAAAATGTTAACAGGCCTCTGGGCCAGAAGATGATGCAAATCACCTAAATTTTTGCATATGATAAGTTTGCAGGAAGAAAGCCTGGCTTACTGCATGACTCTACCTCTTCCCCCATTATCCTCTATGCATAACTTAAGGTATAAAAACTACTTTGGAAAATAAAGTGTGGGCCTTGTTCACTGAAACTTGGTCTCACCATGTCGTTCTTTCTCTGATCTTCTGGCTGAATTATTCAGCCTCTTTTCTCCACTGAATTTCCTCACTGAGCTATCCTTATTCTATTACTCTTTATATCCTTATATGGAGAAGGAAATGGCAACCCACTCCAGTGTTCTTGCCTGGAGAATCCCATGGACAGAGGAGCTTGGTGGTCTACACAGTCCATAGTGTTGTAAAGAGTCAGATACGACTTAGCAACTAAACCACCACCACCCAGAAATAGTATTGCTGGGTCGTATAATAGTTCCATTTTTAAATTTTGGGCAACATTCCATTATGTTTTCCAGTATGGTTGCAGGGTTTCCTTTCTTCACATTGTTACCAGCATCTATCTTTTGATTTTTGATGATAGCCATCCTCATAGATGTGAGATATCTCATTACGGTTTTGGTTTACCTTGTCCTGATGACAGTGATGATAAGCATTTTTTAATGTACCTCTTGGGAGTTTGTATATCTTTATGGAGAAATATATACTCACTTTTTTTACCTGTTTTTAATCATTTCCTCGCCGACGCCGTCCCCGCTTCGAATTCCCTGGATCCACCGGGGCTGGACCCCGGCACTGGAGGATTCTATGGACTGTATAGTCCATGGGGTCACAAAGAGTCGGACATGACTGAGTGACTTTCACTTTCACATGTCCAGGCTCCTTTGTCCATGGGACTTCCCAGGCAAGAATACTAAAGTAGTTTGCCATTTCCTCCTCCAGGGTATCTTCCCAACCCAGGGATCTAACCTATATCTCCGGCATTGGCAGGCAGATTCTTTACCACTAAGCCACCAGGGAAGCCCATATATCTCTACCAGAACTAAATCAAAGGACTATACATGTAGCAGCAAATGAAGCTAATAAATGTAGTCACTTAGATGACTGACCAACGTACTCACCTAAAACATGGTATCCGTCACAGTCATGATTTTACTTTCTTAGCTCATAGAGGTGGCAATCACTATACATAGAGAAAAAGAATGTTTGCTTTTTTTCTGCCTTAACCTTCCCAAGATACTCATTCCTTTTGAGCAGATTGAAATCTTTGCCACCTTATCTGTTTTGAAGGTAGGGCATAGAATCTCACTGCTTTCTGATTCTGAGATATAATCAGTAAACATAAGATATCTTTTAATTATAAATTGAGTCTTGGGTATGTGTGAAAAATAATATTTACATAGAATTCTTAAGATTAAAAAAAACTAAATGCTCCCTTTTCATGACTCCTAAATCAAATTATTAAAATTGTAATGGTAGTATAAATATGAAAGATGATAATTAAGTCATTTAGTCATTCATTTATCTGTTTTTTCATTCTACAAATACATACCGAAAGTACCAGACTGTGTTCTAAGTGCTGAGAACATAAAAATTAGCAATACAGTTGAGGTATGTTATGGTGAATACATTCTAATAAGAGAAAAAAGATAATAAACAAGTAAATATATATATATAAACATTATAATTTCATATATTTTAAGTGATCTTATGAGCTGAATTCTATCCCCCCAAAATTCACGTGTTGAATCGCTAACTGCAGTACCTCAGAATGTGATTGTATTTGGAGACTGAGCCTTTAAAGAGGTAGTTACATTAAAATGAGGCCCTTAGAGTGGACCCTAATCCAGTCTGATTGGTATCCTCATAAGAAGAGGCGACGAGGACGTGCAGAGCAACAGCATGCTCCTGCGTGTGCGTGAAGGGTGACTATGTGAGGAGGCAGCGAGAGGGTGGCCATCTGCAAGTCAAAGACAGAGGCCCTGGAGAAAACCAACCATGCTTGGACTTGCGGCCTCCAGAACTGTAAGAAAATAAATTTCTGTTACTTAAGCCACCTGATCTGTTGTGTTTATTATGGCAACCCCAGCAAACTAATACATGTGCTAAAATGAAAATAAAATAGTAACTGGGAGAATATTTACATTGGTGGTCAAAGAAAGAAACTTTTTTTGAGTTATAGTTGATTCACAGTATTATGTCAAGTTCAGCCGTATAGTATGATTCATATATAGAGATAGGTATTCATACATTCTTTTCCAGATTCTCTTCCATTATAAGTGTTTATAAGATATGGAATATAGTTTCTTGTGCTGCACAGTAAGTCCTTGTTCATCTGTGTCACATGCAGGAGTGTATATCTGTTAATCCCTCCTAATTTATACCTCTTCCACCTTTCCCCTTTGGTAACCATAAGTTTATTTCCTATGTCTGTTTCTATTTCATAAATTCATATTATTTTTTTATTTTCTTTTATTAGTTTCTAGATTTCACATATTACAGATATCAAATAATATTTGTCTTTGACTTGCTTCACTTAGTATGATCGTCTCTAGGTTCATCCACTCTACTAAAATGTCATTATTTTATTATCTTTTTATGACTAATATTCCATTTTGTGTGTGTGTATGTGTACCTTCTTTATCCATTCATCAGTTGACAGGCATTTAGGTTGCTTCTGTGTCTTGGCTACTGTCAATAAGGCTGCTATGGACATTGGGGTACATGTATCTTTTCAAATTAGAGATTTCATCTTTTCAGTATATATACCCAAGAGTAGGATTGTTGGATCATATGGTAACTCTATTTTTAGTTTTTTAAGGAACCTTCATACTCTTCCATACTATGACACCAGTTTACATTTCTGCCAACAGTGTAGGAAGTTCCTTTTTTCTCCACACCCTCTCTTGCATTTACTATTTGAGACTGTTTGATGATGACTATTCTGACCAGTGTGAGGTAATACCTCATTGTAGTTTTGATTTGCATTTCTCTGATAACTGGCGATTTTGAGCATCTTTACATGTGTGTGTTGGCCATTTGTATGCCCTCTTTGGAGAAATGTCTCTTTAGGTCTTCTGCCCATTTTTTGATTGTTGTTTGTTTCTTTGATATTGGGTTGTATGACCTGTGTGTATATTTTAGAAATTAAGCACTGATCAGTTGCATCATTTCCGAGTATTTTCTCTTATTCTTTATGTTGTCTTTTTGAGGTTTTTTTTTGTTTGTTTTTAATAATTTGCTTTGCTATGCAAAAGCTTATAAGTTTGATTAGGTCCCACTTGTCTATTTTTTATATATATCAACTTTTAAACTGAGACTGAAATGATGCAAAAGAATCAATCATATAAATATGTGAGGATGTATTAATGTGTTCCTAGAAGAAGAAACATCTAATGCAATGATCCATTTCGTCATAAACAAAATAAGCAAAAAGCCAAATAGGCACATATTAATTTTCATCATCAAAAAATTGTTTGCTCAGTGACTCAGTTCATGGTGCTATGGAAGCCTTGTGGAGCACAAATAGAAAGTGATATAGTAGGCCATTAATAATGTTATAGTTACTATTTCATTGCACATACTTGTCATTGACTATATAGTGTCTAAATAACTTTACAGTTTCAGTTACAAAGTTAAATTTATTCGCTATTAGCCAAATATTCACTTTACAACCACTAATACACTAACCTTATACAAATAGATTTTGACTATAGAATTGAACTCTTTCAGATATGATAAAAAAAAAATAGAGCTTGGTTCTAATTCAGACTTATCTTCTTAAATGAGCCTTTTACAAAATAGTCATTTGATACCTAAGAATACAAGATATTGAATAGTTTCATGTCTTCTCCAGAATGCAGTAAAAATTATTATCATTGTTTTTGTATTCTTTTTTGCCAAATAATCAACTTGAATTTCACATCATAACTTTTTAAAAGACTGTCATATTATGTAAGAGCATCTTTCTCAGTTCTTCCTACCATTTTGTTACTAATGCTTCCAACTCAAATTCTAGAAATCTTTACAGATAAAAAATAATAAGACAATGCTTTACACATTATCGGAATTGACAAGCTTCTTATTGTACGGTGACAGACTTAAGCAAAAGAAAGCAAGCTGTAATTTAGTCAGTATTAATGTAAACAAGCATCTTATTTAGAAAGGAATAAAAAGAGCTACAGGGAATGCATTTATTAACATGAGAAAAAAGTTGCAAAAGCCAAATTCAGCGTACCTGAATATTCCTGATTAGTAACAAAGCTCCTAAATGGGAGGGAGAAAAGGCTTATACTAGATAACTTGGCCACAGCACTTTAATGATTAACAGCAATTTTGTAAATGTGACACATAGGCTAGAAAATTCTATATGTTTTATGTATTTTTTAACATTTTCACTGTTATATGTTTTTATATATTTTTCCTGTTACATCAAAGGGAAGATTTCTAACTTATACCTCATAGTGCTTTATAAAAAAAATTAAAATAACAACTCTAAGCAGCATTAGCTCAATTTAAATCCCGTTTAGTGGTCCCAGTATAGTTTTTATATCATGCAAAAAAAGCCATCATAATTTGCATCCCATCAACTATTCCCTTAACTCTAGAGAGCTATCATGCCACTCCTAGAGTAGGTCTCTAGGGTTGAAACCTGTTCTATCACTCCTACGCTAGATCTATTTGGTAGTAAAATCAGGGTTACTAGCCTGGTGCCCCTTACCTGGGAAAAAAACTCTGTATTAACCCTGTCTTCCCTCTTCTCAGAGAACTGATAATAAATTTTGTCCGTTTACTCTCTGCCTTTTTTAATTTCTGGCATTCCAGAAGTTGTTAGGCTTGTCTCTCCAGCTCTTTCCTGGAAATAAGAGAGTTGGCACGCTGTTTTAATATTCTAATTTTTTTTGGAATTTATCTGCTTTGAGCAGTTTCTCCTTTTCAGTCAATATTTTTAAAATTACCAGCAGCTATCTCTCAACACATTCCTACAAATACCATCTCTCTCCATCTGTTTTATTTCTAAGTCTTTTCTTTTCTTCTTTACCAGTCCAACTATTTCACCTGTAAGTGGACTCTTGAACTCTTAATAATCTTGCTTTCTCTCTCTCTTTTTAGAGTTACCTTCTAAGGTATTTCCATGTCTTTAACTTAACATTATAGTAGCTTTGCTGACTTAACCAAAATTATGTTGGAAATCATAAGTTTTGCAAAATATCAACAATACCAGTGAATCAGAGAAGTTTTATGGGATCAAGTCTGAGTTATTTAATGATATTGGGCATCTGATAACCTTAGCAATAAAACATTATTTTTAGTTCTTTCTGCTCAGTATTAACTCACAAGCATAATATTAACTTTTAAAGTTTTGACATTTAAAGTATTGAAATGAAAACATAGAAACATTACTTATTTAAAAAGTCTCTGCAAGATTCTAATCATCTAGCTGGAGTGAATTATAGTATTGAATCCCCATTTGTTCCCTGATGTCTTGTGGGATTCAGAAAACATGACTGCTATCCTTCACTGAGGGAGCCCAATAGTATCCATCATCTGACTCTGCCACTTAAGACCCATCAGACCAATTATAATATAAAATAATTATATTTTATTTCTCTATTACTAACTCTGCCATTGTTGTACCTGTTCTTAATGAAGAGATTTCCCAACCAAAATATTGACATGTGCTTTCAATTACACTGACAACAACTCCTCTGACTACTTTAGGAGAGGATTTTTTTTTAATGTATTTTCAATGTATCCTTACAAGTGAAACCCAGTCTTCAGAAATTGTAATATCAGAGCTTAAAATATATGAATTAATTTTCCAGAAATCCACCTTTATCTACATATAGAATAATAATAAGGTCATTTGTGGCCCAGATTTACTTCTCCAACATGGTTATATTTAAAAACTCAATGGGAAGGCATCTAAAACCTTGTACAGCAATCTTTGTTTTCAACCAAGAAAACCTAAAAGTCTGTGTTAGAACTATTAAGATGAATATAACTGAAGACACTGGACTGAGATTCTTGCCAATTTACAACAAACAGTTTAACACTATAGATGCACGTATAGGCACTAATTGTTCTATAAATAGCAATCCATCCTTGTTAAGAGAGATGTTTTCTAATAAATGTTAGATTTAATAAGAAATTTATTCTTTCATTTGACATTTGTCCCCTTAAGGATCTAGCGGAAAGCTAGCTTAATATTAATGCAAAAACTTAAGCTTTGACTATTCAATAAGGCTGATAAATGATTCTCTTAAATTATCTCCCTTTAAAACTTCCATAAAACTCAAATAAACTTAGATTATTTGCTTGTATTAATATTTAATATTTGGATCCACTTTATACATTTATGTTTGTTTTTGAGAAATACTGTAACTTATTAAGAATTCTAACATAAGAGGGATGATCTGCAATTAAATCATATTTCTTAAGAATTGATTGTTACCATTTCTGACAACTTTTTCCAAAACTGGCATGTCTATATGCTTATAGCATTAGCATAAGTCTCAGTTTCCATGAAGAACTGTATTGTCAATCTATTAACTTTGACAATGGGAGGCAAGAATATGCAATATAGAAAAGACAAATCTCTTTGACAAGTGGTGCTGGGAAAACTGGTCAACCACTTGTAAAAAAATGAAACTAGAACACTTTCTAACACCATACACAAAAATAAACTAAAAATGGATTAAAGATCTAAATGTAACAACAGAAACTATAAAACTCCTAGAGGAAAACATAGGCAAAACACTCTCTGACATAAATCATAGCAGGATCCTCTATGACCCACCTCCCAGAGTAATGGAAATAAAGGCAAAAACAAACAAATGGGACCTAATTAAACTTAAAAGCTTTTCCACAACAAAGGAAACTATAAGCAAGGTGAAAAGACAGCCTTCAGAATGAGAGAAAATAATAGCAAATGAAGCAACTGACAAAGAATTAATCTCAAAAATATACAAGCAGTTCCTGCAGCTCAATTCCAGAAAAATAAATGACTCAGTCAAAAAATGGGCCAAAGACCTAAATAGACATTTCTCCAAAGAAGACATACAGATGGCTAACAAACACATGAAAAGATGCTCAACGTCACTCATTATCAGAGAAATGCAAATCAAAACCACCATGAGGTACCATTTCACGCCAGTCAGAATGGCTGCTGTCAAAAAAATCTACAAACAATAAATGCTGGAGAGGGTGTGGCGAAAAGGGAACCCTCTTACACTGTTGGTGGGAATGCAAACTAGTACAGCTACTATGGAGAACAGTGTGGAGATTCCTTTAAAAACTGGAAATAGAACTGCCATACAACCCAGCAATCCCACTGCTGGGCATAAACACTGAGGAAACCAGAATTGAAAGAGACACATGTACCCCAATGTTCATCGCAGCACTGTTTATAATAGCCAGGACATGGAAGCAACCTAGATGTCCACTGGCAGATGAATGGAAAAGAAGGCTGTGGTACATATACACAATGAAATATTACTCAGCTATTAAAAAGAATACATTTGAATCAATTCTAATGAGGTGGATGAAACTGGAGCCTATTATACAGAGTGAAGTAAGCCAGAAAGAAAAACACCAATACAGTATACTAACACAAATATATGGAATTTAGAAAGATGGTAACGATGACTCTATATGCGAGACAGCAAAAGAGACACAGATGTAAAGAATGTACTGTTGGACTCTGTGGGAGAAAGCGAGAGTGGGATGATTTGAGAGAATAGCATTGAAACATGTATATTACCATATGTGAAATAGATCACTAGTCCAGGTTCGATGCATGAGACAGAGTGCTCATGGCTGGTGCACTGGGATGACCCTGAGGGATGGGATGGGAAGGGAGGTGGGAGGAGGGTTTAGGATGGGGAACGCATGTACCACCCATGGCTGATTCATGTCAATGTATGGCAAAAACCACTACAATATTGTCAAGTAATTAGCCTCCAATTAAAATAAATAAAAAATCTATTAACTTTGACAATGAGATATTATTCAGTCATGAGAAAGAAGGAAATCTTGCCTTTTGCAGCAACACGGATGGACCTTAAGTGCATTATGATATGTGAAATTAGTAAAACAGAGAAATATATGTACTGTATAACATCATCTATATATGGAATCTATAAAAGCTAAGCTTTTACAGAAACAGAGAGTAGAATGGTGGTTACCAGGGACTAAGTGGGGAAAATGGAGAGATGTTGATCAAAGGGCACAGCTTAGTTTTACAGTGAGTATGTTCTAGGCATCTGATGTACAATATTGTGATTATAATTAACAATAGTGAAGGTTGAGAGATCTTCTCACACATACCAAAAAGGTAATTATGTGAGGCGATGAGGTTATTAACTAACCCTGCTGTGATAATCATTTCATAATATGTAAGTATCAAATAAACATATTGCATACCTTAAACATGGGGCTTCCCTGGTGGCTCAAAATGATAAAGAATCTGCCTGCTAGGTGGGAGACCCTGGTTTGACTCTTGGGTTGGGAAGGTCCTCTGAAGAAGGGATAGGCAACCCACTCCAGCATTCTTGGGCTTCCTTGGTGGCTCAGATGGTAAAGAAACCACCTGCAATGAGGGAAATCTGGATTTGATCCCTGGGTTGGGAAGATCCCCTGGAGGAGGGCATGGCAACCCACTCCAGTATTCTTACCTGGAGAATCCCATGGACAGAGGAGCCTGGTGGGCTACAGTCCATAGCATTGCAAACAGTCGGACATGACTGAGAGATAGCACATACCTTACACTTACAAAATGTTATACATCAATTACATCTCAGTAAAGCTGGGGGAAAAAATCTAGTAACTTTGTGTGGAAAATTGAGATCAATGGCTTTTGAGATGTTTGTAGATATTCAGCTGAGATGATTGTAGATATTCAGTGAGTAGTTATGAAAGTATTTTAAAAAGTAAGAAGCTACTTTGGGGGATTTGAAGTCATTGTTTCATCTTTGGAGGTCACTGGAAAGGTTTCAAAAATACTCTGAATTTGTTAATATAAAACAAGTAAAAATCATCCTTAATAGCATTAACCAAAATAGCCAATATTTAGTTGTAATTTCATTTAAACAAATATATAGTGGTGGTTTAATCGCTAAACCACTATGTCTGACTCTTGCCACCTCATGGACTGTAGCCTGCCAGGCTCCTCTGTACATGGGTTTCTCCAGGCAAGAATACTGGAGTGGGTTGCCATTTCCTTCTTCAGGGGATCATTCCAACCCAGGAATTGAACCCAAGTCTCCTGCATTGCGGGCAGATTCTTTACCAACTGAGCTACGAGGGAAATCTTAAACAAATGTATACCACACATCTATTACATATATTACTTAGTGTTATGCTAAGGATCTGGGGAAATCAAAGAAGTGAATGAGAAATGGTCCCGGCTTTCAAGATAATTTCAAGATAGTAATAAAGACAGGCATTTGTTGTTGTTCAGTCACTCAGTCATGTCTGACTCTTTGTCACCCCATGGACTGCAGCACACCAGGCTTCCTTGTCTTTCACTATCTCCCAGAGTTTGCTCAAACTCACATCCATAGAATCAGTGATGCCATTCAACCATCTTATCCTCTGTCATCCCCTTCTCCTGCTTTCAATCTTTCCAAGCATCAGGGTCTTTTCCAGTGAGTCAGCTCTTTGCATCAGGTGGCCAAAGTATTGGAGCTTTCATTTTAGCATCAGTCTTTCCAGTGAATACTCAGAGTTGATTTCCTTTAGGATTGACTGGTTTGATCTCCTTGCTCTCCAAGGGACTCTGAAGAGTCTTCTCCAGCACCACAGTTCAAAAGCATCAATTCTTCAGCATATTGCTAACTATAATTCAAGGGAGAATAAAGAATAGTCAAAGTTCATTATGGTCAAAGAGGAGGAGCAATTAAGTCTAAGACAATTAAGGAATACTTTATAAAGGAAATACTACCTAAGTTTACCTTTGAAAGATGAATGAAAACTTAAATTGAAAAGAAGGAAAATTCTAAGATAGAAGAAGAAGCAGTGTAATGTGGAGATAAGAGTGTGCTTGATGAATTTGAGATATGAAGATGCAAGCAGTAAAGACCTAAATAATTAAAGATGGAGACAAATTAAGTTGACTGAGTCAGGCTTCAGGAAAATAATGCAACAGCACTTTTTCAAATGGACTGGAAAATCAATATATAAGATTAATGAGTACTAACCTAGGGATTTCTTTGGAAGGAGTGATGCTAAAGCCGAAACTCCAGTACTTTGGCCACCTCATGCGAAGAGTTGACTCATTGGAAAAGACTCTGATGCTGGGAGGGATTGGGGGCAGGAGGAGAAGGGGACGACAGAGGATGAGATGGCTGGTTGGCATCACCAACTCAATGGACATGAGTGTGAGTGAACTCCGGGAGTTGGTGATGGACAGGGAGGCCTGGCGTGCTGCGACTCGTGGGGTCGCAAAGAGTCGGACATGACTGAGTGACTGAACTGAACTGAACTGACTGAATAAACCATATAAAAGGTCCTAGCCAGCAAAATATCATAGAAAATGAAAAGGAATAAACAGGTTTAAGCCATATTATTGCCATTGAATTCACTTGACTGAATGAAAGACTTGTAGAATCTCATTAATTATGATTGGCAGGAGCCTACAGAGTATATGTGGGAGTGAATTATATGAGTGTAGACCAGGGAAGATCTTCATGACCCAGATAATCGCAATGGTGGGATCACTGACCTAGAGCCAGACATCCTGGAATGTGAAGTCAAGTGGGCCTTAGAAAGCATCACTACGAACAAAGCTCGTGAGGTGATGGAAATTCAGTTGAGCTATTTCAAATCCTGAAAGATGATGCTGTGAAAGTGCTGCACTCAATATGCCAGCAAATTTGGAAAACTCAGCAGTGGCCACAGGATTGGAAAATGTCAGTTTTCATTCCAATCCCAAAGAAAGGCAATGCCAAACAATGCTCAAACTACCACACAATTGCACTCATCTCACACGCTAGTAAAGTAATGCTCAAAATTCTCCAAGCCAGGCTTCAGCAATATGTGAACTGTGAACTTCCAGATGTTCAAGCTGGTTTTAGAAAAGGCAGAGGAACCAGAGATCAAATTGCCAACATCCGCTGGATCATGGAAAAAGCAAGAGAGTTCCAGAAAAACATCTATTTCTGCTTTATTGACTATGCCAAAGCCTTTGACTGTGTGGATCACAATAAACTACTAAAAATTCTGAAAGAGATGGGAATACCAGATCACCTGATCTGCCACTTGAGAAATCTGTATGCAGGTCAGGAAGCAACAGTTAGAACTGGACATGGAACAACAGACTGGTTCCAAATAGGAAAAGGAGTACGTCAAGGCTGTATATTGTCACCCTGCTTATTTAACTTCTATGCAGAGTACATCATGAGAAACGCTGGGCTGAAAGAAGCACAAACTGGAATCAAGATTGCCGGGAGAAATATCAATAACCTCAGATATGCAGATGACACCACCCTTATGGCAGAAAGTGAAGAGGAACTAAAAAGCCTCTTGATGAAAGTGAAAGTGGAGAGTGAAAAAGTTGGCTTAAAGCTCAACATTCAGAAAACGAAGATCATGGCATCCGGTCCCATCACTTCATGGGAAATAGATGGGGAAACAGTGGAAACAGTGTCCGACTTTATTTTTTGGGGCTCCAAGATCACTGCAGATGGTGACTGCAGCCATGAAATTAAAAGACGCTTGCTCCTTGGAAGGAAAGCATATCCAAAAGCAGAGACATTACTTTGCCAACAAAGGTTCATCTAGTCAAGGCTATGGTTTTTCCTGTGGTCTTGTATGGATATGAGAGTTGGACTGTGAAGAAGGCTGAGCGCCGAAGAATTGATGCTTTTGAAGTGTGGTGTTGGAGAAGACTCTTGAGAGTCGCTTGGACTGCAAGGAGATCCAACCAGTCCATTCTGAAGGAGATCAGCCCTGGGATTTCTTTGGAAGGAATGATGCTAAAGCTGAAACTCCAGTACTTTGTCCACCTCACGTGAAGAGTTGACTCATTGGAAAAGACTCTAATTGATGCTGGGAGGGATTGGGGGCAAGAGGAGAAGGGAACGACAGAGGATGAGATGGCTGGATGGCATCACTGACTCGATGGACGTGAGTGTGAGTGAACTCCGGGAGTTGGTGATGGACAGGGAGGCCTGGCGTGCTGCGATTCATGGGGTTGCAAAGAGTTAGACGCGACTGAGTGACTGAACTGAACTGAACTAAAGAATCCTTTGATAAAGAAGAGTACTAGTATCATTGAACACTGAAGTAATGCTCTATGTTGGTTATTCTATGTCAGAGAATAATGGGAACAATGGAACTGCATTCCTTGATGATAGTGCAAATAATTGGATGCCAAAGAGTTAGAGGCCAATTAGGGGTCCTTATCACTATAGACCAAGGTGGACACAATTATCATAATAAGCCACAGAGCAGTGATAAAAATCCAAACATTTTGACCTTTGGGGATGTTTGGTGGCACTGACCATGGAGCCTTCAGAAACAAAACAAAAGGGCAGTCAACTAGGGAGCTTCTTGGCATGTGTGGGGAGAAAAATCTTAGGCCTAGTGGGCACAAAATTAACTTGAGGTACAGTAATGAGGATTTATTCTTATCTTGTTCCTAGATTTGAGCTACTTTGCAGACCTGGAGCTCTTTATTTGAGGAGGCCAGGGCCTATATGGAATGACCCGGTGATAGGGTCAGAGATATAGTATGACTCTCCCTCCACGTCTGCCTTAAAGGTACCTGCAGCTAGTTAACAGTGATTGGGTCTAGAGCAGTAGTTCTTAAACTTACCTAAGCTTCAGAATCATACTGATGGAGGACTTTAAAAACAGATCCCTGGGTCCTGTTGATTTGGTATCTTTGGTGTGAAAAAAAAAACAGAATCTATGTTTCTAACAAGTTCTCAACTGATGTTGGTGTTACTGGTTTAGAGGCTACTCTGAGAATCACTCCACTTGGAAGGAAAGCAGATAGACCTCATGGGTTTATTAGATATTGTCTTTTACATGATGCTAATGCCTGCAGACCTGAAATACCACTGAAGTCCATTGGTCAGAGTTGGAATATTTGAAGATCTGATAATTCTGTATTATTGGATGGCCCAGGTCCGTTTTCAGACGGGTATCTGGAAAGACTTAAGAACCAGTTTTTTTTCTTTCTAACAGGCCAAGAATATATGGTAAGAATATGAAAATTTCTTAACAAAGAATTCCCTGATATGGAGAGAGTTCTATTGCATAATAAGGACCAAATGAAGCTCCTCGATTTGTCCTCCTTTGCCAAGATTAATCAAAAGCAATACCTCATCCCAAGAGAATGTGCCACTTCCAATACTTAAAACAATTACAGAGATGGTGAATGCTATGATAGCCTCCTTTTCCTCTCTTGCTATGTAAAAGTCAGATGGGTCTTCAAGAATAAAGATATATTATCAAAACTTAATCAAGTGATGGTGCTAATCACATCTGATATTCCCAGGGTAGTATCTTATAATGAAAGTGAAAAAAAAAATTGTAACTTGTTTGTAACTGATGCGGGTGACTTCTTAAATAAATCAGATAGTTTTTGACTACTGGAAGAATATATTACCAGATTTAAAAATTATTATTCACAATGTAGTGGCTACAGACATGAAAACCTTTAAATATAACCATATAACTAATACTTTCTCTGTCACTTTGTCAAATCTGCTAATTTCTGTGGTGTAAATTCTCTATCTATGGCTAGTTTTAAGCTAACATTGTGGTATCACTGAATGTAAAGTTACAAAGAGATGGAAAGTAGCCTATTATGTATTATTTCTGTCAAACAGTTGCAATAGACTTAAATCTCAAGAACATATAAAATAGTAAAATATAGTAAAATAATTGAGAACTGATGAATTTTGATATTTACTACTTTTCCTTTAAGTATAATTTATTTAGTTGTAAGTTTGTATAGCTTAATTTTTAATAACAGCTGTTTGACAAGGACTTGCAAACCTCAAAAACTATACTAGCCTGTTTTCACTAACCAGTCCATGCTTGCTCTGCCACACCATTATAAAAATAAAATTGTAAAACAGCCCTGCTGTTATTTATCCCAGGATACTGTATTATCCCTTATGGTATTCTATATCTTGTCTGCACCTTGCAAATAAATAGTTTGTTAATTAAAGTCTTCTTAAATTTCTCAGATAGAATGCACTTTCTGATAAAGTCTTGGTGGATAAACGCATATGTATGTTATTTAACTCTATAAAAAGAATGATAATTTCAAGGAGTGAAAAGAAAAAAGGAGGTATGAGGCCTAGAGCACTCCAAAGTTGGAGATGAAGAAAAAGAATGAAAAAGCTATAAAGGAGACTGAGAAGTAATAGCCTAGGAAATGGAAAGAAAAACAGAATGTGTCCTGGATAGAATGAGAAGAAAGTCATTTAAGAAGGAAGCAATGATGAACTTTGGCAAATGTTTCAGTTTAGTTCAGTTCAGTTGCTCAGTCGTGTCCAACTCTTTGCGATTCCATGGACTGCAGTATGCCAGGACTCCCTGTCCATCACCAACTCCCAGAGTTTACCCAAACTCATGTCCATTGAGTCAGTGATACCATCCAACCATCTCATCCTCTCTGGTCCCCTTCTCCTCCTGCCATTAATCTTTCCCAGCATCAGGGTCTTTTCAAATGAGTCAGCTCTTCACATAAGGTGGCCAAAGTACTGGAGCTTCAGCTTCAGCATCAGTTCTTCCAATAAACACCCAGGACTGATCTCATTTAGGATGGATTGGTTTGATCTCCTTGCACTCCAAGGGACTCTCAAGAGTTCTCCAACACCACAGTTCAAAAGCATCAATTCTTTGGCACTCAGCTTTCTTTACAGTCCAATTCTCACATCCATACATGACCACTGGAAAAACCATAGCCTTAACTAGACGGAGCTTTGTTGGCAAAGTAATGTCTCTGCTTTTGAATATGCTGTCTAGGTTGGATCATAACTTTCCTTCCAAGGAGCAAGCATCTTTTAATTTCATGGCTGCAGTCACCATCTGCAGTGATTTTGGAGCCCAGAAAAATAAAAAGAAGAGAAGCGAAAAGCAAAGGAGAAAAGGCAAATGTTTAGAAGTCAGGTAACAGGAGGACTGATAACTGAACATTGGCTTTGGCAGGATAGGTTGTTGCAACCTTGATATGTGTGCTTTCACTGGAGTGGTAAAGATGAAAATCTTATTATGGCAAGTTAAGAATGAGACGTGATTAAGTAGTGACAAGAATAATAGGATACTTTTATGGTGAGTTTTGCTACTAAGGGGAGTAGAGACAAGGTGATTTCAGCTGGTGGGGAATATGGAACTGATCATCCACTCTAATATGGAGATAGAAATACATGGGGATGAATACAAATATGTTGGTATATATAACTGGTGGGTTATGATATGATTCTGTTCTGACTACTGTTTCTCAGGTAAATATTAGGTAATGTCATTGCTCGAGAGTGAAAAAGAATGGGGTATTGAGGTTTACTGGATGAGAGACATGAAATAATTGTTATTGTTTTTGATTTTATGTTATTTTACTGAGAAAGCACAAATTGAACACAAAACTGTAGGATGGCCAGGACAGTGTGGGAAGAATCAAACCTCTGCATGCTCAGGTCCCTGCTCAGTATTTGGCATACATTAGAAGATTCATTTGTTTATTCACAAATATTTACCTTGTGCCTACTTGTTGTAGGCAACACAGATACAGCAATGAACAAAATGGAAAAAAAAAATCCTGCCTGGTTTTTGATGTGTTCGAGCACAGATTGGCAAACTTTTGTGACAAGAAGCAGATACTAAAATTTTAAGCTTTGTGAGCCAGGTGGTTCTTATTATAACTACTCGACTTTATCATTGTAGCACAAAACAAACAGATAATTTTTAGATAATTTAGAAAAGAATGGGCTGGGCTGGGCTGGGCTCTGTTTTAATAATACTTTACAAAAACAGGTGGCAGGCTAGATTTGGCCCATGGGCCACTGTTTGCCAAGATTTATGTTAGGAGGATGATCGGTGAAATGAAGAACAAAGCACAGAACAGGAACAAAGCACTCAAGTACTCCCAGTGAGTACTTGAGTGAAGGGTTTCAGTTTTAAATGTAATGAACCAGTAAAATCATGCTAAGAAGGAAACATTTAAGCCAAGGCTAGGAGGGGGTGAAGGACTAAGCCTTGTAGGTGAGTGTTCCAAGAAGAGAATGCCAGTGTAAAATTCTTCAACAAGAGTGTATTTTGTGTTTGTACAGAATCAAGGTGACTGAGCAGAATGAGTGAAGAGAAATACTGATATTGGGTGAGATTAGGATTTAAGAGGCAGGAGGATAATTTAGGGCCTTGTAGACTACTGTAAGGACTCTGAATGAAATGGAGTGTCAGTAGAGGCTTTCATCAGGGACCTGGCATGATTTGACTTACAGGATTATATAATTACTTTATTGAGACAGAAGCAGGCAGGGTGAGAGTCACAAATAATTTCAAATGAATAAATGAATGAATGAATAAACAAATGTGAATAATAATGAGAATCATTCAACTGAATATTTGAGATTGGAAATATCAACTGGTGAAGTCAGGGGAGGAGATCATGGAAACTAGAAGTAGGTAGATAGAGAATGAAGGAAAAATTGTGACTAAAACTTCAGAGAAACAGATCAGGGAATGACAAAAAAAAAAAAAGAAGAATTAGTGAAGGTGATAGAAAGCAAGTAATTAGGAAGATCTATGTTTGGTATTTACTATGTTTTTCATGTCCTTGAGGGGGATATTCAATAGATGATGGCCTAACTACAAAGTTTTTCTACTTGAGAAAACTTAAGTAAATTTGTTAATGAATAGAAGGAAAAAGATAGGAGGGTAACTTAGATAAAAAATAAAAAATAGTAGAAAACTATAGTCCTCAGAAGAGTTAGCATTTTTCTACAGCTTACTTCGTATGGGTGAAGTGAAGTGAAGTTGCTCAGTCGTGTCCGACTCTGCGATCCCATGGACAGTAGCCTACCAGGCTCCTCTGTCCATGGAATTTTCCAGGCAAGAATACTGAAGTGGGTTGCCATTTCCTTGGGGATCTTCCCGACCCAGGGATCGAACCCAGGTCTCCTGCATTATAGGCAGATGCTTTACTGGCTGAGCTACCAGGAAAGTAAGGGTAACCCAACCAATTAATTTCATAATGAACATAAAATCCATTCAGGCAATTCATTTGTTCATTAATGTTTATTGGCCACTAATATTTGCTGATCACTGTATTAGAGACTGATCTCTTCATTGAACACATTTTGCTGGAAATCAGTTATCACTCTGACACACAATGTTACTCACCAATCTACAAGAAATTCTGGAAAATTCTAAGGAAGTTGAGTCAATATGTAACTGATCAAAATAAAAAGGTTAAGTACACTATCACTAGCTTCTTGCATTTCTATTGCCCTTTATCTCCTTGGGTACCACAGTCTTTCCAAATATTAAGAAAGGAGTTTGTAGGTAAAGTTATGTATAACTAAGCCAGAAAGTCAAGAGCAGAGGTGAAACAAGAAGTCATGTAAGAATGTTTATTAGAGGGCTTCCCTGGTGGCCCTTCTCCACTCCAGTATTCTTGCCTAGAGAATCTCATGGACAGAGGAGCCTGGAGGGTATCATCCATGGGGCACAGAGTCAGACACAAGTGAGCGAACAACACACTGGTGGCCCAGTGGTTAAGAATCTGCCTTGCAATGCAAGTTCAATCCTTGGTCCAGGAAGATCCCACATTCTGTGGGGTAGCTGATCCATTGCACCACAACTACTGAAACCCAAGCACCCTAGAGTCCCTGCTCTGAAATAAGGAGAAGCCACTTGAATGAGAAGCCTGTGCACTGCATTAAAGAATATCACCAGCAATCCCACTGCTGGGCATACACACTGAGGAAACCAGAAGGGAAAGAGACACGTGTACCCCATTGTTCATCGCAGCACTGTTAATAATAGCCAGGACATGGAAGCAACCTAGATGTCCATCGGCAGATGAATGGATAAGAAAGCTGTGGTACATATACACAATGGAGTATTACTCAGCCATTAAAAAGAATACATTTGAATCAGTTCTAATGAGGTGGATGAAACTGGAGCCAGAGTGAAGTAAGCCAGAAAGAAAAACACCAATACAGTATACTAACGCATATATATGGAATTTAGAAAGATGGTAACAATAACCCTGTGTACGAGACAGCAAAAGAGACACTGATGTATAGATCAGTCTTATGGACTCTGTGGGAGAGGGAGAGGGTGGGAAGATTTGGGAGAATGGCATTGAAACATGTATAATATCATCTGTGAAATGAGTTGCCAGTCCAGGTTCAATGCACGACACTGGATGCTTGGGGCTGGTGCACTGGGATGACCCAGAGGGAGGGTAGGGGAGGGAGGAGGGAGGAGAGTTCAGGATGGGGAACACAGGTATACCTGTGGCGGATTCATTTCGGTATTTGGCAAAACCAATACAATATTGTAAAGTTTAAAAATAAAATATAATTTAAAAAAATAAAATAAAAAGAATATCAAAAGAAAAAAAAAAAAGAATATCACCCCTCTTCCTGCAACTAGAGAAAGCCTGTGCGCAGCAGTGAAGACTCGCACAGCTAAAACTAAAAATTTATAAATATTTTTAAAAAATCATTTATTAGAGTGGAAGAAATAGAATTCAGGTGACATAATGTATCAGTTCCATTTACTTATTTATATATTCTAGGAAGTATGTTATTTTTAAATATGCATATAAAAACTTGTAATTTTTGGTAAGAAATTAAATGTTTTCATGTTTATAAAGCTATTTAAAGCCCTAAAAGATGATGCTGTTAAAGTCTTGGACTCATTATGCCAGCAATTTGGAAAATTCAACAATGGACATAGGACTGGAAAAGATCAGTTTTCATTCCAACCCCAAGGAAAAGAAATTCCAGTTAGTTCAGTTCAGTTCAGTCGCTCAGTTGTGTCCGACTCTTTGTGACCCCATGGACTGCAGCATGCCAGGCTTCCCTGTCTATCACCAACACCTAGAGTTTACTCAAACTTATGCCCACTGAGTCGGTGATGCCATCCAAAAATCTCACCTTCTGTCGTCTCCTTCTCCTCCTGTCCTTAATCTTTCCCAGCATCAGGGTCTTTTCACATGAGTCAGCTCTTCGCATCAGGTGGCCAAAGTATTGGAGCTTCAGCTTCAACATCCGTCCTTCCAATGAATATTCAGTACTGATTTCCTTTAGGATTGACTGGTTTGATCTCCTTGCAGTCCAAGGGACTCTCAAGAGTCTTCTCTAACATTACAGTTCAAAAGCATCAATTCTTTGGCGCTCAGCTTTCTTTACAGACCAACTCTCAATCCATACATGACTACTGGAAACACCATAGCCTTGACTAGACGGACTTTTGTTGGCAAAGTAACGTCTCTGCTTTTGAATATGCTGTCTAGGTTGGTCATAACTTTTCTTCCAAGAAATAAACGTCTTTTAATTTCATTAAATTAAAAGTCACTGTAGTCACTATCTGCAGTGATTTTGGAGGCCCCAAAAATAAAGTCTGCCAATGTTTCCACTGTTTCCCATCTCTTTGCCATAAAGTAATGGGACCGGATGCTATGATCTTAGTTTTCTGAATGTTGAGTTTTAAACCAATTTTTTCACTCTCCTCTTTCACTTTCATCAAGAGGCTTTTTAGTTCCTCTTTACTTTCTGCCATAAGGGTGGTGTCATCTGCATATCTGAGGTTATTGATATTTCTACCAGCAATCTTGATTCCAGCTTGTGCTTCATCTAGTCCAGCATTTCTCATGATATACTTTGCACTTAAGTTACATAAACAGGGTGACAATATACAGCCTTGACGTACTCCTTCCCCGATTTGGAACCAGTCTGCTGTTCCATGTCCAGTTCTACGTGTTACTTCTTGACCTGCATACAGATTTCTCAGGAGGCAGATCAGGTGGTCTGGAATTCCCATCTCTTTTAGAATTTTCCACAGTTGGTTGTGATCAACACAGTCAAAGGCTTTGGCATAATCAATAAAGCAAAGTAAATGTTTTTCTGGAACTCTATTGCTTTTTCAATGATTCAGTGGATGTTGGCAATTTGATTTCCGGTTCCTATGCCTTTTCTAAATCCAGCTTGAACATCTTGAAGTTCACGGTTCATGTACCACTGAAGCCTGGCTTGGAGAATTTTTAGCGTTACTCTGATTGTATGTGAGATGAGTGCAATTGTGCGGTAGTTTGAGCATTCTTTGGCATTGCCTTTCTTTGGGATTGGAATGAAAACTGACCTTTTCCAGTCCTGTGGCCACTGCTGAGTTTTCCAAATTTGCTGGCATATTGAGTGCAGCACTTTCACAGCATTATCTTTCAGGATTTCAAATAGCTCAACTGGAATTCCATCACCTCCACTAGTTTCGTTCAAGTGATGCTTCCTAAGGCCCACTTGACTTCATATTCCAGGACGTCTTTCTCTAGGTGAGTGATCACACCATCCTGACTATCTGGTTCATGAAGATCTTTTTTGTATAGTTCTTCTGTGTATTCTTGCCATCTCTTCTTAATATCTTCTGCTTCTGTTAGGTCCATACCATTTCTTTCCTTTATTGAGCCCATCTTTGCATGAAATGTTCCCTTGGTATCTCTAATTTTCTCAAAGAGATCACTAGTCTTTCCCATTATATTGTTTTCCTCTATTTCTTTGCATGATCACAGATGAAGGCTTTCTCATCTCTCCTTGCTATTCTTTGGAACTCTACATTCAAATAGGTATATCTTTCCTTCTCTCCTTTGCCTTTCACTTCTCTTCTTTTCATAGCTGTTTGTAAGGCCTCCTCAGACAACCATTTTGCCTTTTTGCATTTCTTTTTCTTGGGGATGTTCTTGATCCCTGCCTCCTGTACAATGTCATGAACCTCCGTCCATAGTTCTTCAGGCACTCCTTCAGATCTATTCACTTGAATCTATTTCTCACTTCCACTGTATAATCATAAGGGATTTGATTTAGGTCATGCCTGAATGGTCTAGTAGCTTTCCCACTTTCTTAAATTTAAGTCAGAATTTGGCAATAAGGAATTCATGAATCTGAGCCACAGTCAGCTCCTGGTCTTGTTTTTGCTGACTGTTTAAAGCTTCTCCATCTTTGGCTGCAAAGGATAGTCAATCTGATTTCGGTATTGACCATCTGGTGATGTCCATGTGTAGAGTCTTCTCTTGTGCTGTTGCAAGAGGGTGTTTGCAACGACCAGTGGGTTCTCTTGGCAAAACTCTTTGCCAAGCCTTTGCCCTGCTTCTTTCTGTACTCCAAGGCCAAATTTCCCTGTTACTCCAGGTATTTCTTGACTTCCTACTTTTGCATTCCAGTCCCCTATAATGAAAAGGATATCTATTTTAGTGTTAGTTCTAGAAGGTCTTGTAGGTCTTTATAGAACTGTTCAACTTCAACTTCTTCAGCATTATTGGTCGGGGCATAGATTGGATTACTGTGATATTGAGTGGTTTGCCTTGGAAACAAATAGAAATCATTCTATTGTTTTTGAAATTGCCTCCAAGTACTGCATTTCAGACTCTTTTGTTGACTATGATGGCCACTCCATTTTTTCTAAGGGATTCTTGCCCACAGTAGTAGATATAACTCAGTCATCTGAGTTAAATTCACTCATTCCCGTCCATTTTAGTTCATTGATTCCTAAAATATCGATGTTCACTCTTGCCATCTCCTGTTTGACCACTTCCAATTTGCCTTGATTCATGGACCTAACATTCCAGGTTCCTATGCAATAGTGCTGTTTACAGCATCAGACTTTACTTCCATCACCAGTCACATCCATAACTGGGTGTTGTTTTTGCTTTAGCTCCATCTCTTCATTCTTTCTGGTGTTAGTTCTCCACTAATCTCTAGTAGTATATTGGGCACTTACTGACCTAAGGAGTTCATCTTTCAGTGTCCCAACTTTCTGCTTTTTCATACTGTTCATGGGGTTCTCAAGGCAAGAAAACTGAAGTGGTTTGCTGTTCCAAACCACTTTGGACAAAGAATGTTCAAAGTGAAAGTGTTAATTGCTCAGTCATGTCTGACTCTTTACAACCCCATGGACTGTAGCCTGCTAGACTCCTCTGTCCATGGGACTTCCTAGGCAAGAATACTGCGGTGGGATGGCATTCTTCTCCAGGATGCCTTCCTGACCCAGGGATCTCTTGTGCATTGCAAGTGGATTCTTTACCATCTGAGCCACCAGGGAAGCCCAAACTATAGTTGTTCTCATCTCACATGCTAGCAAAGTAATGCTCAAAATTCTCCAATTAGGCTTTAACAATACGTGAACTAAGAACTTCCAGATGTACAAGCTGAATTTAGAAAAGGCAGAGGAACCAGAGATCAAATTGCCAACATCATTTGGATGGTAGAAAAAGCAAAGGAATTCCAGAGAAACATCTACTTCTGTTTTCTTGACTGTGCTAAAGCTTTTGAGTGTGTGGATCACAACAAACTGTGGACAATTCTTAACGAGATGGTAATACCAAACCACCTCACCTGCCTCCTGTAAACCTGTATGCAGGTCAAGAATCAACAGTTAGAACCTTACATGTAACAACCCTCAGCAGCCCACCAGGCTCCTCCATCCATGGGATCTTCCAGGCAAGAGTACTGGAGTGGGATGCCATTGCGTTCTCCACATGTAACAATGGACTGGTTCAAAAGTGAGAAAGGAGTATGGCAATGTTGTATATTGTCATCCTGCTTATTTAACGTATATGCAGAGTACATCATGCAAAATTCTGGCCTGGATGAAGCTCAGATTGGAATCAAGACTGCTGGGAGAAATAACAACAATCTCAGATACATAGATGATATGACTCTAATGGCAGAATGCAAAGAGGAACTAAAGAGCCTCTTGATGAAAGTTAAAGAGGAGAGTGAAAAAGCTGGCTTAAAACTCGCCATTCAAAAAATTAAGATCATGGCATCCTGTCCTGTCACTTCATGATTAATAGGTGGGGAAAAAGTGAAAACTGTTGCAGATTTTATAATTTTGGCCTCCAAAATCATTCTGGATGGTGACTACAGTCACGAAATTAAAAGACGCTTGCTCCTTGGAAGAAAAGCTATGACAAACATAAGCAGTATATTAAAAAGCAGAGAGATCAATTGCCAACAAGGGTCCAATTAGTCAAAGCTATGGTTTTTCCAGTAGTTATGTATGGATGTGAGATTTGGACCATAAAGAAGGCTGAGTGCTGACAAATTGATGCTTTCAAACTGTGTTGCTGGAAAAGATGCTTGAGTATCCTTTGGATAGCAAAAAGATCAAACCAGTCAATCCTAAAGGAAATAAACCTTGAATTTCATTGGAAGAACTGATGCTGAAGCTGAAGCTCCAATACTTTGGTCATCCGATGCGAAGAGCTGACTCAATGGAAAAGATTCTGATGCTGGGGAAGATTGAGGGCAGGAGAAGGGGGCTACAGAGGATGAGAGGTTTGGATGGCATCACCGGCTCAGTGGACAGGAGTTTGAGCAAACTCCAAAAGACAGTGAAGAACATGGACACCTGGCATGCTGCAATTCACTGGATTGCAAAGATTTGGAGACGACTTAGACTGAACAATATTTCTTGATTTTAAACTTCTAAATATAGCTTTCTCTGCTTATTAGCTGTCTAGAGGTAAGCTGGCCCATGTGACCTTTTACTATAATTTACTTACACTCATAATGTCAGTAGTCCCAGATTTCAATTTTTTCCATTGCAATACAGGCTTAAATCTTTTAACACTAATATTGAATAAACTCTGGAATGACTTTGAGCTGTAGATACTGACCGTGGTAACCTTGAACCTCCCATAAATTGGGGAAAATCTCTAAAGCAACCAAAACAAAGCTCTTGACTTTCTAAATATAATGTTTGTTTGACTCTTTGACTTTAATTGTGAAGTCTTGTTGTTTTTCCTTGACTGGTTTGCCACTATTATTTGAAGTTAACCTTTTCTCTACTTAGTCGAAAAGCATTCTTCAATGGATTAAAAGACAAAATTGCATTCCTTCTAATTAAATCTTAAGATATGTCTAAAAAGCAAAAATACATGTGCATGTTAATTTTCCTAAATTATGATCAAGGATGATGAATCCTCCCTTTAACTACTTGTCTTTCCTTTTCAGCCTGACAATAAATTAAGAATGTTTCTTAAACTCTAACTTCTTTAGTTTTGTCTCATCAATCTTTACTTTTATTTTGGAGTCTTTCTAACCTTTTGCTTTCTGTGAATGTGCCTTTTAAAAATTAAAAAGTTACACATATTTTTTGTAACAAAATCAACCAGTATAGACTGGTATAAAATTTTAAAAAAAGTTCTACTGTATTTTCCTTATCCCAAACCACTTCCTAGAGGTAATTATTATGAAGTTTGATAATGGAATGTTGTGCATGTCTCTAGACTGTTTTCTCTAAACATAAACAGTCACACATTCATACATATATTCTAAGATTTGTATTTTTAAATTATTATTGTATATGGTACAAATAAACACTGAGTGAGTGAATGAATGAGTGGATAAATAAGTAAATAATCTCATGAGACACTTGAGTATTTTTTTTAAAAAGAGCTATGATATTAGAAAATTTATATTCTTTTCTGTATTATGTTGATTTAGAATAATACCATTCTAAACTTTTAGAAAAAAATATTTAATACACACATTAGAATTAATTCAGACAAACAGTTGACAACTGATAATTTATATTTTTTGTCCTCAAAAAGAATGCTGTTGTGTTTTGTGCTTAATATTTGTAAATTATTCAAGTAGATTCAAAATGTAAATTAAAAAATAACAGCAGTATAAACAGAGGTATAAATAAAGATTTCATTAAATCATGCTGTCATTTTAACATGCCATTTTTCTAAATTTACTGCCTTTTTCTAAATAGACCATTTTGACATTATATAATTTTGACTACAGATCCTGTGTATTTTACTGTAGTACTTCCTCTGAAAAAAACATGGACCAAATGGCGACTCATACCCTGCTTTTGTCAGTTATGAGCAAACTATATCCATTTGGCTTATCACATATATGTAATATCTCTGTGGAATTTATTCTATATATATCAAAACATTAATTTTGAAATGGCAAGCTTCTTTAAGAGCCTTCAAATTCATAATGTGTGAGGTGCCTTCAACCAAATATATATTCAGTTCCCAGCATTATTGGTGTTTCTAATTTCAATAACTATAATATTATCACCTTTGGACTTTTATGGCATCTTTCATCCGTGGACCTTAAAGGGCTTTACAAACATTAATTCACACAACAGTCTCGTGAGGTGCAGAAATATCATTAACCCCATATTACAGATGAGGAAACAAGCACAGAAAGGTTAATAATACGCACACTATTTTCTACTTGTACAGCGCCTTTGATTCTAAGTACACTGGAACTTTTATTATGCTGGTATACTGGAGAACAGAACTAAAACAGGCTTATAGGCTTACAGATTAACTCATGGAAGACTGTTACACCATATCATGTATTTCTAGAAATTGCCCCCTTAGTATAGATTGATAATATAATATTGAATTAAATTCAAATAGTTTTCAGTTGTAATTGGGAATCATGACATCAGATTTTTCCTTAGTTTTCTCTCTAGTTTGAAAGTATGATGATTATGCAACATGGACAACAGACTACATAAAATTGTATGTTGTATAAAAAAATTAAGTAATACCTCAAAATGAATTAACATACAATGACACGATACCAAGCTTCTTCCTGGATGTTTTTTTATAGGCATTAATGGTTTAGTCATTTATAAAAATGGTAAATAAACAACTTACATTTCATCATATATTCTTATGGTGTTAATCATCTTCATTAGTTTTTTCACGGTTAAATACTAGTTTTAACATTTTTCCTTCTTATGTTGTTGTTCAGTTGCTAAGTCATGTCTAACTCTTTGTGATCCCATGGACTGCCTTACGCCAGGCTTCTCTGTCCTTCACTCTCTCCTGGAGTTTGCTCAAACTCATGTCCATTGAGGCGGTGATACCATTCAACCATCTTATCCTCTGTTGCCACCTTCTCCTCCTGCCCTCAGTCTTTCTGAGTCGGCTTTTCATATTACGTGGCCAAAGTATTGGAGCTTCTGCATCAGTCCTTCCAATGAATATTCAGGGATGATTTCCTTTAGGATTGACTGGTTTGATCTCCTTGCAGTCCAAGGGACTTTCAAGAGTCTTCTCTGGCACCACAATTCAAAAGCATCAATTCTTCAATGCTCAGCCGCTTTTATGGTAGAGCTCAGTATTTGCATATTTACTTTAAGGTTCACTATGTTTAAACGACAAGAGGCCAGATCTGAGTCATGCAGAACCAGAGTTTTCTCTATCACTGATCTCCTGTCCTAAAAATATCAGAGCACAGGTTTCCAGTGCATCTTCATAAAGTTTTCTCTTTCTCATTCTTTTCACTACTGGAATTTACTAGCGACCCTTTAGCATTATTTCCCTGCTCTTTCCTCGCCACCACCTTCTTAAAAGGATTGTTTATATCTTTTGTATCCTGACAGACTCAAGGTATGTGCTGGACACAGGGAATCCCATGGTATAGACAACAGATTGATTTAAAGGAGTTTATAGTCTGAAAGTAGAGACAGACATTAAGGAAGAAATTATAATTTTATTAATTACATGGCCATGCAAAATCTCCATGAAGAAAAGAATCTATAAATGGTTAACCCACAGTCTGGCAGCACAATTTTCAGTTAAGAGAGAAGAATTGGAGTAGTGAGTTTATTGCAGCAATGATTCAAGGGAAAAGAAAATAACTTGATGACATGACTACTATTGACAGATCCTGAAATCTGGCTTAATTGGGGTACAAAGCAGCTGGGTTGGGGTCTTGTGCTTACCTGTGCTTACAGGACAGGCATTAGGAATGTAACATCTCAGAAATGCCTAACAGACAATGATGCAATACCAGGCTTGTTCCTATATGCTTTTTTAGGCATTAATGATTCAGTCATTTATATTAAAAGGAATTTAAAAAACAATTTTAAGTTTCTACAGAAAAGCTAGCCAGATAGTTGTATCAAAATGTAGATCACCAATGTATTAGAAAGAAAGGTGTTACGAGAGAAAGAAGAAAAATACTTCCTTTGCTTTTCCTTTTCTTCCAATATGCGTGATACTCATATATTTCTCCCTTCCAACCCAGTTGCTTCTTCTTGCATACTCTTGCTTTCTGGGGCTCTCTTCTCTAAATCTGTACTTCTTCTGTTCCTTCTTCAGCCTGACCTAGCAATGAAGAACTGGTGCTGAAATTTTTGGCCCTTTTATTCCCTCTCTTTATACTGACTTGCTTTCATCCCTGAGTTAGGAAGGATTGCCATAGAAGGAACAATCTTTTAAAGATATGGTTGTGGGTATCAAACCAATTTTGCCTCAGGCCAACACACTTTATGTTAGTTGTGTGCTTGGGGTAATATGTGGGTACACATAAGTCTGACAGGAACTTTGCTCACAATATATTTCATTGAGAAGTGACAAGAATATCTCCATTGACATATCCAGATGGGCAGGTGAGCACAGAGACTTCAAATGTTATGCCTCATATCAACAAATTAAGTAGAAACTCTATTTGTTTTTAAGGACATCTCCTCAGAATTGGCCTGATATGATCAGTAGACTGAGCTGTTTCTAATGTGACAGAAGTTTAGCCTTTCTCTTCCTTCCTTCAGTCACTCGGTCGTGTCCTACTCTTTGTGACCCCATGGACTGCAGCACGCCAGGCCTCCCTATCCATCAAAAACTCCTGGAGTTTCGTAAACATGGTAAGTAGGCAAAAAAAAAAAAAAAAAAAGCACGATTGATGACTAGGACTTCAAGTCAGGCAATCAGGAAAAGGATGGAAAAGAACCAGATTTAGTTTGTGTCACTGTGCTCTGTACAAATGGAACTCAGTTTCAAAACATGGTTAAACACAGAGGCTTTCAGATCAGAGTTGGGTTCAAATCCCACTAGAGCTTCTCATACATATGTTTCTTAGTGCAAGTTACTTAAACTCCAAGCTTCAGTTTCTTCATCTTTAAGACAGGGTTAATATTACTCACTTTATATGAAGATTGGGAGGCTTAAACTACAGGTGCAGTGTTCTAAATAGCACCCAAGGAAGTTATCATTTGCCATTTCTTATTCATATGAGAACTATATAGCAGAAATGTAGAAATAATAGTCCCATTCCTCTGGATACACAAGAACTCTAAAAATGAATGAAATAAATTCCAACTGAAAATCCCTAATGCAACTACCAACATAAAATGAGTGACTGTATCCTAAATAATCTTTTCTCTCCTGAATTTATTACCAACATATTAGTACCTGAGATATTTAAAATTGATTCAGGTTATTTATTGATGCAGCCTAAGAATCCTGATATTCTATATTTGAATCATCTTATGTTTTAGTTTTCATCAACTGTAAATTACTTACCCAAGGTCACACAGCTAGCTGGTGGTAAAATACAGAACAAAGTGTAGGTGTTATGACTTTTAATCTAGGGCCTTACCTAGCAGATCACACGGCTTTTGAAGACATGCACAGGCTTATCATTCTGTAAGCTTGAGAAAAACCTCACTAATATCTTTAGAACATTCCAGGTCTCCTTTTCCATATTCATTTATGTACACCGATCAGCTCATTCTTTTCAAATGCCAGGGATGTATTGCTCACTAGAGGAACTTCAGTACCCAGCAGTCTTTAATGTAAAAGGCAAACCTTTCCACTAATGAGCAGTTTGTCTAGTGTTCTTAACCTTATCAGCAGCTCCTCAAGTGATAAAGGCTTAACTATTATGCATCGAAAGGTGTTGATAATTCTCAATCTTCATGCAGAAAATGGCTCTTTTGTCACTTCTTAGAGTCTGCTGTTATACTTAGCACTCTGCTTACAAATTACCCTTCCTATGCTGCAAAGCAGTCAGCTGGAAGTATTAGTGGGCCGGCAGCAGGTGGAGCCTCTTCCTGTCAGGACAAGAATGATACCTGCTGCTTAATAGAAAA